>NC_057795.1:71588513-71888513 GCF_018294505.1 Triticum aestivum
GGTGGGTTTGGCCGGTGCGGGAAATGAGGCAGAGGCGGCGGCGCTGATGATTGGGGCGCGGAAAGCAAGGAGGAAGGTGGGAGAAGGGCAAAAATGGCATGAGGGGGGGGTCTATATATAGCAAAAGCAGCTAGGGTTGAGGGTTTGGGGGCGTTTCTAGACCCTCCGATCGTGATCGGACGGCATCGGACGCGAGGAGGGGTAGGTTGGACCTTGTGGGTTGTGAGAGAGAGGTTTGGACTGAGGGGATAGAAGGGAAGTGCAGCCCGGCGGCAGTTTCAGATACCGAAACTTCCGACGAAGATACTGGCAACAGTACCGCTATACATTTAACGGTTGGGCTATCAAACGAACTCCGAATGCGACGAAACTTGACAGGCGCTCTGTCTACACTATAATAAGACCGCACACCAAGTACCAACCGATTCCGAGTACATTTTATGCCACTAATAAAATAATATTTCGGAGGTGCCACGGGCGCGTGCGAGTGTGTCCGGACTAGGAACGGACAACAGAGAGAACCGGCGGAACCCGAACGGATGCAAGTTTTGAAAAGCCTGCAGATGAAATGTAGATGATGTCATTGCAAAATGCAACACACAAGCAAATGGCATGGCAACGACGGCGAATAACTGGCTGACACCTGGCGCATCGAATCCGGGGCGTTACAGCTGGGGAAATACTAGATGTGTCGGAGTAATGGGCCACGGGTAGGCCCACCCGAGTCCCTAGATTCTATCAAGACTTTGGGCCAGCTCCGCCTAGCTGAGCCCCAAGCCAAAACTCCGCCCTCTGGGGCCGGCTGGCTCAGCGGCCGGCTGCCAGAGGACGAGTGACTCAAGACCACGGTGCTGCGAGTGGCCGGCTCCTGGCGGCCGCCTTCCAGAGAGGGCGGCAACAAGCAGGCGGCCATCTCACGACTACGGGGCGGCCAAGCTCCCATTGAGGGTACAAGTAAAAAACATGCCTACAGTGAGGAACGACGCCTCACACATTCGAGACAGGCGTGGCTACATCGCTCCGTACGGACGGAGATCTCCGCACGACGGAGCATCGTGCCGTATCCACCCCGATGTCACTCCGGGCAGGCGGAGCCCTGTTGCCCACGACGGCCTGTCGGTACGGCCCGCCGGAGGCGGGCCCTATCAGGCAGTGACCCCAAGGAACACGGCGGAGGCTCAACTAAGCGGATTAGAGAGTGGCCGGCCTCCAGCAGGCGGCCGTCCCTCATCCCAAGGCAAGCACGCCATTAAGCTGATAAGACCAGGTGTGGCTATAGTGTTCTCCCACAGGGCAGCGGGACTGTAGCCACGCTAGGATGACCAAGCCCCCGTCACCAACAACACGGCTACAGTAAACAGCCACCAACTAGTCGGCGGGGTCCACTAGGCGGCTGGCCCCAGCGGTCGGCGGAGAAGCCGGAGGCCGAAGACACTGACAGCCGGGCCCAGCAGCCGGCCAGATAACCATTGTATCCCTAGGGGGTAGGCCTATATGAACCCCCGAGGCCACCCATGCAAAGGGTTCGACCCCATTAGAACTAGCCACCCCTTAGAGCAAGGAGAGAGCTAGCCTTGCCTCCCTCTGCTTCTAGCAAACAACTCGAGGAGCACATTATATCACTTGTGCCTTAGTGATCATGCGGAGACCCCACAGAGCAGGACTAGGGGTGTTATCTCCTAGGAGAGCCCCGAACCTGGGTAAAGTACACCGGCGTTCGTGTCTGCGCCTCATCCCGCTTCCAGGCACCGACGATGTTCTACTTGCTCCCACCATGATAAGCCATCCATTGGCATATGTCGCACCCAACCCCCGACATTTGGCGCCCACCGTGGGGCGAGGTGCACCGTATCCCGGAGATCTGCTCTGGACGGGAACCCTGTTCCTTCCTGGTGAGCGAAGCCAGCCCGGCACGCCCGACGGCGTCAGCCTCGACGCACTGCACGGCATGGAAATCGCCTGCGCAGCGAGTTGCCTCGCTGACCTCGTCGGCGAGATCGACCTCTCCGACGAGCCGGCCTCTGACGCGGGCACATGCTGCCCTGAGAGCCGCCTTGTCAGCCTCCTCGACCAGCTCCATGTCGCCAGCGAGCCTGCTGTGGACCTAGAGTCCATCGGCTCGACCGATCCAATGATCGTCGACTCCGATACAGCGTCGCTCGACGCGTTTCCCACCAACGTGGTGGTCTATGATGAGCTGCCTCCTCGCGAGTACAGCGGTGGGAGCACCGTCGTGGAGGTGCTCGTTATCAACAACGAGGAGCACTCGGACGGGCGTGCTCAAGATCCCCTCGAGACCACCCTGCGCGACCTCACGGCGCCCATTCCTGAGGGCGCGGATGCTGAGGTGCTGGAGGCACGCCGCCTCCAGCTTATCGAGAGTGCTGGCCGCCTGGCCAGCATGCGCCGGCTGTCGGACGCCTATCGGCGCGAGATGGACCGGGCCGTAGGCGGCACGATGGCTCCTGAGGGGCCTAGCCGCCTCAGCACAGTTCGGCAGCGTGGCGCGACCATCGCCACCATGTTCAGGGCGGAGCGCCCCGTCTGCAGAGCACATTCGGGCCGCCCAGGCGGTAACGGATCATCTAAACAAGTACAATGGCGACGAGCTCCGCCACATGATGGAGCAAGTCCAACAGCTCCTGGACGCGGCTGCCGCACAACACGAGGCCGCTTGCCGCGCTGAAGACCCAGCCGGATGAAACAACGAGCCGCCCCCACGCCGAGATCATGGGGCGACCTCCCGGACGCCGACTGGTGGCGCCCGTGGAGGAAAGGGCAATGAGCCGGCTGCTAGCCGCAGTCGGACGCGCATCTCCATCGAGCGGGACGAGAAAGGCCGCCCTCGTGCAGTAGAGCGGCGAGGCGACCTGCTGCCTCCCCCGCCTCATGGAGCGAGACACCCCACTCCGCCTCCTGTCACACACCCGACACTCGGCGACCACCTTGGCCACCGAGAGGGAGTCGGAGAGGATGATGCTCGCCACCGGATCGATCGTCTCAACTGATCCCTGGCGCTTGAAGAAGAAGATGCGCTGGGCCCGCCCTGTTTCTGCCCCCGAATCCCCGATGAGCCCTTCCCCAAGGCGTTCACCCTCTCGCGAGACACGCCCAAATACACCGGCTCCGTGAGGCCGGAGGACTGGCTGGTCGACTACTCCACAACCGTCGGCATAACAAATGGCAACAAGCGCATTGCCGTGAAGTACGTCCCGCTCATGCTTCAGGGCACGACCCGGACATGGCTCAACAGCCTGAAGCCCCGCAGCATCAATAGCTGGATTGATTTCACCCAGGTCTTCATCTGCAACTTCACCAGCACTTACAAGCGGGCCCCCAAGCCCCGACAGCTCTCCTTATGCGTCCAAGGGCCCACGGAGTCAACTCGCGACTACCTCACACGCTGGACCGAGCTGCACAATTCCTGCGAAAGCATGCACGAGGTGCAGGCAATCGAGTACTTCACTGCCGGGTGCCGAGAGGGCACCCTCCTCAAGCATCGACTCCTCTGCGACGAGCCCGAGACCCTCGATGAGCTACTGGTCATCATCGACAAGCACGCCACGGCCAACTCCTCCATGAAGGCGGAAATCCTGGTTGACGCGTCCGGCAAGGTGGCACCTCAGCCACCTCGGACTCCGGCTGGTGACACCAGTCGGCGACAGCAACTAGGTGATAACAAGCGAAAAGCCACCCAGCCAGCTTCCACTAGCCGACAGGTGGCGACGGTCGAGGATTAGCAGCCAGCCCCCAAGCGGCAGAAGGACGTCAAGTCCAATTGGTTGCCCGCCTTCTCTTACGAGCAAACCTTGGATGCACCCTGCAAGTTCCATAGCGGCGCTAAGCCCTTCAACCACACCACTCGGAAGTGTCACTGGCTCACCAGAATTGCCAAGGGAGATGGACTCCTGCCTCCTCCGCCTGCTGGACCGCCGCCCCCTCAATCCTAGCAGCCGGCGGCCCGACCAGTCGGCGCCATACAAGACGAATACCCGGAGGAACACAGAGCTTATGTTGTGTTCACTAGCGTGGCCGATGACAGACACAACAGACGGCAACAACAACAAGAAGTGCAAGCAGTGGCCTCCAACACTCCAGAGTTCATGCATTGGTTCGAGAAGCCTACCAGTTGGAGCAGGGCCGACCACCCAGAAGTAATGCCTTCCCCTGTTTCGTACGCCCTGGTCCTAGAAGCGACCCTTGCAACGGAGAGGCGAGCAACCCGTTTCTCCAGAGTCTTGATAGATGGCGGTAGCAGCATCAACATCCTGTACCGCGATACAATGGAGAAGTTAGGAATCAAGCAGAAGCAGCTCGTCCCCAGTCGGACTGTATTCCATGGCATAGTCCCTGGCCTTTCCTTCTCACCAATCAGCAAGACCCAGATTGACGTCCTCTTCGGAGACAAGAATCACTTTCGCCGAGAGCCAGTTTGGTTTGAAGTGGTGGACCTTCAGAGCCCCTACCATGCACTGCTAGGCCGGCCTGCTCTGGCCAAATTCATGGCAGTCCCCCACTACGCCTACCTCAAGATGAAGATGCCGAGCACCAAGGGAATCCTGACAGTGGCCGGAGACTACAAGAAGTTGATCACTTGCACCGCGGATAGCAGCCGGCTGGCCGAGTCCCTCGTGATCCCTGCCGAGAAGCGGATCCTCGACCAGGTGGTGGCACTGGCAGGCAAGAAGCCGGAAATGTCACACACACCCCAGGAGTCGGAGGCTGAGGGCTCATTCAAGCCGGCCAAGGAAACAAAGAAAATACCCAAAGCTTCCTGAAGCCGGACAAGTAGTGTGCCAGCACCCAAAGCTTCCTTTGTCAGAAGCCACAGCTTGCAGAGCGACTGCATGGCGGGCAAAGGTTGAAAAGAGGTGCCCCACACGAAAAAATGACTAAGGAAGAAAGCACATATAGTAGCAGGCGGCATCGCACCTAGCCGTCTGACTGCTTGGCAGCCAGACGGCCGGCCTCTACCTTACCACCCAAAGCTCCGAATGGCTAAGTCCTAGCCCCCCTCACAAACGGCTAGAGTGCTCAAACCAGCCACGGTCCACAGAGCGGCCGCCTGGCTGTTAAAAGCAAAGCCAGAGGGTCGGCGGCAAAGGAAAAAACCAAGGAGCAAAAAGGAAAAAGAGTGGAGGTCGGCACAACAAGCATAAGCGATGATAAAATATTTACATGGATAAAGGCCTCTGGCCAGCAGTCAAACAGAGTTTGATATACACCCCGAGGGTGGAATTGCGCGAATTTAACAAAATGTTCAGAACAGCAAACAGAAAGCAGATAAAATCCTAAGGAGCAGCAGAAGACTCCGGCTGGGTGGTGCCAGTTGGCGCAGCAGAGGACTCCAGTTGGGCGGTGCCGGTTGGCGCGGCAGAAGGATCCGGCTGGCCGTTGCCGGATGGCGTGGCCAAGGGCTCCGGCTGAACGTTGGAGTCGGCCGCACCACCTAGCGCAGCGGACGGCTCCGTCTGGGTAGAGGAATTGTCGGCAGCAGGCGGGGCATTGGAGTGCTGGAGGACGGAGCCGGTGGCATCCGTCGGAGGAACGGGCGGTGGGTCCGCTGCCACTTGAACGCCTCCAGTAGCGGGCGGCGCCTTGGTGCGTGGCTGGTTGCTTGAGGCCCGGTCTGGTTGGGGCTGACCGTCCGCCCTGACCTCCGGCATGTCGACGTCGCTCTCGTCTTCCTCCTCCTCCTCCTCCTCTTCCTCCTCCCCGTCCTTCCCTTCGTCACTGGAGTCGATGACTTCAGCGGAGTCTTTGCTGTCTTCTGGGTTTAGCCCAAGCCATTCATGCGGAGCTTCACCGCCTTCCTCGACCACCTCTGGGACGAAGATGCTGGTGTCGGTGAAGTCGGTGATCGCCACGGCCCTGCTGACAAGCTCAGCTTCCACCACCGCCAGCTCCTCCTGCGCCTCGAGTCGGAACGTGGCTAACTGGGCTTGATCTAGCCCAGGGTACCACGCCTTGACGAATTCCAAGGCCCGACGCGCTCCTGCCCGGGCTGCTGAGCCCTTCCAGGCCTCCAGGCGGCCGGCCGCCACCTCCAGCCAGTAAACTGTCCGACTTGGGGTGCGTAGGGCCGGCAAGCCTAGCTAGAGGGTGGAGACCGCCTGGGCTCTGATGCACTGCAGGCGGCGCAGCAAGCGGTGAGCAGGCCGAAGCCGGGCCTGAATGCTGAGGACCTGTTCACCGAGGGTCTGGGGGGCATCAGCGGTGATCTGCACACACTCTGCCCTTCGCTCCTCGCGCCGGGCCTCGATCATCTGGGTAGCGGCTAAAGAATGGCCCGGGAAGAAGTCTGCCCAGGTGGAAGAAGGAAAATGCCAAGGCCATAAGCTAGGGCTGATAACTCAAAGCAAGAAACCAAGAGAATAGGGCTTACCATCGACCAAATCTTCGATGCTGCTGAAGCAGGCCGTCACCTGGGCCTCCTTGTCGGCCCAGGCGGAGCGCTCGAGCTCAAACTCGGCAAGGAGGCTGGTCTCCGCCGTTTTTTCTTTCAGCTGGGCCGCCTTAAGGGTTTCCGCCTGTTCGGCAAGTTGGGCAGCTAGGCGGTCCCGCTCCTCCGCCAGCTTGCTGCACTCCGCCTCCTTGCCATGCAGGGTGGTCTTGGCTTCACCTAGCTGCTGTTGCAGGTTGGCATTGGCCTCTGAAGAAAGAAAGAAAAGAAGAAGGCATCAGTCAAGCGGACAAGATAGAGGAAAGAAATAACCGAGGAGATTCGGCCCGACTGCTCAGCAGTCGGCCCGAACCTCAGGGACTACAGCCCGCGGGCGCACCAGCACGCACCCGCGGAAAAGAAGTGTTTGACAAGGGAAAAAGACAACTGAGGAGATTTGGCCCGATTGCTCAGCAGTCGGCCCAAACCTTGGGGACTATAGCCCGCGGGTGCGCCAGCGCGCCCCCGCGAAGAAAGAGGACAGAAACTTACGCTGGCTTTCAGCCAGGTGGGCCGTTTGCACCTCCAGCTCCCGAACCTTGGAGTTGTAGGCGGTCGCGCGGAGGTTGTGATAATCCCGCAGAAGAAGCATCAGATAAAATCAACAGTCAAGCAATTGTAAAATAAAGTTCCGAACCGCCTGCTCAGCAGCCGGCCCAGAATTTGGGGACTACACCCAGTGGGTGCGCTTGCGCGCCCCCACGAGAGAAGCAAAGAAGATCATTCGAAGAAAGAACCCAAAGACAACTTACCCGGATGGCGGTGCGCGACTCCAAGTAAGCCTCATTGCAGTGCTTGAGCGCCTCCGCCTCTGCCCGAAGCTTGGCCTGGACGGCAAGAGAGGCCTGGTTCAAGGCACCAGTCCCGCCCTCGTGAACCCAACCCACGGGCGTGGCGCTAGTCGCCTCGGTGTCGGGGGCCGACGAGCTCGTGGTGCCGATCTCCTGCGGCCGCGGTGCTGAGGCCGCCTGTCGGTGTCAAAACTGGCGGATCTCGGGTAGGGGGTCCCGAACTATGCGCCTAGGCGGATGGTAACAGGAGACAAGGGACACAATGTTTTTACCCAGGTTCGGGACCTCTCGGTGGAGGTAAAACCCTACTCCTGCTTGATTAATATGATGATATGGGTAGTACAAGAGTTGATCTACCACGAGATCAGAGAGGCTAAACCCTAGAATCTAGCCTATGGTATGATTGTTGTTCGTCCTACGGACTAAAACTCTCCGGTTTATATAGACACCGGAGAGGGCTAGGGTTACACAGAGTCGGTTACAATGGGAGGAGATCTTCATATCGTATCGCCAAGCTTGCCTTCCACGCCAAGGAAAGTCCCATCCGGACACGGGACGAAGTCTTCAATCTTGTATCTTCATAGTTCGGGAGTCCGGCCAAAGGTCATAGTCCGGCCATCCGGACACCCCTTAATCCGGGACTCCCTCAGTAGCCCCTGAACCAGGCTTCAATGACGACGAGTCTGGCGCGCAATTTGTCTTCGGCATTGCAAGGCTGGTTCCTCCTCTGAATACTTCATAGAAGATGTTGAACACAAGGATAGTGTCCGGCTCTGCAAAATAAGTTCCACATACCACCATAGAGGGAATAATTTCCGCACAAATATAATCTGCTGACGTATTCCGCAACGTGACATCACACCGCGGCCAAGCCTTTATTTGAATCATCTTATTGTTCCACCTCAGGGTGTTTAGCGAGGCAGTTTCCTTGGCATGTCTTGTCGAAGCAAAGATCGTGTTCCCTTATTCGGGGATTCTCATCAATACGGGCGTGGGTAACCCAACCGCACCATTAACCGCGACGCTTGGGGGATAAGCGAGTTTTATTAGGACGGTAGGGGCTCGTAGTTTCGGCCGCCCATATAAGGGGATAAGATTCTACCCTTTCCATTTACGCCTTCTTCCTCCTTTGCCTATTCGTCCCTGCGCACTCGAGCTCCAACGCCCAAGCCCGCACTTCCCACCTCAACCTTCTCCCATCATGTCCGAAGCAGGAGGTAGATGGATGGCCTCCTCCGTCACGCAGGGGCAAATCAAAAAGCTGAGGAAGGCCGGATACTTGTCTGACGACATCGCGCACCGGCTTCCAGATGTGGGGCAGCTCATCCCCACCCCCAGGCCTCATGAGAGGGTTGTTTTACTTCCCCATTTCCTCCGCGGACTGGGTTTTCCTCTTCACCTGTTCGTCCGGGGGCTCATGTTCTACTACGGCCTGGACTTCCATGATCTGGCCCAGAACTTCATCCTCAACATCTCGACATTCATTGTCGTGTGCGAGGCCTTCCTCCGTATCCAGCCTCATTTTGGCCTATGGCTGAAGATCTTCAGCGTCAAGCCGAAGGTCATGGGCGGCAGCCAAGCGGAGTGCGGAGGCGCCATGGTGGGCAAGATAGCCAACGTTACATGGCTCGAGGGCGCCTTCATAGAGACCATCAAAGGGTGGCAATTGGGGTGGTTCTATATCACCGAGCCGCGTGACCCTGAGTGGGCAGCGGTCCCCGAATTCCGATCCGGCATCCCCACACGGCTCACATCTTGGAAAGAGACAGGCCTGTTGTGGGGTAATTCGGTAGAAACAACCGGACTTCAAACCTGCATCAAGGACCTGATCGGCAGGAAGGTTAAACTTGTCACCATGGTCCAGGTCATGCTCTTTTGCCGGTTTCTCCCGTGTCAATGACGGGCTTTCAACTTATGGGAGTTCAACCCGGCCCAGCACCAGACTCTGTCCCGGCTCTTCGACACAAAGCACGAGGATGCCTGGAAGGTGCTATTAAAGAGCTCCGAGGTCTCCCATCCCGTCACCGAGGATTGCGGATTCTGCGCCAAGCGCCAAGCCAGCGTGGTGAGCTTAATTTTCCCATTACGGGGTACTTGTTTTTCATAGATTGACTCTATGCGGGATCTAAACTCCCTTACCTTTGACAGGATTGGCTGGAGAAGTCCGGGCGGGTTATCTGTCCGACTCCCTTACCAGAAGACCCAGCTGACACCCGATTGACGGGGCTGCTGGTTCCGGCACCTCATGTGGTGCCGGAGAAGAAGGCCAAGAAGAAGGCCACTGGGACTCGAAAGAGCTCCCGGCGTTTGGTGGTGTCAGATTCATCGCCCGACAACCCCGAGGCGCCCTCCGCCTCTGAAGACGAGGAGGAGGAAGAAGAAGAAGCCTCTCCCCCTCCAACGGTGGGAGGAAAGAAAAGGAAGGCCCCCCAACTGGGGAGGCCAGAGGGTCCAAGAAGGGGAAGACCCTTCTACCGGACTACGCCTCTGATGCCGAAGACGGCAGGGAGGAATAGCCCTCCAGGGTCAAGCCCCTGGCAAAATTTTAAGTGTCCGAATATCCGAATAACTTATGGCGCTCCTCTGTTATTTGGTATCTTGTGACGCTGAAGTCAATTATGCAGTCTGCCAAAGGCTCAGCTCGGCGATTCGTCGAGCGACTCCCTGAACTCGTCGGATGTGAACAACGCTTCATTTCCGACGGCCTCCTCCCCTCTCCCTACGGACGACGCTGAGGTGGAGTCCCAAAAGGGACCGAACCAGGAGGAGGTGGTCCTGGAGGCACCACAAGGCGACCTCCCGGACTCCATGCCCAAAGGGGATAAAGCCCTGGAGGGATCTAAGTCCGGCCCTGGGCCGGACACTACTCCAGAACCATCAACGGTTCCAGAGTCCGACAGGCGGCACCTTCATAAGAAGGGCAAGCCGACGACGCTGGTGACCTCCGTCCATCCGGAGGCGCCGAACAATTTGCTGGAGGTGCTTAACGGCGCCTCCATCGACGAGGAACACCGCACTGTTATGAGTGCGGTGATTCAGAAGGTTCAGTCCGCCAAGAGCGGGCTGACAGAAGCCTGTACAAGTTTGTTAACAGGCTTTGAGGTATGTGTTCAAAACATATAAATTTTTTGCCGCATAGACAGTAGCCCCTGATGCTCGGTTCGGCGTTCGAAAAGAAAAGCCGAGCTGAGGATCTAAAAAAGATATACGCAGGAGTCTAACATAAATATGTTAATATGGGAATGCAGGCTGTGCTGCTGACCTCTGCCGCACTGACTGCGGAGGTCAATGCATTGAAGGAGAGCCTCGATTGGTCCAAGAACGAGCTCGGCTGTGCCAAGAAGTAGCTCGAGGACAAGGAGGGTATGTAGTACCGCATGTAAATGTATATAGAAATACTTGGTTGCAAATAATGACAGGACCAACGGAAATGTTGCAGGGGCCACGGCGGAGGTGGCGACCCTGAAGGAGGCGGTCTCCAAGGTCGAAAACAGTGCGGCCTTGGAGCGCACCGAGCGAGAGTAGTAGGAGGCGCGGGTGGCGGAGGTGCAGCAAGAGCTCCATGCTCTCATGGAAAAACATGAGAGTTTGGAGCGTGACTCGAAGACTCGAGAGACCGAGCTCGCCTAGGCTCTTGAGAGTGCCAAAACCGCTAAGGCCGAAGCCCAGAAGGCCCTCCAGGAGATTGAGGCGATGAAGAAGATAGCGGCGGGTAAGGCATTCTTTATGCAAAGCAAGAATATAAAAGTAAATTATCTGTTACTTACCCGGATTCGGAGCTCTCCAGGAGCGTTCGCCGATCTGCCCCATAGTGTGTCTGATGCTGCCGCGTTCTACCGAGCCGAGGAGGGGAGCTCGACGGAAAAGGTGTTCTAGTCTCACTATGCTGTGGCCGAACATCCGGTGCCCCTGAGCGACCAGCTGAAGCAGTTGGTCGAGCTCCACAAGGTGGCCGAACAGGCCATGAAGGGCCTCATAGTTCAGTTGTGGCCTTGAGAAGCCATGCCTGGGAGCTACTTCGGTTTAGTGCGGCGGCTGGTGGACGCATGTCCATGGATTGAAGTCGTCAAGCGCTCTGTCTGTATTGAAGGTGCCCGTCGGGCCCTTGCCCGTGCTAAAGTGCACTGGGGCAAGCTGGACGCGGAGAAGCTTTTGACGGACGCGCCACTGCCGGGCAAGGAGTATCGCACGCTCGAGATGTATTATAAGGGCGTCCTGAAGGGTGCCCGCCTTATAGCGGATGAATGCTCCAAAGATGTAATTTTTGAGTAGACTCGCATTTGTTATCCTATACGCTGAAAACTTTGTTCATGTGCGTTAAGCAACACTTGTTAATTTAAAATATTACCTTCTGTGCGACTGTTTATCAAATCTGAGAGATGCAAGTCGTCGGCTTCTACCCCCATGCGATGAGTGCTGGGGTGTTCGGGATAAACCTGAGCGCTCTTGTTCCCATTCTTGGGTCCGTCTAGGGAGGTGCTCAGCACAATGAACTAGGCAGTCGGACTTATAATGCTTTATCACTCTCACTTAGCCATAGAATTCTATAATTTTAAATTTCGGCGATGCCCCTAGTATTCGAAAGACCGAGTTCGGGGCGCTATCCACGCCTAGGCCAGATAAATCCGGCTCCTCGCTCTAAGCGGCATAAGTCTTTAAGGACTCAAAAAATCTCGCGAACAGCGACCGGTCTCTCGCACTATCATGACGGTCAGTTTTAGCTTTCTCTACTGAGGTGTTAACCCAGCTCAACTGGGGCACAATCGCAGTAGTTCTCCTAGCGCTACCTTAGCCAACATTGCGGAACATAAGGTACCAAAACATGGGAGCCGGGCAAACCCAACTATTGACCCAAGACATGATTCGGAGCCGATGCATATAGTGCTATAAGTTCGGGGTGCCGCACTCAGGAGAGTGTTCGGTCTTCTCACACCATGTTATGGGGTACTTAAGCCCCTGGTGTATTGGTCGTACCAAAGTGTACGGTTGCGTAATGTCATGACTGAACATATATGTATAAAAATAGATGAATACAATAAAAGATAAGAGCTATGTCTTGTTTTATTAAAAAGGGCTGCTATGAAAGCAGAACGATACAAATAGTGCGATAAGCAAGAGATGGGATTATTTGACATGTCCCCCTCCAGGGGTAAGCTGCGGGTCTTTAAGTAAAAACAGGTATTTAACTCGTTATAGAGACCACCTGGACATTCGACGCAACTTGTTCTCGCCCTGGCTGTTGCATCGTGTGTTTGGCGAGTGTATTGCCGGACAGGCCTTCCGGATAGTTGGGTCCTGAAAGTATAAAAATAAAAAAAGAAAACGACAGAATAGGGAGCCCCTAAGTGCGGTTGAGCCGCATTCTGGGCATGCCGTAGTTGTGCCCCTCCCCTTATGCCCATGGTATTTTCAAAGCGTAATTATGTATTCGTGGTACCGATAGCACCATCTGGCGAGGGCTAGGGTTGGGGCCGCACTGCTATGCTTGCTCGGATCGTGCCAGCCGGCTCTGTTGTAGGTTGCTTCGGGCGCGCTTGACGTTGTCCGGACGTTTAACACCCGGATTGGAGAGTTGCCTTGAGAGGCTGCTCTGTACTTCCGCCGCCAGGGCCGCTGTGTGCTCCTCCATTCGGAGAGAGCATTCGGTGTTTCCATTTACTGTGATGACTCCATGAGGGCCTGGCATCTTGAGCTTGAGATATGCATAGTGCGGCACCGCATTGAATTTTGCAAATGCGGTTCGTCCGAGCAGGGCGTGATAGCCACTATGGAATGGGACTATGTCGAAGATTAACTCCTCGCTTCGGAAATTATCCGGGGATCCGAAGACCACTTTGATTGTAACCGAGCCTGTACAGCTGGCTTCTACCCCTGGTATGACGCCTTTAAATGTTGGCTTTGTGGGTTTAATCCTTGAGGGATCTATACCCATTTTTCGCACTGTATCCTGATAAAGCAGGTTCAGGCTGCTGCCGCCGTCCATGAGGACTCTAGTGAGGTAAAATCCGTCAATGATTGAGTCTAGGACCAATGCGGCGAATCCTTCATGACGGATGCTAGTGGGGTGGTCCCTTCGATCAAAAGTGATCAGGCAGGAGGACCATGGCTTGAACTTTGGGGCGACTGGCTCCAATGCATAGACGTCCTTGAGAGCATGCTTCCGCTCCCTTTTGGGGATGTGGGTTGCATATATCATGTTCACCGTCCGCACTTGCGGGGGGAATCCCTTCTGTCTTCTGTTGTTCGGCGGCTGGGGCTCCTCCTCGTCATTGCTACGCAGCCCCTTGTCTCTGGTTTCGGCACTTAACTTGCCGACCTGCTTGAACACCCAACAATCCCTGTTGGTGTGGTTGGCTGGTTGTTTGGGGGTGCCGTGTATCTGGCACGAGCGATCGAGTATCCGGTCTAAGTTGGATGGGCCCGGAGGGTTTCTTTTGAATGGCTTCTTTCGCTGACCGGGTTTAGAGCCTCTGAATCCGGCATTGACTGGCTTATCCTCAGTATTGTCGCCACTAATGCGGCGCTTGTGCTTGTTGCGACGTGACCTGCCATTGTTGTCCTTGGTATCCGAATTGCCAGGGCTCTTGGTTATGTTATTACTACGAGCTAGCCAGCTGTCTTCGCCCGTGCAAAAGTGGGTCATAAGTGTCATGAGGGCTGCCATAGATTTCGGCTTTTCCTGTCCTAGGTGCCGGGAAAGCCATTCGTCTCGGATGTTGTGCCTGAAGGCTGCAAGGCCTCGGCGTCCGGACAGTCGACTATTTCATTTTTCATGGTTAGGAACCGTGTCCAGAATTGTCTGGCCGATTCCTCTGGCTGCTGGATTATGTGGCTTAGGTCATCGGCGTCTGGTGGTCGCACATAGGTGCCCTGGAAGTTGTCAAGGAATGCGGATTCCATGTCCTCCCAGCAACTAATTGACTCTGCTGGCAGGCTGTTAAGCCAATGTCGAGCTGGTCCTTTAAGCTTAAGCGGGAGGTATTTGATGGCGTGTAGATCATCACCACGAGCCATGTGGATATGAAGGAGATAATCCTCGATCCATACCGCGGGATCAGTTGTGCCATCGTATGATTCGATGTTTACGGGTTTAAAACCCTCGGGGATTTGATGATCCATTACTTCTTCTGTGAAGCACAGTGGGTGTGCGGCGCCCCTGTACTGGGCTATATCACGACGTAGCTCAGATGAGCTTTGTCTGTCGTATTCGGCCTGGCTGTATTTATCATATCTGGCGTGACGGTTATCGTCCCGTGATGTGGGGCGCCCACGCGATCCGTAGATCGATCTTGTTTGCCTTGCCTTATCCTCCAATATGTCTCGCAGGTCTGTTGTGTTTCCCCCTACTCTGGTATTTTTGGAGCGGCGCCGGGGTGCGGCTTGGATTGAGGGCCGAAAGGCCTCTCTGTCGCGGCCACGGGGTGGCCGATCGGGTGCATCGTACGCTGGTGATGTAGGTTTAGTTGTTTCCTCCTCTAGTTGGGGTAGCAGCCTGCGCTTTGGGTAACTCTTGGAGGGGCGTTCGAGTTTATACTCTTCGGCCGCCAGGACTTCGGTCCATCTGTCGGCTAGCAGGTCTTGGTCAGCTCTAAGCTGCTGCTGTTTTTTCTTGAGGCTGCTTGCCGTGGCCATAAGCCTGCGTTTGAAACACTCTTGTTCGACGGGATCCTCTAGAACGACGAATTCGTCATCGTCGAGGCTTGCCTCGTCTTCGGAGGGAGGCATATAATTGTCGTCCTCGACCTCTTTGTCTGCCGCTCTCTCATGAGGGCTGGCTCCTTCGTCCTCCCGCACTGAATCCTACTGGAGGGGGTTGTCTTCGGCACTGTCCGGGGTGTTGACGTCTCCGGTGCCGGATTCGTCGTTCTTGCTTTGGCGGGATTTAGAGCGGCGCCGCTGACGTCGGCGCTTGGGTTGCTTCTTGGAGGGGTCATCCTCCGCTTTTTCATCGCCATCCCGTGCTTTCGGGGTGTCCACCATATATATGTCATATGACGAGGTGGCCTTCCAGTGCCCTATAGGTGCTGGTTCTTGGTCGTCTCCTTCATCGACATCCATACCGTCGATGTCTTCGGAGTCGAAGTCGAGCATGTCGGTTAGGTCGTCGACAGTGGCTACAAAGTGGGTGGTGGGTGGGTTTCGAATTTCTTCATCGTCCACATCCCAACCCTGCTGACCATAGTCCGGCCAGGGCTCTCCTGACAAAGAGAGAGACTTTAGTGAATCCAGGATGTCGCCAAAGGGCGAGTGCTGAAAGACGTCTGCGGCAGTGAACTCCATGATTGGAGCCCAATCGGGTTCGATCGGAACGGGTGCGGGATATTCGGAGTCCGGAACGGAGTCCGGCACCTTGGAGTCACGGGCCTTGCAAAGGACTAGGCTGGTATTCGGCTCTATCGCCGTAGAGATTGCGGAGCCTGGGGCGGCGTCCAACCATCCGTCCCCGACTAGCGCAGTCGGCTCCGAGCTAATGGTCGGAGCAGACACCTGAGCGGCACTCTGGGCGCTGTCCGGCGGCAGAGCTAAGTCATGCCCATCGAGACAGTGCGGCACGCTCGGCCGTGGCTCGAATCCGTCAAAGATCAAGTCCCCGCGGATGTCGGCCCTGTAGTTTAAGCTTCCAAATCTGAGCTGATGGCCAGGGGCGTAGCTTTCGGTCTGCTCCAGATGGCCAAGCGAGTTGGCCCGCAGTGCGAAGCCGCCGAATACGAAGATCTGTCCGGGGAGAAAAGCCTCACCTTGGACCGCGTCGTGGTTGACGATCGAAGAAGCCATCGGGCCTAAGGGTGACGACACAGAGGAACTCTCAATGAAAGCACCAATGTCGGTGTCAAAACCGGTGGATCTCGGGTAGGGGGTCCCGAACTGTGCGTCTAGGCGGATGGTAACAGGAGACAAGGGACACGATGTTTTTACCCAGGTTCGGGCCCTCTCGGTGGAGGTAAAACCCTACTCCTGCTTGATTAATATTGATGATATGGGTAGTATAAGAGTTGATCTACCACGAGATCGGAGAGGCTAAACCCTAGAATCTAGCCTATGGTATGATTGTTGTTCGTCCTACGGACTAAAACTCTCCGGTTTATATAGACACCGGAGAGGGCTAGGGTTACACAGAGTCGGTTACAATGGGAGGAGATCTTCATATCGTATCGCCAAGCTTGCCTTCCACGCCAAGGAAAGCCCCATCCGGACACGGGACGGAGTCTTCAATCTTGTATCTTCATAGTCCGGGTGTTCGGCCAAAGGTCATAGTCCGGCCATCCGGACACCCCCTAATCCAGGACTCCCTCAATAAGCCTTGCAAGCAATGTGACTAATGAGTTAATTACAGGATGATGCATTACGGAACGAGTAAAGAGACTTGCCGGTGTCAAAAACCGGCGGATCTCGGGTAGGGGGTCCCGAACTGTGCGTATAGGCGGATGGTAACCAGAGACAAGGGACACGATGTTTTTATCCAAGTTCGGGCCCTCTCGGTGGAGGTAAAACCCTACTCCTGCTTGATTAATATTGATGGTATGGGTATTACAAGAGTTGATCTACCACGAGATCAGAGAGGCTAAACCCTAGAAGCTAGCCTATGGTATGATTGTTGTTCGTCCTACGGACTAAAATTCTCCGGTTTATATAGACACCGGAGAGGGCTAGGGTTACACAGAGTCGGTTACAATGGGAGGAGATCTTCATATCGTATCGCCAAGCTTGCCTTCTGCGCCAAGGAAAGTCCCATCCGGACACGGGACGAAGTCTTCAATCTTGTATCTTCATAGTCCGGGAGTCCGGCCATCCGGACACCCCCTAATCTAGGACTCCCTCACCGCCTTCTCCAGATACCGGTGCATGGGGATGCGGGCCGAAGGAATCAGGACCGTCACCACCGTGTTGTCGACTGGAAGCACCGGTGGCACCACTGGCGGCACCGGCGGCGCCACTGGCTGCTCTTCCCGCGGCTCGCTGGCTGGTGGAGGCGGCGGGGGCGGCGGCACAAAGACGTCCGGCATGGCTATGTCGCCGCCCCCTGCTCCCGGATCGGGTAGTCGCCGCCGGCCCCTCCGGACGTCGCCTCAAAATCAGGCAGAGGCGGCGCGGTGTTGAGGGGGGCCACGAGTGGCGGCTCTTGGTGGCGGGCGGCCTCCGCGAGCTGCTCCCTCTCTACGGCCTGGGCTTCCGCCTGCGCCAACGCCCTCGCGGCAGATGCGGCAGACAAGTCCACCTGCTCCTTGGCCAGGCGGTCGGCCTCCGCCTCATCGCGCGCCTCCCGCGCATTCCGCTCTGTCGCCTCACGGAGGTCAGCGGCCGGGTCGATGCGCCGACTGGTCGAGGAGGTCGCTGCCGACCTGAGGACCGAGCCGGCGCCTGACTTCTCGAGGGTTAGTGGCGCCCTGAAACAAGAAGATAAGTCAGAATATTTTCACATCAGATTGTTGAAAAAACAAGGAGTAAGGAACTGATGCTTACGCCGACACCATAACTGGCACCTTCAGCTGCCTTTGATATTGGGTCGCCCTGGCCGCGGACTCTTTCCGCCTAGTCGTCGTGGCCGGATTCTTGGTCTTCTTTGGGGCACTGCCGAACAGTGTTGATCCCTATTTCCGCTTGGGCTTACCGCCTGGGGCGGGCGGCCCAGAAGAAGGACCGGCGCCGGTGGTGGCGGAGCTTCGGGCGGGGCACGGCTCATCTTCGTCTTCATCATCGTCGGGCCAGGCCTCCACGCCGCCGCCTCCCTCGGAGCTGCCTGCTCCACCACCGCCGTCCGCTCCACCACCGCTGCCTGTCGCGTCATCGACCAGGGCGGCCGCCCCCAAGTCGGGGTCATCCAAGTCACTCTCTGCCCTGTCCGCCTGGAGGTTATCACCCGGCCCCAGGAGGGCGACCGTTACCTCGGACATATAAATCTGCAACCGAGAAGGAATCAAGTCTTAAAGGATGGCGTCGTAAAGAGAAATGAAGCAGAAGAAAGCAGTTCAAAGGACAAAGAGAAGAAACCTACAACAGGGGGCGGGTTATGGCGAGAGTACGGCCGCTTCCCGTACCGCCACTCCTTCTCCGACGTCTTGAGTTCGGAGATCTCGTTCACCATCCGCGAGACTTCAGCAGGCGGCATTCCCTTCGTGCACAGTCGGCACGGGTCTCGGTGTCCGCCCATCCGGAAGATCGGATGAGGGCAGCTCTGGAGCGGGAGGACCCGGCGCTCCACAAAGGCGACGAGAAGGTCGGAGGACACGAGCCCCTCCGACTCTTGGAGCACTCGGAGTCGGCCGATGGCGGCCGCCGCGTCCGCCGACACCGGCTTCGGCTTGTACGTCCAGGAGACACGAGCTCCGGTGGGGGGAACCGGCCTCGTAGGCCGGCAGGTTGAGGAGGTCGGCAGCAGGGTCCACGTTCTTGACGTAGAAATACGACTGCTGCCACATCTTGACCGACTGCACCAGCTTGATGACGGGGAAGAGTTCCGCTTCGCCGGCCGGCGCACGGCGACGACGCCCCCGCACTCGGCCGCTGTCTCCTTGGCGGAGGTGCCGAGCTTTCCATAGAAGAATGCTCCCCACAGCTCGATTGTGGGGAGGATGTCGAGGTAGCCCTCGCATGCCGTGACGAAGGCAGAGAGCAAGGTCACGGCATTGGGCATGAGGTGGTGAGGTTGAAGGTTGTAGAAGTTGAGGAAGATGCGGAAGAAGTCACTCGCCGGGAGGCCGAAGCCCCGCAGGAAATGCGAGCGGAAGACGACCCGCTCGCCTTACTGCGGCGCTGGCGAGATCTCTGTCTCCGGCGGCACTCGCGCCTTGACGAAGGCCGCGCTGGGCATCCGGCGCGTGTCGCGGAGGAAGGTGATGTGATCCTCGATCACGGTCGATCCATCCCAGTCGCCCATGGCCCCGGCTGGCGGCGCGGAGAGGAGAGACGCGTCGGCGACGAGCAACGGCGACGGTGCTACGGCAGCAGCAGCAGCAGAGGCTGAGAAGAGAAGAGGAAGAGTGGGAGGGGGCGCAGGAGCTTTGCCGCACCTCTCCCCCCTCCCTACTTATAGCATCCGGGCTATGTAGCCGAAGGGGCGGGACGTGGGGTCGAGGGATTAATTGCGCCCACGTCCCCACGACCCCCCCGTCTCCCGCGCGCATTTACCCCGTCGTGAATGGTCGTGGGAATGGCAACCGCCCCCTCCGGCGCAGTGAATCCGCCCGGTTGCCGAGGCGTGGTAGTGGTGGGCCCGGCCTGGTGTCATGTCCCGTCCAGAATGTGGGGTGGTAGGCTTGCCAGGCTGACGTGCGCCGTGTGGCACGTCCGTGGCGGGTGGCTGCCTGGGAAGCTTAACAGGCACACCATCTGTTTCCCGCCTTGAAGTTCAAAATCAACCATATAGCTCCGCCTGGGCAAGGCCAGCTTGACCAGTCGGTTAACCGCAAGCCGGATCAACATTCTCCCAGAGCTCAGTGAGGGAGGAAGCCGCTGAGACTTCATGGCCCCTCGACCACGACGCATCACCGGCTTCGGGGACTACTGTCGGAGTAATGGGCCACGGGTAGGCCCACCCGAGTCCCTAGATTTTATCAAGACTTTGGGCCAGCTCTGCCTAGCCGAGCCCCAAGCTGAAACTCCGCCCTCTGGGGCCGGCCGGCTCAGCGGCCGGCTGCCAGAGGGCGGGTGAGTCAAGACCACGGCACTCCGAGTGGCCGGCTCCTGGCGGCCGCCTACCAGAGAGGGCGGCAACGAGCAGGCGGCCATCTCGCGACTACGGGGTGGCCGAGCTCCCAATGAGGGTACAAGTAAAAAGCATGGCTACAGTGAGGAACGACGCCTCACACATTCGAGACAGGCGTGGCTACAGTGCTCCGTACGGACGGAGATCTTCGCATGACGGAGCACCGTGCCGTATCCACCCTGACGTCACTCCGGGCAGGCGGAGCCCTGTTCCCCACGACGGCCTATCGGTACGGCCTACCGGAGGCGGGGCCTATCATGCAGTGACCCCAAGGAATACGGGGAGGCTCAACTAAGCGAATTAGAGAGTGGCCGGCCTCCAGCAGGCGGCCGTCCCTCGTCCCAAGGCAAGCACGCCATTAAGCTGATAAGACCATGTGTGGCTACAGTGTCCTCCCACCAGGCGGCGGGACTATAGCCATGCTAGGATGACCAAGCCCCCGTCACCAACAACACGGCTGCAGTGAACAACCACCAACCAGTCGGTGGGGTCCACCAGGCGGCAGGCCCCAGTGGTCGGCGGAGAAGCCGGAGGCCGAAGACACTGACAGCCGGGCCCAGCAGCTGGCCAGATTACCATTGTACCCCTAGGGGGTAGGCCTATATAAACCCCCCAGGCCACCCATGCAAAGGGTTTGACCACATTAGAACTAGCCACCCCTTAGAGCAAGGAGAGAGCTAGCCTTGCCTCCCTCTGCTTCTAGCAAACAGCTCGAGGAGCACATTTTATCACTTGTGCCTTAGTGATCATGCGGAGACCCCGCAGAGCAGGACTAGGGGTGTTATCTCCTAGGAGAGCCCCGAACCTGGGTAAAGTACGCAAGCATTCGTGTCTATGCCTCATCCCGCTTCCAGGCACCGGCGACGTTCTACTCGCTCCCACCATGATAAGCCATCCATTGGCATATGTAGCACCCAACCCCCGACATGACGCGCTATTACTATTTCGTTAGTAGTAGCGTGGGAGCAAAATAGACACGCTACTGCTATGTTAATGTACCAGTAGCGCTGGATAAAAAGAGCGCTACTACTAAATAATAGATGTAGTGCCGTAGCAGTAGCGCGTGCACCAGCGCTATTGGTAGCTCAAAATCCAGTGCTACTGGTAAGGGTTTTCCTAGTAGTGATCAGTGCATCAATCAAAATTCAGATAAGTTCAAAAACAGTGACCTCTAAACTTTAAGAGGCTACCTGCTGTAGAAAGGTTATGGTATGCAACTCAATTGTATTCCTTGGAGGTGGTCACAATATATACACGAGATGGCTTGCGTGACAAGGAAACTAATCCTATCATATCTCTAGGAGTCAAGTATACAAGGCTAGAGATTGTAGGAATAGTAATACAAATATGTCACGTTCAACACCCCCCCCCCCCGTAGTCGAAGCATCGGCGGCGGCGATGCAAAGACTGGAACGGAACTCCTGGAATGCAGTGGTTGGAAGCCCTTTGGTCATAATTTCAGCAAACTGTTGGGTGGTTGGTACATGAAGAACTCGAAGCTGACCCAACTGAACCTTCTCGCGGACGAAGTGAACATCAAGTTCAATATGCTTGGTGCGCTTGTGCTGCAACGGGTTGGCTGCAAGGTAGGTGGCTGAAACATTATCATAGAAAACCACTGTAGCTTTCGAGATGGAAACTCGAAGTTCGCCAAGTAGTTGACGAAGCCAACATGTCTCAGCAACAACGTTGGCGACGGCACGATACTCAGCCTCAGCACTCATGCGGGAGACGGTGGGCTGCTGCTTAGAGGACCATGAGATGAGCGAGTCACTGAAGAAGACACAATATCCTGACATGGAACGCCGAGTATCAAGGCAGCCGGCCCAATCTGCATCAGTGTAGGCAAACAACTCGGTGGAGGCGGAAGCACGAAGATGAAGGCCAAAAGTCGGTGTGCCACAAATGTACCGGAGGATGCGCTTGACCAGAGACCAGTGAACATCACGAGGCGAGTGCATGTGCTAGGAAACTTGCTGCACAGCAAACTAAATGTCTGGTCTGGTGAGCATGAGGTACTGAAGAGCGCTAACAATACTGCGGTAGAGAGCGGCGTTAGTGGCAGGTTGTCCAGTAGTGGCAGAGAGATTTGGCTTGGACTCGTTAGGAGTAGCAGCGGGCTTGCAGTCGGTCATGCCAGCACGATCCAAGAGATCAAGAGCATACTGTCCTTGATGAAGAAACAATCCAGAGGCATCGCATCGCACATTAATGTCGAGGAAGAAGTGCAACGCGCCCAAGTCCTTCAACCGAAAACTCAGAACCAAGGCGCCCAATGATGTCGCGAAGTAAATCCGCACAAGAGGCGATGATGACGATATCATCAACATATAGGAGAAGCATGGCGACATGATCAACTCGATGAAGCACAAATAGCGACGTGTCGGAGGTGGTGCTGCGAAATCCAAGAGCAGTGAGAAATGTTGCAATGCATTGATAGCATGCACGAGGCGCCTGTTTCAGGCAATAGAGAGACCGTGAGAGCAGGCAAACGTCATCAGGCTAAGTGGGATCAACAAAACCAGCTGGCTGCTGACAAAGAACACGCTCCTGAAGATGACCGTAGAGGAAAGCATTGTTGATGTCGAGCTGATGAACAGGCCAGTGTCGAGAGGCGGCGAGCTGAAGAACAACATGAATCGTGGCGGGTCTAACAACTGGAGAGAAGGTCTCCGAGAAGTAAACACCGGCATGTTGTGCAAATCCATGGATGACCCATCGAGCCTTGTACCTGTCCAGGAGCCATCCGGGGGAAGTTTATGCCAAAACACCCATTTGCTGGTAATGACGTTGGCACCGGGAGGGCGAGGAACCAGCTGTTGGGATCTACGGTAGTGTGCGTCGACTGCAAATTAAAATTTCTTACACGCAGAACAACCAAGAACATGCTACGGGAGATGGATCACAGTTCATTACCACTAGACGCGCAGTGCCGTGCAGCGGAAGTAGAGTTGAGGCAACGCGTTCCTGGAGTCGCCTCGCATCCTTGGAGTCATCTCCTCCTTGCCGGTCTCCCACATAGTAGATTGGATACCGCGAATAGGTTCGCCGGAGCGGCGCAAGTGCACCGCCTCTAACGGTATCCACGCATGTAGGAGGAACGTCGTGCGGTGGACTGCTAGGTCCGATCACACAACCGGCAGCGAGTGGAGGTGGCTATTCGCAACACATGCAAACCCTAGTGACAGCACCGAAGCGATCAACCCCTATGAGTGTGCCGTACCTCCACTTTATATAGGCGCACATCGAGGGCTCAACACTTGGACCTCGCACGGACCCTAAAGCCCAAAGTCTACTCGGTCGCGTTCCAAGTCCAACTCGGATCACATCCGACCAGTGTCCTACAAACCCACCTCGTAGGTTCCTTCCCTTAAGCGTGCGACCCCTTAGGTTCAAGTCGGCTTGGTCACAGTTTGGATCACCTCCGACCTGCACGGTTGGTAGCGGTCTCTAGCAAGGCGTGTCGGCCACAAAGCAGAGTATGAAGCTGGTTAGGCGAACCTGTACAACATGTCACACTTCTGTTCCCTTTGCCTCACGATATATGTTGTCGAGCTCAAGGCGAGACTGTCATCCTTGTGCTAGCCCGACCACTTTCTCGTTCCAGTGATACCGACCACTATCCAGATTATCTCATAATCCTTGTCGCATGGCCATGCTTATCCTGGTCGGATCACATGAGGGGCCCAGAGTATATCTCTCCTGGTCGGAGGGGCAAATCCCATCTTGCTCGACCATGTCTCGCGGTATGGGACTGGACAAACCCGAAACCTACCTTTGTAACTACCCAGTCACGGAGTAGCTTTTGGTCGGCCCAAAGCAAGTCTGTCACCATCCAGAGTACATGCGTCAGCTCAGGTTTTAGGACATAGAATGTATGTTGTACTAGAGACTCACAGATGATATATCGCTGCGTCTCATAGTTGGGTCTGTCCGACTCAGACCTTATCTCGACTCGGATTCGACTACGTCGAATCCGACCAGATCCTTCCGAGTCCATATTATCCGGTTAGCATCCAATGCTCCATGGCTAGTGAGACTGAGCCATCCACCCTGTCATATACTAGTCTGTCTGATGTGTGCCCACACGTCACTTGCGACTAGGGACAATTTAGGATGCATCATACAACACAAGATCTCACAGACAAGTCATGTACTTGCCAACAAGTATCATTGATTACATCTAAGGACTATCTTTATCCATAAACACATAGAAAATATCATCATACATGATTGCCTCTAGGGCATATCTCTAACAGTCTCTCACTTGCACTAGAGTCAATCAAATAGACATCGAATACCCATAGCTCTAACGTGCCCCTAATGCTTGGGTTGTGGAAGCGGCTTAGTCAACGGATCAACAACATTTGCATGCGTGTGAATTTTGCATAAGTCTACATCACCATTCTTTACGATCTTTCGTATCAGGTGATATTTACGATCTATGCGTCTGACCTTGTGGTGATTCCTCGGCTCTTTGGCTTGTGCGATGGCACCAGAATTATCACAATAAAGGTCCAACAGTTTTACCGAGGCTAGGAAAATATCAAGATCATCCAGAAAATGCCGGATCCAAACTCCTTCCTTTGCAGCTTCACAAGCCGCAATGTATTCGGCTTCTGTGGTAGAATCGACCACCGTATCTTGCTTGGAACTCATCCAGCTCACTGCCCCTCTGTTCCTGACGTACACGAATCCAGACTGTGATCGACAATCATCTCTACCGGTTTGGAAACTAGCATCGGCATAACCCTTTACAACGAGCTCTTCCTCACCTCAATAAACTAGGAACATCTCTTTAGTACTTTTCAGGTACTTCAAAATAGTCTTTACCGCTGCCTAGTGACTCTCACCTGGGTTGGCCTGGTATCTACTTGTTAGGCTTATTGCAAAAGCAACATCAGGCCTTGTACATATCATGGCATACATGATGGATCCGATTGCCGAGGCATACGAAATCCTACTCATCCTGCTTCGCTCATCATATGTCGAAGGACTCTGAGTCTCACTTAGCCTTATACCATGTGAGAGTGGCAAGAACCCTTTCTTTGCCTCGCTCATGTTGAACCGCTTCAACACTTTATCTATGTACGTGCTCTAGCTCAAGCCGAGCAGCCTCCTCGATCTATCTCTATATATCTTAATGCCTAAAATATACACTACCTCACCAAGGTCTTTCATCAAAAACTTGCCATTCAATGATCCCTTGACCGAGTTCAACATAGAAACATCATTTCCGATCAGTAATATGTCATCCACATATAAGATCAAAAACACTATTGAGCTCCCACTTAACTTCTTGTATAAACAAGCGTCCTCTTCGCTTTTGATGAAACCGAGACCAGTGACGACCTCATGAAAACGAATATTCCAGCTCCGAGATGCGTGCCTCAACCCATAAATGGATATCTTGAGCTTGCATACTTTACTAGTGCTAGTCGGATCGACAAAACCCTCGAGCTGTATCATATACACGTCCTCGGTTAAATTTCCATGAAGGAAAGCCGTTTTGACATCCATCTGCCATATCTCGTAATCAAAATATGCAGCTATAGCTAGTACGATCCTGATCGACTCCAGCATCGCTACCGGCGAGTAAGTCTCGTCATAGTCAATTCCTTGAACTTGTCCATAACCCTTAGCGACAAGCCATGCTTTGTGGATCTGAACATTTCCATCCACATCGGTTTTCTTCTTAAAGACCCATTTGCAACCAATGGCTGTTACGCCAGGCGGCGGATCAACCAAGTCCCAGACTTGATTCTCATCCATGGACTTTAACTCGGATCTCATGGCCTCCAGCCATGCCTCGGAATCAGGGCACACCATTGCTTCCGCATATGTGGCTGGTTTGTCGCTTTCTAGCAACAATACATCACGCACTCTGTGCAATCTTTCCGACCTCCGTGGTTACGGTGCCGCTTCCACTATGGGTTCCCTGACTGACTCCGGTATGATCTCATCACTAGCCGAGCCGTCCCTGAGTGGTCCTCGAATTTCTTCGAGTCGGACCATCCTCCCACTGACCTCCTGACTGAGAAACTCTTTCTCAAGGAAAACCCCTTTCTGAGCAACAAACACTTTGTTCTCTTCCCGGTTGTAGAAGCTATATCCCAAGGTTTCCCTCGGATATCCCACGAATATGCATTTATCTGACTTGGGTGTAAGCTTGTCTGACATAAGTCGCTTGACAAATGCTTCACAACCCCAAATCTTTAGAAAAGACAAACTGGGATTCTTCCCGGTCCACATCTCATGTGGTGTCTTGTCTATGAATTTGATGGTACCCTGTTAAGTGTGAAAGCTGCAGTTTCTAGAGCGTATCCCCAGAATGACAAGGCTAATCCGATTTGCTCATCATAGACCGGACCATGTCCAACAAGGTCCTATTCCTCCGTTCTGACACACCGTTTCTCTATGGCGTACCCGGAGGTGTGAGCTGAGGTACTATACCTCGAATTTTTAGATGATCATCAAACTCCTGGCTCATGTACTCACCTCCACGATCAGATCGCAGAAGTTTTATAGTCTTGCCGAGTTGATTCTCAACCTCGTTATGAAACTCTTTGAACTTTTCAAAAGATTCCGACTTGTGCCTCATCAAATAGATATATCCATATCTACTCAAGTCATTGGTTAAAGTCACAAAGTACTAATAGCCACCTCTGGCAGTTGTGCTCAATGGACCACACACATCACTATGTATAAGTTCCAACAGCTCGGACGCCCTCTCGCAACTCTTTGCAAAAGGAGACTTAGTCGTCTTGCTGAGCAAGCATGATTCACATGTCTCGAACGACCCAAAGCCGGACGAAGTTAGGAGCCCATCATCATGGAGGTTCTTCACGCGTTTCAGACTAATGTGTCCAAGCCGGCTGAGGGAGTCCTGGATTAGGGGGTGCCCGGATGGCCGGACTATGACCTTTGGCCGGACTCCCAGACTATGAAGATACAAGATTGAAGACTCCGTCCCGTGTCCGGATAGGGACTTTCCTTGGCGTGGAAGGCAAGCTTGGCGATACGATATGAAGATCTCCTCCCATTGTAACCGACTCTGTGTAACCCTAGCCTCTCCGGTGTCTATATAAACCAGAGAGTTTTAGTCCGTAGGACGAACAACAATCATACCATAGGCTAGCTTCTAGGGTTTAGCCTCTCTGATCTCGTGGTAGATCAAGTCTTGTAATACCCATACCATCAATATTAATCAAGCAGGAGTAGGGTTTTACCTCCACCGAGAGGGCCCGAACCTGGGTAAAAACATCGTGTCCCTTGTCTCCTGTTACCATCTGCCTAGACGCACAGTTCGGGACCCCCTACCCGAGATCCGCCGGTTTTGACACCGACATTGGTGCTTTCATTGAGAGTTCCTCTGTGTCGTCACCATCAGGAAGGATGCCGCACCCCGTCTTTAAAGACGGCGCTGTCGCTAAAGGAGCTTTGGTTGTCGGTCAAACTCTCCGGCTAGGCAGGTTTTTGATGACCGCCTGTTCGGCCGCCGCGCCGATGATGACCTCTTAGGCCATCGAAAGAAATCTTCACATCAGCTCGGAACTCGCAGAGCAGTTAGATCAGACGGAGCTCTCTTCCCTGAATGAGCTCCTGGATCGCATTGCCGCCCTGGGAGTCGCTACGGATTACGGCCAGATCGGGCTTAAACCCGACCAGAGAGAGATCGACTCTCCCCAGGTCACCCACCACGTTGAAGTGGAGGAAAAACAATGCAGCACATCTTCGCCCGCTCTAAGGACCAGATGTGTCCGGATTCCCGACCCCTCCAAGCCGGATACCCGCGGAGGGGAGGATGTTGCCCAAGTCCTGAACCTAAAGTCAGGCAGCAGGCTTGATTCATTGAATAATGTCCAAGAAAGCAAGCTTCCGAATTCGGAAACTTCTTGGCCCCTGAATCTTTTATCGGGCAGGGTTCCGGATTTAAATCCACCCGCCCACCCAACTATAAGGGATTTATCCCAAATACGGCAAGCGCCCGGGGAAACAGTACACCACTATTGGGCCAGATTCCTCCTGGTTATGAACAGGATAAGGGACTGCCGTGAGGAAGAAGCAATTTCATTCTTCTGTAACAACTGCACGGACATCGGAATCCTCAACGCCATAAGTCGCCGTGAAATTACACGCTTCGCCGACTTCAGATCCATAGTACGAAAGTACTGTGCGACAGAAAGCATTCGGAAAACCGAAAATAAATTCTGGGACAATCCGGCCCTGAATTCAACACGAGTCCGAAACAAAAGGGCGCATTATCGCAAGGCACCTGAGCCAAACATCAAAAAACAAAAACCCTCTATAGGGTATGGGACCGTACTGGAGGGATGGCTCAATGGACCCTATAAAATTCATAGTTCAGGGGAAGTCACACCAACTCACAGCCTTAGAGCATGTTGGATACTCCGGCAGGTGGCCAGAAGTGGCGAGGAGCTTCTAACTCCAGAATCTGAAGAACACCACCCCAGAAATGCCAGTACGGTGTCGACAGTATTCGAGACCTTTGCATCAAACAATGCGAAGAAACGAACCCTCCGCAACCTTACCGAAGTCTACCAAGTAGCAACAATAAACCCATGGAGTGACACGGCTATTACTTTTAATGCCAGTGACGAACCTAAATTCTGGACAGCCCAAGCACCAGCCGCATTGGTCCTTAGTCTGATAGTGGACGGCTTCCGACTTACAAAGGTACTCATGGACGGAGGCAGCGGACTTAACCGCATCTACGAGGAAACCCTGCGAAAAATGGAAATAGACTGGACTCGCATTGAGCGAAGCAACACAACCTTTAGAAGAATAATACCAAGCCGGGAAGCGTGCTGTTCAGGGAAAATCACACTAGATGTGGTGTTCGGCACGCCGGATAATTACAGATCCGAGGAGGTCACATTTCAAGTGGCCCCGTTCAGCAGCAGATACCACGCTCTACTAGGGCGAGAAGCATTTACAATTTTTCAAGCCATACCCCATTATGGGTACATGAAGCTCAAAATGCTCGGACCCAACGGAATCATCACTCTTGCAAGTGATCCGGACATAGCGCTCCGCGCCGAAAAAAAACAAGACAACCGCACTGGCCCTGGGGGCATTATCCGAAGCCCTAGCGGCCGAGGAACTAACTGCGTTGTGCTCCATGGTGGACAGGGACAATGTGATACTAGATAAGAGATCCAAGTCCACCTCTTTCAAACCAGCGGACGAAATAGTCAAATTCCAAGTCCATCCAACGGACCCCACAAAAACGGCCTCCATCGGGCACAACTAAAACCCGATGTAGACGCCTCACTCAGAGAATTCCTACGAGAAAATTGGGACATTTTCGCCTGGCACCCTTCAGACATGCCAGGAATCCCATGCAGGCTGGCTGAGCACAGCCTGGACATCCTAAAAGGGTTTAAGCCCGTTAAGCAGACTCTGCGGCGTTTCTCCGAACCCAAGAGACAAGCCATGGGAGAGGAGCTAGCAAAACTGCTGGAAGCCGGATTCATCAGAGATATAAAACATCCGGACTGGCTAGCAAACCTGGTGATGGTACCAAAGAAGGACAAATCCTGGCGCCTATGTGTCGATTTCAAAGACCTAAATAAGGCCTGCCCAAAGGATCCTTTCCCACTCCCCGAATTGATCAAATCATCGACGCCACTGCTAGGACACGACTCATTGTGTTTCCTCGATGCATACTCTGGCTACCACCAAATCAAGATGGCAGAATCAGACCAAGCCGCAACGGCATTCATCACCCCATACGGCCCATTCTGCTTCAACACGATGCCCTTCGGGCTCAAAAACGCCGGCGCAACATATCAGCGCATGATTCAGACATGTCTGGCCAACCAGATCGGCAAAACAGTTGAAGCGTACGTAGATGACGTGGTCGTCAAAACCAAACACGTCGATACTCTAGTAGACGACTTGAGGCTCACGTTCGACGATCTCCGAACATATGACATCAAGCTCAACCCGGAAAAATGCGTTTTCGGC
Organism: Triticum aestivum; assembly: GCF_018294505.1. Classification (NCBI taxonomy): domain Eukaryota; kingdom Viridiplantae; phylum Streptophyta; class Magnoliopsida; order Poales; family Poaceae; genus Triticum; species Triticum aestivum. The sequence goes on from NC_057795.1 coordinate 71,618,440, forward strand.
GTACCAGCCGGAAAGCTCTTGGGCTTCATCGTATCCGGTAGAGGAATTGAAGCAAACCCAGCCAAGATCCGAGCTCTGTCACAATTGGATACCCCAAAAGACCTCAAACAAATACAAAAATTGACAGGATGCGTGGCGGCTCTAAGCCGCTTTATCTCCCGCTTGGGAGAAAAGGCATTACCCCTTTATCGCCTCCTGCGGCGCACCGAACACTTCGAGTGGACGGATGCCGCCACGGCCGGACTCGAAGAAATCAAAGCCATACTGGCAACAAATCCGGTCCTGGCCGCGCCCAACACGGGCGAACCAATGCTATTATACATCGCGGCAACCCATCAAGTTGTAAGCGCGGTGCTCGTCGTCGAACGAGAAACGGACGGACACAAGTTCCCTCTCCAAAAACCAGTTTACTACGTGTCCACTGTCCTAACTCCATGCAAGTCACGGTACCCGCATTATCAAAAGATAGCATACGCGGTGTTCAAGGCATCCCGGAAGCTGTGACACTATTTTCAAGAGTGTTCCATAACAGTGGCATCCGAAGTACCCCTTAATGATATTATAAACAACCGTGACGCAACGGGCCGGATCGCCAAATGAGCCATCGAGCTCCTCCCGTTCGACATAACTTACAAGCCAAGGCGAGCTATTAAGTCGCAAGTTTTGGCCGACTTCATCACCGAATGGACTGAAGCTGAGCTCCCTAAAGAGTACGGCGCATACTCCAATTGGATCATGCACTTCGACGGCTCCAAAATGTTGGCTGGCCTGGGGGCTGGCATCGTTCTGACGTCCCCAACCGGAGATACAGTACAATACGTACTTCAAATAATGTACACGGATTCCAACAACGCAGCCGAATACGAGGCCCTTCTACACGGTCTCCGGATGGCAGTCTCCATGGGCATTCAGCGCCTAGAGGTCTGCGGGGATTCAAACCTCGCGGTATCCCAAATAAATGGAGACTTTGATGCCAAGGATCTGAAAATTGCAGCTTATCGCAATGTCGTTTTAAAAATGTCAACTCGGTTTGAGGGGCTCGAATTTCATCACATAGCCCGGGAGAACAACCAGGCAACAGACGTGTTGGCATGCATTGGTGCCAAGCGCGATGCCGTCCCTCCCAACATCTTCCTTGAGAGGCTGTTCAAGCCGTCAGTATCATGGGAGGGAGAGTCCGGAAACAATAGCCCGAACACAACCACGTTGCCTCTCACCGAACACTCTAACACAGTTGGTGGCTCCGCCAGCAAAGCAACACCATCAGCCCACACAATAATGGCAGTCATTGCCCCGTGGACAGAACAATTCCTAGCCTACCTAACTAGGCAGGAACTTCCCGAGAACCAAAACAAAGCTCGCTGTATAGTGCGGCGATCTAAAGCCTACAAAGTCCACGACGGAGAGCTTTATAAGAAAAGCACAACCAGAGTCCTTCAAAGGTGTATCTCCGAAGAGGAAGGGCGAAACCTTCTGGCATGAAATTCATGCCGGACTCAGCGGGCACCACGCCGCAGCCTGGGCCCTCGTAAGCAAGGCCTTCCGTACCGGATTTTATTGGCCGACGGCCCGGGCAGACGCTCAGGATTTAGTGCAGCGATGCGTCGGTTGCCAATTATTCGCTAATCAAAGCCACATGCCGCCTACCGCCCTACAAACCATACCCATTACCTGGCCTTTTGCGGTCTGGGGGTTTGACATGGTTGGACCCCTTAAAGGAGGAACCCACAAGAAAAAATATCTACTGGTTATGGTGGACAAATTCACCAAATGGATAGAGGCCAAGCCTGTAAAGACGGCCGAATCCGGACCGGTGATAGACTTCATATCCGGGGTTGTACACCGTTACGGCGTCGCCCACAGCATCATAATTGACAACGGCACAAACTTTACGGCCGACGAAGTTAAACTCTGGTGCAAAAACATGGGCATCAAGCTCGACTACGCTTCAGTCTATCACCCACAAACTAACGGTCAAGTCGAACAAGCCAACGGTCTTATTATGAGAGGCATCAAACCCAGACTAGTGCGATCCCTCAAGAAATCAAACACACACTGGGTAGAGGAGCTTGACTCCGTACTCTGGGGGCTGTGAACCACGTCGAATCGCACAACCGGATTCACACCATTTTTTATGGTATACGGCGTAGAGGCTGTTCTGCCCTGTGACATAATATATGACTCACCTCGAGTGCACATGTACGAAGAAAGAGAAGCCGAGCTCGATCGGCAGGACAACTTGGACGCATTGGAGGAGGAGCGCGACGTGGCAAAAGCTCGTTCCGCATTCTATCAACAGTAGGCTCGAAGATATCAAAGCAGAGAAGTACGGGCCAAAACTTACAATGTTGGCGAACTAGTTCTACGCCTGCCGGACAAGAAAAAGGACAAACTAAAGCCCAAATGGGAGGGTCCCTTCATAATTGACCAAGTACTGACTGGCGGAGTGTACCGTCTGCGAAACGCATCGGACAACCGATTCGAGCCGAACCCATGGAACACAGCACGCCTACGAAGATTCTACGCCTAGCGCCGGACTCCGTGTTCATCTCCTTCCTCTGTCCCCTTTTTATTTTATTTTCCACATTAAGCTGTCTGGCATTTCTCTCCTTCTCCCTCCCCTTTTTCTTCTCCCAAGCCCTTAGGGGCTTGCTTGCTTGTGCATTGTTCACACATACTTGACGCGCCACCCGCGCTCATCATACCTGGGGGCTTCTTTATCAGAAGTTTATATAAAACGGGCCTCATGCCCAAAACATGTGTGACACTTCCGCGTGAACCTTTTATACACCATTATATGCATCGATATGACTTAAGTTTTGGCCAAGCTGGGTTGTCTGGCTCCTGTGCTTACCCCTACGTTCCTGTTCGTTCGGCTAGGTGGTAAAGAGAGCACCTCTGTGATTGTTACTGCCGGGTCAGCCCGATGTGTACCTCAGACTGGGTGAAGCCGAAAGCTAGCGTTCTTAAGGGAATATTCGGTCGGTGAAATAAAAGATGATTTTTCTTGTTTATCTATCTGCCCCCAGATGCTTTTCTGCTCTTTTTAGCAGTCCGGACATGCACTTTAGGGCATGCCTCCCAGGGAAAGGAACCCCTAACGGAACTATTCTCCCTGGAAGATGTTTCTTACTAACCATGTAATATAACATAACTAGTTGGGCACTTGTCTGCTAAAGCAATTATGACCCCTACGCCTTGTATCCATTCATGCCCCGATTCTTACATAATCGAGAGGGTATTCGGACACACTCCGGACTATAGGGTCCGGAGGTCGAAGCGAAAAGGTCCGCAATGACAAACGATCTACAATCCGGCTAGAAGGCATTTTTCATGTCATTTTAAATTACAGAGTCAATCCGACTCGGTATACTCTTCTTCAATACCATCCAACAGGCGGTCTAATTTACAGTCCTGTTGGGAATACTTTGCAGCCAGCTCTACCTGGCCATATACTAAGCTGACAGGGATCTCCTTTCCGTCAGGAGCCGTAGGGCCGACCTCGGCCATGTGGTTTGGGTCAGCCTTCGTGTACCGCGTCTTCACCATCGCCCAGGCCTCCCTGGCACCTTGAGGCAGGCCGATATCTTCCACACCTGGAAGCACTGCCGCACTCCCTCCAGCTTCTTTGCAAGCTCCCCAAGGTCTTGGGGGATGGAGAGGGATGGCCACATAGCCTGAACGACGCTCTGCATTGCCTGCCAAATTCGTTCGTGCAGTTGCAGCAGCTCGGGAAGAAGGTCTCCTGTTGAACCAGGCATTTCCTCCGCAGGACGACCTGTCAGCAGACCTACAGACATAGCTCTGTCAATCGATTTCTTCGCCGATTTTTTTTGAGAATTCGCAAAAGCACTTACTAAAAATGCCGCATCGAAGTCGCCGATTTTCCTTTACGGAAGTAGACAGCTAGATATGAACATCCTTTAGTTCCTCGCCTAGCTGGGTATTGGCATCTTGAAGTTTGTTCTTCTCTTGCCTCACCCTTGTAAGCACGCTCTCGCCAGCCTTTAATTTCCGTAGGAGTTGTTGCTTGTCCGGATTTACTCCGGCCTCATCTACATTGTTATCATCAGCATTGCACACATGCCGCACTTCGCAATGGAATTATTTTTGGGAGCATAGATTACCTGAGGGGGTCTCCTTGCCAATACCTGAAATGGCCAGTGCGGCCTCGAGTTGGGCCTTGCACTCTGCCAACTCCTGAGACAGTTGCGTGTTCTTCTCTGTAAGACCCTGCATAACATATGATACTTAAAAAAGTTATCTTAACTATTTCAAGTCTCGGGGGCTACTGACATATATAACTATCAGATTTACTCACCCGTATGTCTTTTACATACTGCTCTGTGGCCCTGGCTAGACCATTTTGAGCGGCACAGAGGTACGCATCTCCTGTATTAAAGGCGTTTAACGCCTCTGGGGAAAAACATGCATCCTGAAGAACAGTCCGGCAATGCCTGTGGTTCATGGCACTCTCCACCTCTAAATTGGTGGCAGATGGCCCGTCTGCATCCTCTGTCAGAGGAACGCCCGACGCACGTCCCGTGTCCGCCTCCGCTTCCGGACCCGGCCTTGAAGTCTGGTCGGTGGATATAGTCCGGCAGGCTCTCTTCTTCCTAAGGAGAACATGGGCGTTAAAATGACTTAAGGGCATAGACCTTAGGCGTGAAATTCACACGCCGTACCGTTGCACCGGAGTCTCGATCTGGCCCGCACTTCTTTTTCGCCCGCCTGGCTTTAGCGGCCCTTGTTGGCTGCCCACCGCGGGCCCGGCACTTCGCCTCAAGGATTCCCCCTTCAAAACGAAACACTATTGGTTTACAGCATTCAAAATAAGGCATGGATGGATCTCCTTCAAAGTACCAGGACTTCGGTCTCGGCTACCTTTGAGGCTGGAAGTAATCCGGGATAGTCGGTCGTAATGGCCACTAAGGTGTTGTCCTTACTCAATTGATGAAACACCCCATCAATTAACTCCACACATAAGTCCGGATCCTCTTGGGAATCCGGATCGAGGGACCGTTCTGGGTCCTCGGGCTGTGGGGGAGGGCTGTTGATCTCCTTCACCGTCTGGCGTAACTCCTGCGTTAATATCACCAGACTGAATACTCAATTATGGGAATTTCGAAAGCGGGTAGATAAGGATTGTACATGGAGAATCCGCCCTCCGGGTTGGCACGGAGGAATTCCTCTTCTTCTCCCTTGTACAAAGCGGATAAAATTCTCGTTAAGGTGGCGGCCGAATCTGGCCCCTTACGACCGCACCGGGTGGCGTCGTCCTCCCCGTTGAAATCCCACATGGGGTGGCCTCTGTATTGAAGCGGCTGCACCCCTCGCGTAATGCATATGGCCATGACCTTGATCATGGTCAGTCCGGAATGAGCCAACAACCTTATCCGGCTCATCAGGTAAAGGACGTCCCTGTCAGTTTCCCTCTGAGGGTTCCACGGGCGCCAGCTCAGGCGCTTCTTTAATGGAGCATTATTGAACTCAGGGAGGCCGATCCGTATAGGGTCCGGCAGGGGGACGTTATCTATATAGAACCACTCCGAGGGCCAGTCCTCGGACGTCCTCTTTGGGGTACCGGATAGATATCCGGTCCCAGCTATGCGCCATAGTTCGGCTCCGCCCACTTGATAAATAGACCCCTCCTGAGAATGGGGCACGAGGCAGAACAACCTCTTCCACAGCGCGAAACGGGCCTCGACACCCAAAAACAGTTCGCAGAGGGCCACGAAACCTGCAATGTGTAGAATAGAGGCAGGCGTGAGGTGGTGTAGCTGGAGGCCGTAGAACTCCAACAACCCTTGAAGAAACGGATGAATTGGAAATCCGAGTCATCTTATTAAATAAGGGACTAGACATACCCGCTCTCCTCGAGAGGGATGGGGGATGCTCTTTGCTTGCTCTCCACCGCTATAAGTGGCGATCCCGGCTCGAACTTGGACCATATATGCTGGGGGAAGGAACCCCTTTGATTGAAGCACTACGAGTTCACTATGTGGGACGGAGCATCTCTCCCAATCCCCAGGCTTGGGGCTGGGAGCGCGAGAGGAGGAGCCGCATCGGCTGTCCATGATGGAATGGGTTTTTGGTCAAAAGTGCTCCGATGAAAGCTTGCGAAGGGGAGATGGTGTGGTTCGGATCTAGGTCCCTGTCTCCTTTTATAGACAGCTTATTTAAGTCGCTAGGGGGGAAAATGCAAAAATACCCTAGCTTTTCGCATTCGTTCAACACGTGGAAAATGGCCTTTATTGGGCGTGGAAGCGAAGGAGCGCAGCATTTATCAGAAGCCGGGCACTATTCTACAAGTATATGAAGCTGGAGAAGAACCTGCCTTGCAATGCCGAAGACAATTTGCGTGCCGGACTCGTCGTCATTGAAGCCTGGTTCGGGGGCTACTGAGGGAGTCCTGGATTAGGGGGTGTCCGGATGGCCGGACTATGACCTTTGGCCGGTCTCCCAGACTATGAAGATACAAGATTGAAGACTACGTCCCGTGTCCGGATAGGGACTTTCCTTGGCGTGGAAGGCAAGCTTGGTGATACGATATGAAGATCTCCTCCCATTGTAACCGACTCTGTGTAACCCTAGCCCTCTCCGGTGTCTATATAAACCGGAGAGTTTTAGTCCGTAGGACGAACAACAATCATACCATAGGCTAGCTTCTAGGGTTTAGCCTCTCTGATCTCGTGGTAGATCAACTCTTGTAATACCCATACCATCAATATTAATCAAGCAGGAGTAGGGTTTTACCTCCACCGAGAGGGCCCGAACCTGGGTAAAAACATCGTGTCCCTTATCTCCTGTTACCATCCGCCTAGACGCACAGTTCGGGACCACCTACCCGAGATCCGCTGGTTTTGACACCGACACCGGCAATGCCAGAAGTATGTCAGATTTATCTCATTAGGCTTATGCCTCTTGACATTCACGTTATAGACCGGTTCCTGTTCTAGATTCAATATAAATAGCCCATCAATATTGGGTGCATAGCCGTGGAACATACCATTCAAAAATATCGAACAACCATTGTCCTTTAAGTTGAATTCATAACCTTGACTCATCGAACATGAGGCAGAAATAATGTTCCAACTAAGTGGAGGAATGTAATAACAATTATTCAATTCCGTAATGAATCCGGAAGGAACATGGAGCTGCATCGTACCGACCTCCAACGCATCAACTCTTGCTTTATTGCCGACTATGATGTCAATCTCCCCTTGTGACACACGCCTAGTTCTTACCAGCCCCTGCATCGAGTTGCAAATATGAACAATCGATCCGATATCAAATATCCAAGAGCTACTAGGTATGTCAGCAAGGTAAATGTCTATAACATATGCAACAAGTGTACCTTTGCCTGAAGAAGCATTTCCGGCCTTCTTGCCATGCTCTGCAAACCACTTGCTATAGTTCCTGACCAGTTTCCTTGCAATGATAGAAAATGGTCTTCGAGTCTGGTCCAGACTTCGGCGCAGCGGCAGAGGTTACCGTCTTTGTGCCCTTTGCCTTAGCCTTTTTCTTTAACCAACTCTTCTTGAACTTAGCCGATTTCTACACCATCAACACTTGATGCGTGCCTTTCTTAATATCCTGCTCTGCCACTTTGAGCATCCCATGCAATTCAGTGAGCTTCTTATCCATGCCATGCATATGATAGTTAGAGATGAACGTCCCATAGCTGGGCGGAAGAGAACCCAGAACTACATCTGTAGCAAGCTCATCCAAGAGCGGGAAGCCCAAATGATCCAAAGCTTGCACATATCCGATCATCTTGATCACATGTGGGCTCAGCGGCTCACCTTCCTTCAACTTGCAATCCATCAAGGATCACCAGAAGTTTAACCTTTCGGTCCTAGCCTGTGTCTGAAACATGCTCTTGAGACTCTCAATCATATCGTAAGCCTCAACATTTTTGAAATGCTGTTGCAAATCGGGCTCCATACAAGGCAGCATCAGACAACTGATCTCTGTTGATTCATCAATGAGTTTCTAGTAGGCATTCTTAGTTGTGGCATTAGCATTATCGGCAGATTCCTCTGGAAGTGGATCCTCTAGAACATGTTTCTTTTTATTGTGCTTGAGAACAATTCTCAGATTTCTATACCAGGTGGTAAAGTTTGTTCCATTCAGTTTATCCTTTTCCAGAATTAATTTCAATGCAAAGTTGGGTTGAGCAGGTGGTGCCATTGATCTACAATAGAAAATATGCAGTCACTAAGCAATGTGTTTATGTAGAGTAATTCAAGCCTAAACTGAAATACTCCCACTTAAGTCAGCATCCCTCCGCAAACTCTCAGTGATTCAGGATCCGACTAGTGCATGCGACTAGTGTGCTTTAGCATCACTATAGCCAACATACATATACAGTAAGCAACTCCTTGCTAATCGTATCTATATATATACGACTCCTGTCGGTCAGGAAGGTGTCTCATACCCTGGCTCCCAACCTTCTTTGCCACAAGGCCCAAAACCATTTTGATAGCCTTGTCAAGTTAAGCTGATGCAGTGCATGTCCGTGTCCGACACGAACCCTTCAGTTCAAGGACATCCGGCAGCACCCCAATTTTATGAGCCCACTACTAGACGTACTTGACGTGCGAAGGTGCAACATCGGGGATGGCAATTCGCTTGATATTCATGAGGGATCTTTCTACCATTCTAACATGCATAGAAACAAAGAAGCATAACAATCACAAATAAACACATATTGTGAAATAGTATGGCTCCTTCATGGATGTTCTTCCAGGTCGGCTCCGACTCCGATGACCATCTAGGAACTCCATCTTGTTTGTCACCCCGGGACGCCAAGCCACCAACCTGATCTCTATTATCCAACTACTACAACTAGTAATGAATTTTACATAGAGTCACAAGTTGACATGCAAGTCGTTATACATTATAATGACAGCACTTCCGCTCCTGCCGGCTGACAAACATGACACGCAGGCCATGTATAATTTGCACACATGCATCACATACACATGAGCCATACTATTCACATCAAACCCTGCAAAATAAAGTTATGCATAGAATCACATTCTACCGGTTTGAGTGATCGTGTACGAAATACAAAGCGCTACGCACACGGCGGTACCGATTCGGATTTACGTTTCACTGTTAACCCCGATGACGGATACCGACCAGTACGGGTAGGTTGTGTCATGAACTTATCGACTCTGATCATCAGAAAACATAGCCACATCAATCCCCATGTGCAGTTGATCTCATCAACTGTGCACACAGCCGATCTCATCAACGACAACAGATCTCATCTGCCGCCTCCACATATCTAATATGCATACGATCTGAATCCAAATCCTATAGCAGAGGCTCTGATACCACTGTTGGGATCTACGGTAGGGTGCGTCGACTTCAAAATAAAATTTCCTACGCGCAGAACAATCAAGAACATGCTACGGGAGATGGATCACAGATCATTACCACTAGACGCGCAGTGCCGTGCAGCGGAAGTAGAGTTGAGGCAGCGCGTTCCCGGAGTCGCCTCGCGTCCTTGGAGTCGTCTCCTCCTTGTCGGTATCCCACGTAGCAGATCGGATCCCACGAACAGGTTCGCCGGAGCGGCGCAAGTGCACCGCCTCTAACGGTATATGCGCGTGCAGGAGGAACGTCGTGCAGCAGACTGCTAGGTCCGATCACACAACCGACGGCAAGTGGAGGTGGCTATTCGAAACACATGGAAACCCTAGGGACAGTGCCGAAGCGATCAACCCCTATGAGTGTGTCGTACCTCCACTTTATATAGGCGTCCATCGCAGGCTCAACACTTGGGCCTCGCACGGACCCTAAAGCCCAAAGTCTACTCAGTCCCGTTCCAAGTCCAGTTCGGATCACATCCGACCAGTGTCCTACGAACCAACCTCGTAGGTTACTTCCCTTAAACGTGCAACCCCTTAGGTTCAAGTCGGCTTGGTCACAGTTCAGATCACCTGCGACCTGCACGGTTGGTAGCGGCCTCTAGCAAGGCGTGCCGACCACCAAGCAGACTATGAAGCTGGTTAGGCGAACCTGTACAATGTGTCACACTTCTGTTCCCTTTGCCTCATGATATATGTTGTCAGGCTCAAGGTGAGACTGTCCTCCTTGTGCTAGCCCGACCTCTTTCTCGTTCCAGCGATACCGACCACTATCCGGATTATCTCATAATCCTTGTCGCATGGCCATGCTTATCCTGGTCGGATCACACGAGGGGCCCAGAGTATATCTCTCCTGATCGGAAGGGTGATACGTCTCCAACGTATCTATAATTTATGAAGCATTCATGCTATTATATTATTTGTTTTGGATGTTTATGGGCTTTACTAAGCACTTTTATATCATTTTTGGGACTAACCTATTAACCGGAGGCCCGACCCATATTACTGTTTTCTTGCCTATTTCAGTGTTTCGAAGAAAAGGAATATCAAACAGAGTCCAAACGGAATGAAACCTTCGGGAGAGTTATTTTTGGAACGGAAGCAATCCAGGAGACTTGGAGTGCACATAGGGGAAGCAACAAGGCAGGGAGGCGCGCCCTACCCCTTGGGCGCGCCCCCACCCTCGTGGGCCCCTCGTGGCTCCCCTGACCAACTTCTTTCGCCTATATATCTCCATATACCCTAAAAACATCGAGGAGCACAATAGATCGGCAGTTCCGCTGCCGCAAGCCTCTGTAGCCACCAAAAACCTCTCGAGAGCCCGTTCCGGCACCCTGCCAGAGGGGGAATTCATCACCAATGGCCATCTCCATCATCCCGGTGCTCTCCATGACAAGGAGGGAGTAGTTCACCTGACATCGAGGAGCACAATATATCAGGAGTTCCGCTGCCGCAAGCCTCTGTAGCCACCAAAAACCTCTCGGGAGCCCATTCCGGCACCCTCCAGAGGGGGAATCCATCACCAATGGCCATCTTCATCATCCCGGCGCTCTCCATGACGAGAAGGGAGTAGTTCACCCTCGGGGCTGAGGGTATATACCAGTAGCTATGTGTTTGATCTCTCTCTCTCTCTCGTGTTCTTGATTCAGCACGATCTTGATGTATCGCGAGCTTTGGTATTATAGTTGGATCGTATGATGTTTCTCCCCCTCTACTCTCTTGTAATGGATTGAGTTTTCCCTTTGAAGTTATATTATCAGATTGAGTCTTTAAGGATTTGAGGACACTTGATGTATGTCTTGCATGTGCTTATCTGTGGTGACAATGGGGTATTCACGTGATCTACTTGATGTGTTTTTTGGTTATCAACTTGCGGGTTCAGTGACCTTGTGAACTTATGCATAGGGGTTGGCACACATTTTCGTCTTGACTCTCCGGTAGAAACTTTGGGGCACTCTTTGAAGTTCTTTGTGTTGGTTGAATAGATGAATCTGAGATTGTGTGATGCATATCGTATAATCATAACCACAGATACTTGAGGTGACATTGGAGTATCTAGGTGACATTAGGGTTTTGGTTGATTTGTGTCTTAAGGTGTTATTCTAGTACGAACTCTATGATAGATCGAACGAAAAGAATAGCTTCGTGTTATTTTACTACGGACTCTTGAATATATAGATCAGAAAGGATAACTTTGAGGTGCTTTCGTACCCTACAATAATCTCTTCGTTTGTTCTCCGCTATTAGTGACTTGGGGGTGACTCTTTGTTGCATGTTGAGGGATAGTTATATGATCCAGTTATGTTATTATTGTTGAGAGAACTTGCACTAGTGAAAGTATGAACCCTAGGCCTTGTTTCCTAGCATTGCAATACCGTTTACACTCACTTTTATCATTAGTTACCTTGCTGTTTTTATATTTTCAGATTACAAAAACCTATATCTGCCATACATATTGCACTTGTGTCACCATCTCTTCGCCGAACTAGTGCACATATACAATTTACCATTGTATTGGATGTGTTGGGGACATAAGAGACTCTTTGTTATTTGGTTGTAGGGTTGTTTGAGAGAGACCATCTTAATCCTACGCCTCCCACGGATTGATAAACCTTAGGTCATCCACTTGAGGGAAATTTGCTACTGTCCTACAAACCACTGCACTTGGAGGCCCAACAACGTCTACAAGAAGAAAGTTGTATAGTAGACATCAAGCTCTTTTCTGGCGGCGTTGCCGGGGAGGTGAGTGCTTGAAGGTATATCTTTAGATCTTGCAACTGAATCTTTTTGTTTCTTGTTTTATCACTAGTTTAGTTTATAAAAGAAAATTTCAAAAAAATGGAATTGAGTTTGTCTCATATGCTTCATCTTTTTAATATCTTTCATAAGTATGATGAAAAGTAAAATTGTGCTCAAGTGCTAGAAGAAGAAGTCTATGAAATGTTTGGAACTAAATCTATGAATGATGAGCATGATTGCAATGTTGTTAGTATGAACTCTTTGAATATCCATAGTACTAATCATGATTGCACTAGTTATGATGGAAATGTCTCTTATAAGCATGTCGATTTTTGTGGAGTGTATTGGGTTTGCAAGTACACAACAAATAGGGAAGATAGATATTGCAAGAGGCATAAGCATTTAGAAACTAAATGGTTGCAAGAAAGGCTAAATGTGAGTGCTGAAAATTTAAAATATCTTTACCATACTTGTGAACTTTGTAATGAACATGGTCATTTAAATCTCCGATGGAAATTGTTTCATGATCAAATTGTGTCCCAAAATTGTGATGACCTAATTTCCCTTACACATCATAATGAACTTTGTTTGCTTTTGGGTTATGAAGAATTGAAACATGCAACTAAGCATATTCCAGAATTTAATCTTAAGAAATTTCTTGATATTGATCTAGAGGAAATTTATATGTATTGTGCGGTGAATTGCATTGAAAATCCTTATATTGCCAATTACATAAAGAAAAGAAAGAAAATAGAAGATGAAGAGAATACTAAAAGGGAAGAGACTTCCCAATATCCTCCTATTATTTCTTATGATGAATCAGGTAACGAGGAGGAGCCTTCTATTCAACCAATCTCATTAATAAGGAGCTCAAAAAAGAGGGTTAAACCCACACAAGATGTGAAGAAGAAAAAGAAAAGATGGAGAAGCAAAGGTAGAAAGGTATCCCTCCCAAATGATGTTACTCCTACTACTCACTATGATGATGATAATTGCTATACTATTGGTGCTATCCATACTATTAATGATGAGAGTGATTATGCTTATGATATGAAAAGGCCAAAGCTTGGGGATGCTATGTTTGATGAGAATGACATATTTGAGAATATATTTGCTGCAATTAATGTTTGTCCCAAGCATGGGGATGCTACGTTTAATGAAGATGATATTTTTAGACTCCCAAGTTTTGATGAGCAAATTTATTATGATGATAGCATGCCTCCTATTTATGATGGTTATATTGATGAAAGTGGGTTTGGAAGAGTGTCAACTTTAGGAAGTAATGATACCACTATTTTGGAGGATGTTGAATCTTATTGTGATGAATATGAAAGTGGATTTGGAGAGGTCATGACTTTGTTTATTGATCAATCCACTATTTTGGAAGAGGTTTCAATTGATTATTATGAGAACAAAGTTGCTAATTATGATGATTATTGTGATGAAACTTATGGTATAAAAAGTAGTGATGATTATATTTATAAAACTTGTCATGATTATGATTACCTTTTTTCTGAACATTACTCTTTTAATATAGAAACAATTTATAGTATTCGAGTCTCTTATGATACTCCCACTATTCCGAATGAGAAGAATTTTGCTTATGTGGAGAGTAGTAAATTTCCTATGCAAGTAGATCATGAAAAGAATGCTTTAGGTGCTGGTTATATTGTTGAATTCATTCATGATGCTACTGAAAATTATTATGAGGGAGGAACATATGCTTGTAGGAATTGCAATAATATCAAGTTTCCTCTCTATGTGTTGAAAGTCTTGAAGCTATGCTTGTTTTACCTTCCCATGCTAGTTGATTATTGTTCCCATAAGTTGTTTTCTCACAAAATCCCTATGCGTAGGAAGAGGGTTAGACATAAATGTGCTAGTAATATGCTTCATGATGCTCCCGTTATGTTTCAATTCTTATCTTTTATGTGAGCATCATTGTCATCATCATCCCTAGCTAGAAAGGCATTAAAGAAAAGTGCTTGTTGGGAGACAACCTAATGTTTACTTTTACTATTTTTGTGTGTCCTCGTGATTATGCTACTGTATTAATCATGTTTTATAGTTTTTTTTCAATAAAGTGCCAAGTAAGACCTTTAGGATAGCTTACGGTGATAGTTGTGTTGATCCTGCTGAAAATCAGAAACTTTTGCAACCAGTAAATTAGTTTTGATAATTCACAGAAACGTTCTTTTCATCTTATTATTTTTGCTCGGGATTTTTACACACATTGCTTAGGTCTTCCTAATTTGGTAGGAGTTTTGGAGTTACAGAAGTATTCGAATGATACAGATTACTACAGACTATTCTGTTTTTGACAGATTCTGTTTTCGTGTGATGTTTGCTTATTTTGATGAATCTATGAGTAGTATCGGAGGGTATGAACCATAGAGAAGTTGGAATACATTAGATGTTACACAAATATGAATTTAGAATGAGTTCACAATAGTACCTAAGTGGTGATTTATTTTCTTATACTAACGGAGCTTACGAGTTTTCTGTTGAGTTTTGTGTTGTGGAGTTTTCAAGTTTTGGGTAAAGATTCTATGGACTATGGAATAAGGAGTGGCAAAAGCCTAAGCTTGGGGATGCCCAGGGCACCCCAAGGTAATATTCAAGTAAAACCAAGAGCCTAAGCTTGGGGATGCCCCGGAAGGCATCCCCTCTTTCGTCTTTGTTCATCGGTAACTTTACTTGGAGCTATATTTTTATTCACCACATGATATGTGTTTTGCTTGGAGCGTCATTTTATTTTCTTTTGTTTTTCTTTCTGTTTGAATAAAATACCAAGATCTGAAATTCTTAAATGAGAGAGATTCTTCACATAGTTACATAATTATTCAACTACTCATTGATCTTCACTTATATCTTTTTGGAGTAGTTTGTCATTTACTCGTGTGCTTCATTTATATCCTATGAGTAAATGGTTGAGTGAGTCGAATGTCATAAATCTGAAATTATATATGTTTCATATGCTTACCCCATTGGGAGTAATGACTTCACATCTGAGAAGTAGAGGTGGTAAATTTGTTGAAGGTTAGCAAACACTGTATTGGTCATTTGAACAATTCATGAAAGAATATTGAAGGAAGAGAGATTTCACATATAAATATACTATCTTGGACATCTTCTATGATTGTGAGCCCTATTAATCATTTTCAAACCTAAGAAAATTAGTTCAAGTTGGACATGGAAGACAACGTAATGAGTTATGCTTGTGTATATTTGTACAGAAGTTATATTGTTATAGATCCTCCAACATGTGGTGCTTGCTATTTAGAATCCTTTGCTAGCCAAAATATCTGTACTAAGCGGGAATACTGCTTGTGCATTCAAATTCCTTGAACCAAGTTTCTTCCATGAGTGTCCACCATACCTACCTTTATGCGGTATTTACCTGCCGTTCCAAGTAAATTTGCATGTGGCAAACTCTAAACCTTCAAATAATAATCTGTTTTGTATGCCAGAATCGCTCATGTAGCGACTAGGGGCTGTCAGTATCTTCCATGCTAGGTGGGTTATTCTCACGATGAGTGGACTCCGCTCATCATTCACGAGAAAAATGGCTGGTAACTGTGATGCCCGGTCCCATGATCAAAATATCAGAATCAAATCAAAATAATTGCAAACAAAACTCCCCCAGGATTGATGTTAGTTGGAGGCACCCGTTGTGTCGGGCAAGCCATGGATTGATGATTGTTGGTGGAGGGGGGAGTAAAAACTTTACCATTCTGTTTGGGAACCGCCTATAATGTATCCAGTATGGAAGAAACTGGGAACCCTTGGTTGTTATGTTGACAATGAAAGCAGACCTCTCAAAATTATTCATCTCTATTTTAAAATCGAGCTCTGGCACCTCTACAAATCCCTGCTTCCCTTTGCGAAGGGCCTATCTTTTACTTTTATGCAAGAGTCAGTAGTATTCTTTCTCATTCCAACCTACTATTTAGTTGGAAAGCATGATGTGATGGGGAAATATCTAAGCATATATGGACATTCAAATATATTTGATCATGAATTATTATTGTTGACAATTATCTATATGATAAGTAAGTTGGGAGGCGAAACATTAAGCTCCT
Organism: Triticum aestivum; assembly: GCF_018294505.1. Taxonomy (NCBI): domain Eukaryota; kingdom Viridiplantae; phylum Streptophyta; class Magnoliopsida; order Poales; family Poaceae; genus Triticum; species Triticum aestivum. The sequence continues at coordinate 71,634,641 of NC_057795.1, forward strand.
ATCTTTCTCTGTGTTCGATCGATGCTATTTGTTCTAAAAATATGCTTTGAGTGGTAGCAATCATGGAAGACTATATGATAGTTGAGTATGTGGAATTTGCTAAATCAAAGCTCTTACATAGAACCTTCCTGAAAATAAGATGAATTGCAATTGTTTGATGACTGAGAACATAGTTTGCTAGTTTTCAAGAAAGTTTATGGTCTATGCTTTAACATTTGAATAGCTTGTTACTTGATCATGAAAAGTTTTATGAGATGAGCTACTATTATGACATATAATGATGCTAGAAAACGTGATTGAAATTATCGTTGATCAAACTTGTGCACCTACTAGCATTCACACTTCATAAATTCTTTCTTTTATCATTTACCTACTCGAGAACGAGCAGGAATTAAGCTTGGGAATGCTGATATGTCTCCAATGTATCTATAATTTATGAAGCGTTCATGCTATTATATTATCTGTTTTGGATGTTTATGGGCTTTATTAAGCACTTTTATATCATTTTTGGGACTAACCTATTAACCGGAGGCCCAACCCATATTGTTGTTTTCTTGCCTATTTCAGTGTTTCGAAGAAAAGGAATATCAAACGGAGTCCAAACGGAATGAAACCTTCGGGAGAGTTATTTTTGGAATGGAAGCAATCCAGGAGACTTGGAGTGCACGTAGGGGAAGCAACAAGGCAGGGAGGCGCGCCCTACCCCCTGGGTGCACCCCCACCCTCGTGGGCCCTCGTGGCTCCCCCGACCGACTTCTTTCGCCTATATATCTCCATATACCCTAAAAACATCAAGGAGCACAATAGATTGGGAGTTCCGCCGCCGCAAGCCTCTGTAGCCACCAAAAACCTCTCGGGAGCCCGTTCCGGCACCCTGTCAGAGGGGGGAATCCATCACCGGTGGCCATCTTCATCATCCCGGCACTCTCCATGACGAGGAGGGAGTAGTTCATCCTCGGGGCTGAGGGTATGTACGAGTAGCTATGTGTTTGATTTCTCTCTCTCTCTCTCTCGTGTTCTTGATTGAGCACGATCTTGATGTATCACGAGCTTTGCTATTATAGTTGGATCTTATGATGTTTCTCCCCCTCTACTCTCTTGTAATGGATTGAGTTTTCCCTTTGAAGTTATCTTATCGGATTGAGTCTTTAAGGATTTGAGAACACTGGATGTATGTCTTGCATGTGCTTATCTGTGGTGAATGGGATATTCACGTGATCTACTTGATGTATGTTTTGGTGATCAACTTGCGGGTTCAGTGACCTTGTGAACTTATGCATAGGGGTTGGCACACGTTTTTGTCTTGACTCTCCAGTAGAAACTTTGGGGCACTCATTGAAGTACTTTGTGTTGGTTGAAGAGATGAATCTGAGATATTGTGATGCATATCGTATAATCAGACCCACGGATACTTGAGGTGACATTGGAGTATCTAGGTGACATTTGGGTTTTGGTTGATTTGTGTCTTAAGGTGTTATTCTAGTACGAACTCTATGATAGATCGAACGGAAAGAATAGCTTCATGTTATTTTACTACGGACTCTTGAATAGATAGATCAGAAAGGATAACTTTGAGGTGGTTTCTTACCCTACAATAATCTCTTCGTTTGTTCTCCGCTATTAGTGACTTTGGAGTGACTCTTTGTTGCATGTTGAGGGATAGTTATATGATCCAGTTATGTTATTATTGTTGAGAGAACTTGCACTAGTGAAAGTATGAACCGTAGGCCTTGTTTCCTAGCATTGCAATACCGTTTACGCTCACTTTTATCATTAGTTACCTTGCTGTTTCTATATTTGCTAACTACAAAAACCTATAATTACCATCCATATTGCACTTGTATCACCATCTCTTCGCCGAACTAGTGCACCTATACAATTTACCATTGTATTGGGTGTGTTGGGGACACAAGAGACTCTTTGTTATTTGGTTGCAGGGTTTTTTGAGAGAGACCATCTTCATCCTACGCCTCCCATGGATTGATAAACCTTAGGTCATCCACTTGAGGGAATTTTGCTACTGTCCTACAAACCTCTGCACTTGGAGGCCCAACAACATCTACAAGAAGAAGGTTGTGTAGTAGGTCAAATCCCATCTTGCTCGACCATGTCTCGCAGCATGGGACTGGACAAACCCGAAACCTACCTTCGTAACTACCCAGTCATGGAGTAGCGTTTGGTCGGCCCAAAGCAAGTCTGTCACCATCCCGAGTACATGCGTCAGCTCAGGTTTTAGGACATAGAACGTATGTTGTACTAGAGACTCACAAATGACATATCGCTGTGTCTCATAGTTGGGTCTGTCCGACTCAGACCTTATCTCGACTCGGATTCGACTACGTCGAATCCGACCAGATCCTTCCGAGTCCATATTATCCGGTTAGCATCCAATGCTCCATGGCTAGTGAGACCAAGCCATCCACCGTGTCATATGCTAGTCTAGTCTGACGTGTGCCCACACGTCACTTGCGACTAGGGACAATTTAGGATGTATCATACAACACAAGATCTCACAGACAAGTCACGTACTTGCCAACAAGTATCATTGATTACATCCAAGGACTATCTTTATTCATAAACACACAGGAAATATCATCATACATGATTGCCTCTAGGGCATATCTCCAACACCAGCGTCCATGTCTTGTTGGAGACGAGAGCATCATACTTGGCGTGCATGGCCGCGAGCCAATGTGAGTCACTCAATGCGGAGCGCACCGAGTGCGGTACCAGAGAGATGGCCGTCACACTGAGGTTGTGGTAGTGAGGGTTCGGCTAATGGATGCCATCCTTAGCATGCGTCACCATAGAATGATGAGGTGGCGGAGGCGGGAGCTAAGACCGTCGGTGCGGTGGAGCCACAACAGCTGGCGTAGAGGCCGAAGCCACTAAGGGGTTCGCAGGCACCAAGGCAGCTGCCGGTGAGGCTGCAAAGAGCAGTGGCGACGAGGCCGCAGACATCGAGGCAACGGGCGAGGCCGTCGATGAAGTCACAGAAGGTGGTGGCGATGAGTCCGCAGGCGGAGCCATGGGTGGCAACGACTGGTCCACGGGTCAGACCGCAGGCAGGGACGACGAAGCGGCGATGAGGCTGCAGCCAGCGTAGAAGGCGCCCAAAGCGACGAATTGACAAGCGAGACCGCAGCCGGCATGGAGGACCATGCAAGGGGTGATGCCGCGGGGGAGGTGAGGGCCAAAGGTGATGAAGAGGCCGTCACGCCTGCGTGTGCTGGAGCCGAGGCCAGTGGGGAGGAGATCGGTGCCTCCTGGACCGACGAAGACGAGGCCGACTGTACCACAGCCGGCGAGGAGGGTCCGGTCAGGAGAACCAGACGGGCTACCGAGGGGGCAGGCGGCCGCGGCACAGGTAGCGCAAGGGCGCCACGCGACCGACGAGGGCCGGTCTCCGGAGGTGTCACCGCTATTGAAGTGACCTGCTCAAAAGGAAAAACAGCCTCGTTAAAATAAATGTGCCGCGAGACGAACACCCGACGAGAGAAGGGGTCGTAGCAACTAAAGCCTTTGGTGTTGGGTTGATAACCAAGGAACACACAGTCGGGAGACCGATGGGCAAGTTTGTGTGGAGCAGTGGCGGTTATGTTGGGGTAGCATAGGCAACCAAAGACGTGAAGATCGGCATAGGATGGAGGATACCCGAATAGGAGATGATGAGGGGTATAGCTTCAGCGTGGTTTGCAAGGCCAGATGTTAAGAAGAAGCATGGAAGTAGCGAGAGCATCTGGCCAGAACCTAGTGGGCATGTGTGCATGAAAAAGAAATGCGCGAACACTCTCATTGAGGGTGCGAAGTACACGTTCTGCTCGACCATTTTGTTGGGATGTATATGGGCATGTAAGGTGAAAGATGGTGTCGTGAGTGGAGAGAAGGTGGCCAATGGTGAGATTATCAAATTCTTTTCCGTTGTCCGCTTGAAGATCAGCAATGGTGCGATGAAAGTGGGTGTGGACGTAAGAGTAAAATGAGTGGAGGGTGGAGGTGTCGGTGTACAAAAGTAGGGGCTCTCCTTTTGACCCCTTTACTTGTGCACGAGCAGTCAGAGCCACGCGCCACGACCGCACATAGTAGGGCAAAGGAGGGGAGCCGGAGAGAAGCCGAAGTCACAAGACAATCAGCGCAACGCCAAAGACCGAGACCACAGAGAGCAGATGGACGAAGCAGGTTTCCCCGGCAAGAGCCTTGCCGGGGCAGCCTCAGCAGCCCTGGCAAGCCCCTTGCCGGGGCGGCTCGCCCACACCAGCAGAGTGAGCCACCCTAGAACCCACAGTCTACAACACCATCAACTACGTTGGGCCAAGGCTCGGGAGGCACCTCCATGGTGGCATTGGGATCTTGTGAAGACAAAGAATATTCAAGATCAGATGAGGATTGGAAGGCAACGATCCTCGACAAGATCCTTGTCAAGGAAACCCGCAAGATCCCCAGCAAAACCCTTGCCGAGACGATAGCGTGCCGCGGCAAGACCCTTGCTGGGCCACCCGGCAAGGCCCTTGCCAAGGGCGTCAGCGGGGCCACTACCAGGCCCGCACCGACCAAGTCTCCACCGTCGTTCACATGCAGCTGCCTGCCCAACCAGCTATGCAGGCACCTGCGTGGCAACATGCAGCTTCCAGGCCAACTCAGCACATGCCTGCGTGGCGGAATGCAGATCTTCGTGGAGGCTCCACCACCGCGCCACCTCAGCTGCTTGCCTGCCTACATGGTGCCACATGCATCATTGGCCAGGGCGCGTGTCGAAGCGAGGAGGAGCGGTGATGGATGGGACGGGCCTCGCTCCCGTCCCCGATAAAGCAAGAGGACACCTAAGCTATGCATTAAATGTGCCTTGTCCTATAATACGAGCGATAAGCTCATAGCACTGTAGGCCTTTCCACCTCCTGTGTGCCACTGTGGCAGCCCCTTTCGACTATAAAAGGAGGCCCATGGCGTACTGGAGAGGCATTTGTCTCTTTTGAACCACGCAGACACCGTAGCTAGTTCAAGAGCTCAGAAACACTCAATGCATCCACGAAAGCAGGACTAGGGTTTTACGCGTTCCTCACAGCCCGAACCTGGGTAAACGATCCTTGTGCTGGTTACTAATCCTGCTCTTCTCACAATCCCGCGCCCCGCAACCGTAGAAGGGATCCTCGTGATCCCATCTTTGGCGCGCTAGGTAGGGGGCGCGCAATTGTGAGAATCTGGTCCTGTAGTTGGCCTAGCAGTTCTTCATCGCCATGGCTCCTAAGAAGAATACGACCACGATGATCAGTTCATCCGGGACCGGACTGCCAGTACCGGTGCAGACCAGTAGCGGGCCAGTCGCGGAGAGAACCCGTGGCACGGCCCGCGAACATCCACATCACCTTGGCAGTCCAGGCCTAGTGAGCGGTGTCGTTCGTACGCCAAGCGACGAGCCACGCTCGCGAGCTCCAGAGACGGAGTCCCCCCCCCCCCCCCCCGCAGGCGGCGCGAGACCCTCCAGGGGCATCGTCGTGCCGCCAGACGGCGGCGCGGCGACCTCCAAGACACCAACACCGGCACCCACGACGCGCTCTTCTCAGGTCGTGCGCAATGAGCAGTGCCGCCCTACTGGTGACCCTGGGTGCCGCCCTGGGAAGAGTCCCATGCGCCCTTCACATGATGTGGAAGACCAGCATGCGTGCTAAGGTGCTGGCAGAGGTGGAGGACGGCTGCGGGGCCATGATGGGGCCCCTTCTAACGCGGTTAGAAGTCAAAGCGCATCGCGGTCCACACAGCTTTCGCCGCCGCCCACGCCAGCAGAAGCCTAGCACGCGCGCAGCTGCTCCTCGACTTTCCTCCTGCTACGGAGAAGCTTGACGAATGGAGGGCCACCATCCGGAGCCTCATCGGCATCGCTAACAATGATGAGTTGCGGCCGGCGGGACCCGTAGGCCGTCGCTCCGTCGAGCCACCGCACACCAGCGGAGGTCGGGCCGGAGTCAATGCAGCCACGGTGCACTCCCCTCCTCCATACCGGCCACCGCGGGTGTCGGTCCGTCGCGACGACGCTCGTGATGATATCTCCATAGCATCGTCCGACCCATGAACCCACCGCGACCAACGCCAAGTTCTTCGGGAGCGAGCTCATGAAGACGCTCGAACCACCATCGAGCGCCGGCATGACGCGCGCCACCAGTCGGACAGGCGGGCAGGGCCCACTACGGACCACCCATCACCGGGAGGCTACGGTGGCCTGCCCTACGAGGTGGGTTGTCCGGCCTTCACCCGTGAGCTGCGGCAGTTCCAGTGGCCCTCCCACCGCACGTTCAAGCCCAACGTTGGCGAGAAGTACAACGGCAAGACTCACCCGTCGGAGTTCCTCAGCATCTACACCATCGCAATGCAAGCTGCTGGGGCCCGCGACGATAAGGTGATTGCCAATTACTTCCCGTTGGCACTCAAGCCTAATGTTATGTCATGGTTGATGCACTTGCTGGTGGACTCCATTTCTTCTTGGGCGGATCTGTGTGATGAGTTTGTTGGCACCTTTATTGGAGGCCACCAAGCTCATGGGCAGGCGAGCGACTTGCACATCATCCCCCAGAAAGAAGGAGAAAACTTGTGTAAGTACATCCAAAGGTTCAACCGAGTGCAGTACAACATTCCCGGCGTTCATCCTGCCGCCGTGATCAATGCATTCCATCAGAATGTGCGCAATCGCAAGATGCGTGAGGAGCTGGCGATGAACAAGGTCAAGGATGTGGCCGAGCTTATGTTCTAGCCGATCGGTGCGCTCGCATTGAAGAGGGAAGGAAGTACCCCGACGAAGACGCCGGCACGGAAACCGACTCCACGGATGATACCGCCACCCCGGCGAAGAAGGGCCGGCGCCGTAACAGGAAGCGCAAGGGCAAGACCGTGCTTGCCGTCGAGGGGTCTGATGATACCGGCGCCACCAAGAAACCCAAGGCGAGTGACCCTGGCAAGGAGGTTGCTGGGTGTGTTGCTTGCCACGCCTTGGCGGCTGCCGATAAGCCGGGGGCTCCGACAAGCAGTATTGCAAGATCCACTGCACCAAACAACCATTATTCTCTGATTTAGATGAATAACCATCTCGCATCAAACAAGATCCAGATATAATGTTCATGCTCAACGCTGGCACCAAATAACAATTATTTAGGTCTAAAACTAATCCTGAAGGTAGATGTAGAGGTAGCATGCCGATCGCGATCACATCGACTTTGGAACCATTTCCATCACGCATCGTCACCTCGTCCTTAGCCAATCTTTGCTTAATCCGTTGTCCCTGTTTCGAGTTGCAAATATTAGCAACAGAACCAGTATCAAATACCCAGGTGCTACTGTGAGCATTAGTAAGGTAGACATCAATAACATGTATATCATATATACCTTTGTTCAGCTTGCCATCCTTCTTATCCGCCAAATACTTGGGGCAGTTCCGCTTCCAGTGTCCAGTCTGCTTGCAGTAGAAGTACTCAGTCTCAGGCTTAGGTCCAGATTTGGGTTTCTTCTCTTGAGCAACAACTTGCTTGCTGTTCTTCTTGAAGTTCCCCTTCTTCTTCCCTTTACCCTTTTTCTTGAAACTGGTGGTCTTATTGACCATCAACACTTGATGCTCCTTCTTGATTTCTACCTCCGCAGCCTTTAGCATTGCGAAGAGCTCAGGAATAGTCTTGTCCATCCCTTGCATATTATAGTTCATCACGAAGCTCTTGTAGCTTGGTGGCAGTGATTGAAGAATTCTGTCAATGACACTATCATCAGGAAGATTAACTCCCAGTTGAATCAAGTGATTATTATACCCAGACATTTTGAGTATATGTTCACTGACATAACTATTCTCCTCCATCTTACAACTATAGAACTTATTGGAGACTTCATATCTCTCAATCCGGGCATTTGCTTGAAATATTAACTTCAACTCCTGGAACATCTCATATGCTCCATGACGTTCAAAACATCGTTGAAGTCCCGATTCTAAGCTGTAAAGCATGGCACACTGAACTATCTAGTAGTCATTAGCTTTGCTCTGCCAGACGTTCTTAACGTCGTCAGTTGCATCTGCCGCAGGCCTGGCACCCAGCGGTGCTTCCAGGACGTAATTCTTCTGTGCAGCAATGAGGATAATCCTCAAGTTACGGACCCATTCCGTGTAATTGCAACCATCATCTTTCAACTTAGCTTTCTCAAGGAACGCATTAAAATTCAATGGAACAACAGCACGAGCCATCTATCTACAACAAACATAGACAAGCAAAATACTATCAGGTACTAAGTTCATGATAAATTTAAGTTCAATTAATCATATTACTAAAGAACTCCCACTTAGACAGACATCTCTCTAGTCATCTAAGTGATCACGTGATCCAAATCAACTAAACCATGTCCGATCATCACATGAGATGGAGTAGTTTTCAATGGTGAACATCACTATGTTGATCATATCTACTATATGATTCACGTTCGACCTTTCGGTCTTCGTGTTCTGAGGCCATGTCTGTATATGCTAGGCTCGTCAAGTTTAACCTGAGTATTCCGCGTGTGCAACTGTTTTGCACCCGTTGTATTTGAACGTAGAGCCTATCACACCCGATCATCACGTGGTGTCTCAGCACGAAGATATGATCAACATAGTGAGAGATCATCTTAAAATGCTACCGTCAATCAAAGCAAGATAAGATGCATAAAGGATAAACATCACATGCAATCAATATAAGTTATATGATATGGCCATCATCATCTTGTGCTTGTGATCTCCATCTCCGAAGCACCGTCGTGATCACCATCATCACCGGCGCGATACCTTGATCTCCATCGTAGCATCGTTGTCGTTACGCCATCTATTGCTTCTATGACTATCGCTACCGCTTAGTGATAAGGTAAAGCAATTACAGGGCGTTTGCATTTCATACAATAAAGCCACAACCATATGGCTCCTGCCAGTTGCCGATAACTTCGGTTACAAAACATGATCATCTCATACAATAAAATATAGCATCACATCTTGACCTAGCATCACGTCTTGACCATATCACATCACAACATGCCCTACAAAAACAAGTTAGACGTGCTCTACTTTGTTGTTGCAAATTTTACGTGGCTGCTACGGGCTGAGCAAGAACCGTTCTTACCTACGCATCAAAACCACAATGATAGTTCATCAAGTTAGTGTTGTTTTAACCTTCGCAAGGACCGGGTGTAGCCATACTCGGTTCAACTAAAGTTGGAGAAACAAACACCCGCCAGCCACCTGTGTGCAAAGCACATCGGTAGAACCAGTCTCGCGTAAGCGTATGTGTAATGTTGGTCTGGGCCGCTTCATCCAACAATACCGCCGAACCAAAGTATGACATGCTGGTAAGCAGTATGACTTGTATCGCCCACAACTCACTTGTGTTCTACTCGTGCATATAACATCTACATATAAAACCTGGCTCGGATGCCACTGTTGGGAACGTAGTAATTTCAAAAAAATTCCTACGCACACGCAAGATCATGGTGATGCATAGCAACGAGAGGGGAGAGTGTATCTTCATACCCTTGAAGATCGCTAAGCAGAAGCGTTTATCAACGCGGTTGATGTAGTCGTACACCTTCACGATCCGCCCCGATCAAGTACCGAACGTACGGCACCTCCGCGTTCAGCACACGTTCAGCTCGATGACGTCCTCGCCTTCTTGATCCAGCAAGACAGGCGAAGTAGTAGATGAGTTCCGGCAGCACGGCGATGTGGTGACGGTGTTGGTGAAGAACAATCTCCGCAGGGCTTCGCCTAAGCACTACCGAAACTATGACGGAGGATAAACTAGAGGGGACAGGGTTGCCGGCACACGGCTTGGTGTTTCTTGATGTGTCTTTGGTGCTAGCCCTGCCCCTCTATTTATACGTTGAGCCTTGGGGTCGAAACTTGGAGTAAAAGCCTCCATAAAGTCGGTTTCACCCGAAAGGCAAGAGTCCTTCTCGGACTCCAGGGCACCCAGATGCCAGGGACCCTGGCGTCTGGCCCCTGGACTCCGCAAAACTTCATTTTGCACTTTCCAAAAACCTTGTGGGCTTTCCCCTTTGGCCCAAATAACGTGTTCTCGTGCCCAAACATTTCGGGAAACGTCTGGAACCCCTTCCGGTGAATTCCGGAACCCTTCCGGAGACCAAACAACATTATCCCATATATTAAACTTCATCTCCGGACCATTCCGGAGTTCCTCGTCATGTCTGTGATCTCATCCGGGACTCCGAACAACATTTGGTCACCAACATACATTACTCATATAATACTATATCGTCAACGAACGTTAAGCGTGCGGACCCTACGGGTTCGAGAACTATGTAGACATGACCGAGACATTTCTCTGGTCAATAACCAATAGCGGAACATGGATGCCCATATTGGCTCCTACATATTCTACGAAGATCTTTATCGGTCGAACCGCATAACAACATACGTTGTTCCCTCTGTCATCGGTATGTTACTTGCCCGAGATTTGATCGTTGGTATGTCAATACCTAGTTCAATCTCGTTACCGGCAAGTCTCTTTACTCGTTATTTAATGCATCATTCCATAACTAACTCATTAGCTACATTGCTTGCAAGGCTTATAGTGATGTGCATTACCGAGAGGGCCCAGAGATACCTCTCCGACAATTGGAGTGACAAAACCTAATCTCAAAATACGCCAACTCAACATGTACCTTTGGAGACACCTGTAGAGCTCCTTTATAATCACCCAGTTACGTTGTGATGTTTGGTAGCACACAAAGTGTTCCTCCGGTAAACGGGAGTTGCATAATATCATAGTTGTAGGAACTTGTATAAGTCATGAAGAAAGCAATAGTAACATACTAAACGATCAAGTGCTAAGCTAACAGAATGGGTCAAGTCAATCACATCATTCTCCTAATGATGTGATCCCGTTAATCAAATGACAACACATGTCTATGGTTAGGAAACATAACCATCTTTGATTAATGAGCTAGTCAAGTAGAGGCATACTAGTGACATTAAGTTTGTCTATGTATTCACACATGTATCATGTTTCCTGTTAATACAATTCTAGGATGAATAATAAACATTTTTCATGATATGAGGAAATAAATAATAACTTTATTATTGCCTCTAGGGCATATTTCCTTCAACTATTCACGTGGATGCACGTGAAACCATGTTCATATTTGTATTTTCGCTTTTTTGCGATCTAACATATAGCTTAAAAATGTCTTATATTGTGAGACGGAGAAAGTACAGGTCTGGTCCTTAATTTTTTTAAACACTAGTAATTGGAGTCGCTCACATATACTCATCATACAAACGCACATATGCACACCTTATCTCTGTGAGCACCTCTGAAATATACCTTGAGATTGACAAAGTCATCACAGACGTCTCGTAGTCTCCTCCTTGCCGGAAATATTAAAATAAATGAAGAAAAATACGAGCACCGGTGCCAAGCCTGGACATAAACCCTTGGTAGGCTAGTTCCACCGTAAAGAGCCTAACCATTTGAGCTCCACTCAGTTCGTGCTTGGTCGTCAAACTTGTGGACGCAACTTTAATCACTAAGGGCATTTCCAATGCAGATCCTTAAACCGCCCGCATTCGTCCGGATCGAACGGTCCTCATGCGATTTGCCATCCAACGCGGTACGTCTGTTTTCCCGTAAAATGGAGATAAACCGGGATGGCTTTGCAAGCGTCTGGACTATTTCCACGTACGCGTCAGACACCCCGGACCCACCCGAAAACCTCACCCACGTGAAGCGGTTGCGGTGCATTCATGCCACTAGTCGATCAGAGCGCTAACGCCACATTCATGTCGATCCAGAGCGGAGGTGACCTCTCACTGGTGTCGGAATTAAAGCGGCGTGCCAGCACGATCCACACCACACCACCTCGCTCCCGCTCCTCCTCACCATACCACCCTTGCCATGACCGCGAGCTCTAGAGCGTTGTGGGCTAGCCTCAGAATGGAGCAAAAGCACGAGATAGCCACCCTTGCGATCGGATGGCATGGCCGTTGTGCGCGGCGGATAGAGGCCAGCATGCTGGTGAGCTCACCGGAGGTCATCGACGATGAAGGAGGCCTTCGACAATGAGCCAGAGCCCCTCCTCGTGTCGGTCCATGATATAGCTGGCCAAATGGGCCGGTTTTTTCTGGCCGGTCCGTGAGCACGCCGGCACGGCCCGCCTTGGGCAAGGCACGACACTGGCTAAACTGACGGGCCTGGCACGTGGCACGCCCTGGGTCGTGCCTGGGCCTGGAGGCTGGGCACGCGGGCCGGCACGGCACAGCCCGATTACGTTTATTTTTTAATTTTTTTACATCTATATATGACCCAACATGTAAAAATAGGTCAAAAAACGCTCAGTGCGTCAAATAACAGGCTAAAAATATGCGGCCCACCGTGCTAAACGGGCCAACGTGCCAGCCCGTTTACTAACTAGGCCGTGCCTGGGCCTGGGGGCGCATCACGCGGGCTGGCACGGACGGCCCGTATAGTAATCGTGCCCTGGCGGGCTGTGCCGGGCCAGGCACGATTATGATGGGCCGGGCTGGCCCGTTTAGCCAGGTATGCTTCACCATGGAGCAGGCACCATCTCGATTTTATTTGCCACTTCTAAATACTCCCTCCGTCCTTAAAAGAGTGTACTTCCAATTTATTGGAAAGTCAAACTTTTTTATGTTAGACCATATTTATACAATAATAGACCAACATTTATGCCATCAAATTAGTAGCATTAGATTCATGATAAAATATATTACCGTCATATACCTATTTGATTTCACAAGCATTAATATATCTTTGCATAAACTTGGTCAAACTTTAAGATAGTTTGACCCTTCAACAAAGTTGAAAGTACATTTTTTCAAGAACGGAGGGAGTATGCTATATGATGATCCAATGTACCAGTGCACCTCAATGGTTTTTGGCCTCTAGTGTACCAGTGCACCTCAATGGTTTATGGCCGTTTACCGTGATTGAACCACAAGTCACGAGGAGCACGCCACAAAGGCCGTAAAGAAAAGAGTTCCAATCCTACCACCTGGGTTCATCAGAATTGCCAAGAAACATAAACAAGCTGATTTAAGGAATGAAGAAAGATGTCATGTCTCTTAGAAGAAACCATTCTTTTTGTATAGAACTAAGAAAGAAAGAAAGAAAGCAATTGACGAAGGATGCCTGGAAAATAAAAATTCTTGCACATTCAGACATTTGGTAGTGTCTAAATTTGTTGTATGCAATCAATTAGAGTCATCTGCTCATGCTGCCGTCGAGCTTGGTTACATAAGAATTAGAGTCATGGTTCAAGCTGAATACTGACATACGTTGCACCCTTCAGGCCCATGTCAAAGCCTCGGAAAGTTATATACTACTCCCTTCGTTCACAAATATAAGATGTTTTGAATATTGCAATATTCACTACATACGGACTGAAATGAGTGACAAAAGACACAAAGTATTTATATACCTTCAATTCAAAAGAAGATAAATTATCTTATATCTGTGAACGGAGGAAGTACTACTTAGACAACAGTTTTAGAATGATAATGAGATTGAGAGCGTTAATAGACAAGGATCAGCATCTGTGGTGGACAAATCACACAAATCGATAACCATCTCGACAAACTGCAGGAGAATGGATGCTCGTCTCAGCGCACCTGCACAGTGAATTTGCACAGAAGACATCAGTGCAGCTCAAGCTCAACTTCTATCCCTATATGTGTTACAAAAGCTTGGACTAGTAAGATATTATACCTTCCAGCTCTGGTATTCATACGTGCTTAAGCATCTTCAGGACAGTCGATGCAGCAGTGCCAAACAACCTTCTGGACCGATACTTACTTGTGGGCGTCGGTTTACTTGCTACTCTCACTCTCGGATAATTCCTCTCCAACGTGCCAAGAAGGATATGAGAGTGCCTTTCAGCTCTCAACTTCTCGGAGCCCCCATCACTAGTATACAGCGGCAACTCTTTCTTCGGTGTGTAGGGCGGAAAGATCTTCGTAATAAACCGAGCTGTCAGCACTGATCTCCATACCGGGAAAAACTGATCTCTTGCATACAGGTGGTTAACTCGTCGTTCCTTTGCCACAGCCTGGTTAACATGTACATAATCAAGATATCAGCGTCAACAACACACACATAAAACATACATATACCATTTAGTCTGCAAAAAATCGTGTGCTTAACAGCAGGTGCAGACTGTACAAACTACAAGCCCAAGATCCTAAACTCACTTAGACCGGATTTCCCTCTTCTTCTTTTTTTGTTAATTCAGAGTACAAAAGGGAACAAAAATGGCATGTGTGTCTTATGCATAAACTTTTACTACAACAATATAAGATCATTTGCACAACATCAGTTATCCAGATAAAAACTAAAACAAGGGTTTCAGCTCTAGCCATCAATGAACTCTTGAATTTGTACACGCAACACTAAATTATGGGATAATCCGTGAAATTGTAGCCTGAAGACTTGAATGTGACTCTCATCATACAAATGAATATTAAAACATTTTTATCAGTCTCAGCATGTAAACATCAGAAAGAAATTAAAACAGAAAACACAAAATTCATAAAAAACGATAATCAGCATCCAGCAAAATAAGAGATAGAAAAATCGAGAGGAACTCAACTTCAAATATCCTTACATTTTTCTCCTTGACTTCCGGAGTAGGTGATCCAGTGGCTGCCTTGGTCAAATCTGTGTCCCCTGTTTCCCATGACAGAATTATTACAGCCTATTTTGCGAAATTTGTGAAGTTACTTTAAAATACCAGGCTGTGAAACACAGACGTACCGTGTTCAGGTAACACACCGTCCGGCCCTCCACAGTCATAGGGGAAGCTTCAAGAGCATGTGAAATAAAGAATCAAAATATTGTTAAGTAATTATCTACAGATACAAGATATAGCAACCATATAGAAGCACAAGGCATGAAAAAATCGAACCATTGAAGGTCTTCAATGCAAATATCTTTTCCGAGAGGACCAACGTCATAACTTTTGAGAACTGCTGAAACTTTTCCATGGACCTCGTGATGAGATGCCTGCATATTATTCTATAAACCCAGTAACAAAGGTAATTAAGTTTGACTTGTTTCGATTTACTTGATAAGTGTCCAATCGTACTCAACTCATGTGCTATGTTCTAACCTGTTCCATAAACCCAAATGGCCTGGAGTGCCAAAGACTTAAAACACTAGACTAGCAGTCTACCACTACAGATCTCAAATGTGTTTAACAGATAGATACCAGTACACTTGTATCCACAATCTTATTAAATCCTCAGGGTTTGAGCTCATGGTGATGTCGATGCTTAAACATGGATGCCCATGAAAAGTAGTTGAGTTGGATCAAAATATCTCCGTGCGTGGTGAAGATGCGGGTGATTGTGACTTTGAAGATGATCATTCATATCATGCTCATGGTGGTGAAGAGAGTAATGGGTTGAGGAGTGCTCCAATGAGTTAGGGAGTGGGATGATCATCAGAATGGCTTTTACTAATTGGGTTATTTTCCTGCGATGCCATGCTTGCTACTATCTTGTATTAGTTTATCGGTCTATCAACTTACGCAATAAACTTATGCTAGTTGATAATTGCTGCGGTGCAATTACATTAATGCCAGTTGTTATTTATGTGATTGGACATTGACCAGACTCGCTACAGAACAGTGACAAGCAAACACTCTTCTTATGCCAGACTATTGGCCATGTTTGAGTTTTGGTGACACCAACATTTGGTAAGATTGGTATGGTCAAGCAATCAAGTATCTCAAAATAAATAAATAAATTATAGTAACAACAACCTTTTTCAATCAGTAAATAGTACCAAACTAGAATATGGAACTAGTTGCATCTATGGCTTACCTCGAATAACCGATTTAGTACTATAACTTAGGGAAATACTGATAATGCACATTTTCAGGAGATATTGATTATAAAGATGTCATAACAGAGAAAATCCAAGAAAAAAAAAGATGTCTGATGACAATGACGATTTGGTAAAACAAGAAGAAAAAACAGCCAGATACTCTGTTCGGCAGATCACATGCCTTGCAAGTCAAAAAGAAAAAACTCTGTTCTTTTTGTTGTGGTCGGCAAGGGAACTGTTATATAATATTTTCTCACTATGATCAATACTTTAAGGTTCAAAAGCCAAACCATAACATACTAGAATATTAAGATTCGGTAAAACAAGAAAAAACAAATATATGCATCAAATGAAAAGGTGGTACCTCTGAATGAGTTTGAATATATGCATCAAGAGCTTCACCAGCTTTCAGAATTATCCTAACAAGGAACAACACATTATAGAAACGTACTTCCTTCTCCTTCCGCTGCTTTGCTTCCTTGGTATTTTTACCAATTTGCAATCCACACCCCTCCCTTATCAGGGAGAATATAGAATCATCAATACGGTTCTTGATCATATCAAAACCATTGAGCTTGCGGAATCGCCTTTGAGCTGCAAGGAGAAGAATAGCTGCAGGGACAATCTTCCCATGCTCGATGTAATTCAAAAGCTCATCGACTACATTATCAGTGTGAGCTGCAAGCAATCTAGTGGTGTCCAAGAAGATCTTCTGCATAAGTCACAAATACAGAACAGCTTTCACTTCAAGTGCTTATAGTTAGGGGTGCAGCGCGGCGCCCGATCCGCCCCGCTTCGTATACAAACTTGGACAGTTTAGTTTTAAATCGAGATTGAGTGGATTAGCTTAAATTGTATTGACAGTCGACTTATGCGGGTCTAACCGGGACGCCGTCCTGCACCCCTACTTATAGTATACATAACATTGACATCAAACTCTACCAGAAAACAAAATCAACTTAAAACTTATAATTACAGAGAAACTTGACTCATTTCCCATTGATCAAAGAAAAACGGTGCCTCCTGTATTATGGACATAAATACATCAGATGTTTTCAAAGATAAACTGTCCATCTCACAAGTTGAACTATACAAAATCACAGATTGTCAGTTCTTAAGCACTGTTAAGAATGGTGGATTTAAATAACTGGGATGAGCTGAACTTCTTTATTGCTATCATGTAACCAAAGTATGTAAGGAGGGATTTAACACGAACCATCTCAGGCAGGCAAAGCAGATGTATGAGCTTGTAGATGTACCCAACATTCCCCTTCCTGTAGTTCTCGTCAACTAATAGGTTGTCCTCTAGATACTTATGCTGGCAAGTGTTCTCGATGGCAACATGGAGTGGGAGGAGGCCCTCGATGATTTTATTACCCGAGGTGCGCTGATTGGCCGATGCACCATACCGGAACAGTAACTCAACCATTTCGACGGAGAATGACTCTGCAGCTTGGTGGAGGGGGAAGTACCCAAAGCTGGTCATGTAGTTGGGGTTGGCACGTACTCCGCAGAGCTTAGGTGACTTCCCCTCCAAAACAAGATTAGCACAACGCAGGGCATTCTCTAGAATAATTAAGTCAAGGGTTTGTGGAATGATGACAAAACCAGAAACAAAGCACTCCCTGTACTTCTCGAAGATGCGGAGGAAGAGTGGAACACTATCCTTTTGGAGGACTGCCAACAAACGATCGCATATGCCATAATATTTCACGAGCGTTTCCTAGATGGACCAATCCATGTAGAAACAAAATGAAAGGCAATCAGTTCAGTTATCCAACTAACAAAGGCACTTTATGCCATTGAAAATTAGGAAAAAGTGCAATTTTTCATCCCTCGACTATTACATATGTAGCTTTCAGCACTAAACTTTTAAACCACCCAAAGTTGAGCCCTCCACTATGAATAGTTCAATACCGAGCAACTCTCATAATGGTTTCGAAAACAATTCCGAATTACATGGCGCCTACATATGTAGGTCACATCGCCACCATATGTCAAGCATGTCACAAATTTTCTATGTGATATTCCATATGTTTATTACAATATTTGAACATAAAATCTAAATTAAGAAAACAAAAAAATTGCAAGAGAAAACAAATGTCTCCCTCCTATTTTTTTCCGTAAAGTTAAGTTATTTCTGCAGTTTACACTTTAGAAGTTCTTTAATACAAAAACAGATGTGATTTTTGGGAAGTTTTTCTCTAGAACATTTCTTGTTTTCTAACTTTTTAAAGATGTCTTGAAATTATTACCAATTTTATGAATTGTTTTTATGGGAACTGATAGCGTGACGGAAACTGGTGGGTGATGTGGCCAACAGGTAGGCGCCAGCGCCACACCACTTGAATGATGAAAGCTGCACATTATTGATAGTTGAGGGAGCAACTTCGAGACATTTTCGACTTTAGGGTTGAAAGTTACAATCAGATAATAGTTGAGGGATGAAAACCACATTTCTTTTATAATGTTGCAACATACAGGTTAGCTAGAAAAAATATTGAGAATATTAGTAAGATGCCAGACGATAGTCAATCTATCATACAAATGAACAAGTATTAAAAAAACCTTGGGAGTGCGGTCGGGGGAGATTATATTGGTAGCTCTGGCGTCAGCAAGGAAACGCTGCAGTTGAAGCATGTACTGTAAAATAAGAATTCTCAGTCAAGAACCACCACAAAAATAAGTGCAGTGAGAAGAGGGACGAAGTGGGATAGATGTATATCATTTGAGCAGGGGCTAGTTACTTTACCTCCCTCATATGTTGAATAGGACACGTCAAGTCAGCTAATGAGGGGTGAGGAGGAGGATGGGGAGGTTCCCACGGGTCATACTCGTCCGTGGGCGCTCCATCAGTGGTACCTTTACTATTATGTTCATGATGAAGAGCTTCCGCCGCCGCAGTTCCGTGGACTGTTTGCAGTGACATTGGATGAAAAAGGGAAGCATGAGATTGAATTACCATGCCAATCCAATTTGCCACTCTGCCGAGATGCCAAATTGTAGTGTGCTGCAGCTAGACAACATGAAAGAATGCAGAATGCTTGAATGAAATTCAGCAGAGGCTGTTGGGACCTAATCAGCCTTTGGTGCTAGTTAATTTACATATGAAGGAACAGAAAAGTAATCTTTGACCAAATGCAGCAGTGCAACAATAGATCAGAATAGTGTCGATATCTCAACTGGATCTTCCAAACAAGGTCTCTTCTTAAGAATTGGCTTAGCATACAGAAAAAAAGATCTTAACAATCTACGAGTTCTTTTGTTTTCTCTTGAGCTTTCGGATTAGCTTTCCTGCAAATTGTGGAAATTTTTTTCTGTTTCTTTTTATGCGGGATCTTGTTAACTGATCCCTTTATGTACATCACTTTAGTGCATAATGCATTCTCCGGAGGGCTTGCCACTACTGTTTCTGTAAGCAAAATGCAACTGTTCTTCATTTTGGTACCTAATAGTAGAAAAATATAATAAATGTGTGTCGGGGGAAACTGATCCACGAACACCTATGGGGCCGGCGGACCGGGCCCCTTTCGGTTCGGCGGGGGGCGGAGATCGCACGAAGAGCAGATCGAGGCGAAGCACACGAGAAGTTTACCCAGCTTCGGAGCTCTCCGGAGAGATAACACTCCTACTGCTGCTTGTTTGATTATCTTGTGTTCTTGCTCTAGAGAGAGAGCGTAGTGTTTTTCTGGGTTACGAATGAGTCGAACTTCGCGAACCAGTCGAACGGAACCTCCTCTACGTTGCGCATGGGCCTCCTTTTATACGCTAAAGGGCTCACCGACAGGTGGCAACACAGAGAAGGGTACAAATGTAAAAAGTGAGGTGGTTGGTACAGTTACTTGTACAGTGCACCCTACCTAACCCTGGCGGCAGGGGACAAGGGCATTAAATGCCCGTCCGAGTCGCCCAAACAGTGCAGAAAAGGACCGTTAGGGGCGCCACCGTTCGCCACGATGGCGATCTTGTCAGCTTCGCATGCCACTGCGCACTGCTGGCTGCACAGCCTCCCGCCACGCGCGCCTGGAGAGGCCCCCAAAGCGACACGTTGGTGGATGCGCTGGAGCGTGGGCACAGAGTGGCCGCCTGCCGCGGCAAGCGCCTTGCCGCTGCTGTTATCTTGTCGGGTCCGGAGGCTTGTCGCTCACCGGGCCTCGAGGTACCTTGGTTGGTCTTCCCGGCAAGCTCCTCTTGCCGGGGCCTTGTTGCCTTGCCGGAGCGCGTGGCGCGTCGCGGCAAGTTCCTTGGAGTGCCTCGGTTGGCCTTCCCGGCAAGCTCCTCTTGCCGGGGCCTTGTCTCCTGAGCTTAAATACTTTGTTCTTGAATGGCTCCAAGGGAACCACGGAGGATCTTGGTGTTAGCCCGGCAAGCCTTGCCGCGGGGTGCTGCAACTGCCCGTGCACAAGTTCGGGGTACTAGGGTACCCCTATTCTAGTACACCGACAGGAGCCCCCGGGCCTGGGCCAGACACGGTGCCGAGCGCTGTTGGGCCAGGCCCAAGACAGGGCACGGGCACATGTGGACTGGGCCACGCCGAATCTCGCTCCGTATCCACCGCGCTCTCCCCTAACGGCACGCGTTGAATGCGGCATCGTGGGAGAGATCGTGGGTGGTTCTTTATTCGGAAGGGCGAAACGTCCGCCCCGTCCCTCTTTATAAGCAGAGGAAACAGGGGCAGTTCGTTCCCCCTCGCTGGTTGCTACTACTCCATCTTCACGAACCTCCGCCGCCCCCCCCTTCTTCTCGAAGCCGAGAGAGCAGCGCTCCGCCCCCCATTGCCACCAGCATCACCAACGCCGTCGACCTCCCCCACCACCTCCGCCATGGCTCCGAAAGCCGACAAGGGAAAGGGCGTGAAGTCGGCCGAGGCGCAGCGGCTCGCGGCGCTGCGGAAGGAGCGGGCGATCTTCTCCCCCCAGCTCGGCGTGAAGGAGCTGAGGGAGTACTTCTACCTCTTTTGGGCGACGGAGACGCGGGCGCATCCGCGCACGAGGGTACTCCCGGCCGCTGCTTCGGAACTGGCTCCAAACGGGTACCCATTCTTCGCGCTGTTCTTCTATTGCGGGCTCTGCCCGCCCTTCTCGGAGTTCTTCTGCGATATCATGAACACCTACGGCTTCCGCCTCCTTGACTTCACCCCCAACGCCGTTCTGACCATGGCAGTTTTCGCACATTTGTGCGAAAACTTTGTCGGAGTCCACCCCAATGTTGCCCTTTTCCGCCACTTCTTCATACCTCGGGTAGAGAGAGGAGAGCCGCTTGCCGGAGGGATCGCCTGGATCTCGAGAGTCGGCAAGAAGGAGGCGTACTTGGAGGGTGAGCTCCGCAGCAAGTGGGAGGAGTGGAGAGCGGAGTGGTGCTGGATCGTCGAGGAGAATCCGCAGCCCTTCACCGCCGTGCGCCAAGCTCCAATAGTGCGCGGCAATGACTGGAGCAACGTGGCCCCGGAAGACGAGAGGCTGAAGATCGCCATTACTAGGATCCTTCGCCTCAGGCTTGCCGGGCTCACTGTAGGCGCTGTAGGCGCAGATTTCCTCCGCCGCCGCATCGCCCCCCTGCAGGAGAGGGGGAGGCCCGCCTGGGAATTCAAGAACTCGGCGGACATCATGAGGCTGCGGCCGGGCCTCAACTACAACTTCACCGTCTTGGAGCTGGATGCAATGCTCCTGGAGTTGTTCAAACGCGACCCCCAGCACCCATTCACGCTGCCGAGGGGCGTCGTTCCATTGTGCAACAATTCTTCGCTTGACCGGATCCGCGCCATGATGCCGTTGTGCGATTCACACGGAATCGTTCCAACTTGGCAAGAGCCTGCGGATGACGTCGTGCAAGCGTTCTTCGACAACTTGGAAGAAGTGCCGGTCCACGCTGACGAGCAGAAGAGCCTCACCCGTGACACCACCGACGAGGAGCTGCAGCGCATCGCCACTAGGGCGGAAGAGGTTGCGGCCGCAGCTGCCGCGGGCGCGTTCGGGTTCACTGTGGAGGAGGCGGAGGCTGCAGAGGCGGCAAACCTCGCCGAGCGCGCGGAGTTCATTGGCGAGGAAGAGCCTGCCGGTTCTGAAGCTGAGCCGAGCGAGGCCGGCGAGGAAGAGCCCGAGCCTTCAGAAGGCTTGCCGCAGGCGGAGCCCCCGGCCCCGCCAAGAAGGCGTCTTCGCAGGGCCGCGGACGTAGCGGGGCGGCAGCCGGGTCAACAGCCGCCAAGCCGTGCGACACGCTCTACCGCGGCAAGCAATGTTGCCGCGGGAGCGCCCCACGCAGCAGCGGCAACTGGAGCGGGATCTTCCCGGGCCACCGCCACCGCCCCCGCCAAGCGGGCAAGGGATCCTACTCCTCCGCCTCGCCGCACCGGAAGGGAGCCGGACTTTGATCTTTCCGCGCTCAGCTCCGACGAGGAGGAAGAAGAGTAAGTTTCCTTGGTGCTCTTGTAGTTCTTAAATCTTGCTGTTTTTATCTTGTATCTGACTTGCTTCAATCTGGACTCCTTTCTTTTCAGGACGCTGGCCCAGAGAGCGGCGAAGAGGGCCAAGGCCGCGGTGATTGTCATCGAAGATGACCCCACCGTGTCAGCAGGGGGTGGGTCCGAGACCACCTTGACGGACCCGGCAACCACTCCTCAAAACAGCCCCCAGCCCCCAGCGTAAGTTCATAGTTAGCTTTCTGCTGTCAGGCGCGCATGAGTGCTTTTTCCTTTGTTGATATCTTGCTTGTTGATTTGTGTAGGAGCAGAGCAGCCATATCAGGAGCGCCCGGAAGCTGGTCCCGAAGTGCCATCTGCTTCGACTACGCCGCTAAGGGAGGAGTTCCCGGTAAGGGAGCGCTCTCCGGCAAGGGAGAACTCTCCGGCAAGGGGCAGCACCGTCGATCCTGCGGCGGCCGAGACCGCAACTGCAGATCTTGGCATAGGTAATTCACTTGCCCAAAAACTTTCCCTTGGGTTCTTCTTCTTCTGATTTTCTTCTCTTGGATTTTTGATTGATTTTTCTCCCTTCTTCGTTCTTCAGACCCATCTGCTGCTGAGCCAATGGAGACAGAGGGCGCCGGCGAGGAAGGGGCCGGTGCTGATGAGACCGCCGGCGAGGAGGCCGCCAAGGCTGCCGCCGCAGAAGCCGGCGAGGGGTCGGGCGATCGCACTGACGACCCTGAGGCCGCAGGAGCGCCAGGCGCTGCGCCGACCGCCGATCCCTCTGCCGCTTCTGCGGAGCCGGGCTCCGAGGAGCCCCAGCCCGGCGCCTACTTGAAGGCCGGTGACGATATCTTCATCAAGCTACCCTGGGCGTCGAGCTCCAGGGCGCCGGTCGAGGGGGAAACTTTCGATGAGGAGGTGCTCGCCTCTGCTGGACTGTCGTTGGTCGACGCGCCCAGCAGCAGCAGTGGCGAGCCTGAGGAGGAGCAGCTGCTGCGGAAGCTGCTGTCACTCTACCGCGCACGGCAAGCCAAGCTGGCTTCCCGGGAAGCGCTTGTCGCGAAGGCGGGAGTTGACATGGAGAAGCGCGCGGAGGAGCTCCGGGGCCACAATCAAGAAGCTCTCTGGTCCCTGGCACAGGAGCAGGAGCGACTCGACGAAGAGCGCACGGCCTTCCTTCTTGAGAAGGCCGAAGCTGAGGAGGAACAAAGGCTGGCCGCCGAGAAGCAGTCCGCGCGAGAAGGCGAATTGGTGCAGCGGAAGGCCAACCTCGACAGCTACGAGGAGGAGCTCGCCGAGCGCGAGCAAGCACTTGGCGGGGCGCTCAAGGAGGCAAAGGACGCTGCCTCAATCGCAGAGGCTGCCAAGAAAGAGCTGGAGGAGAAGGTCGCGCAGCTGGAGGCCAACATCGGGAAGAGCGGCGAGGAGCTTGCCGCGCTCAAGCATGAGCGTGAGAAGGATGTTGCCGCCCACGGTGAGCTGCAAGGTCTTCTCACTGAAAGGGGCAAAGAGCTCAGCACCGCCAAGGATTCCAATGCGGTCCTGGAGTTGAAGCTGGCCACGCTGATGCAGACGCTGGAGGCCACCAAGGAGCGGGAGAAGACCTTGTCGGAGAAGGTCAAAGCTGATAAGGCGCTGCTGGAGAGCATCGCAGTTACCCAGAACTCGTTCAGAGATACTATGGAGCACTGGACTGAGGGTCTGGTGAATATTGCCGCAGTCATCGACGAGGAGCTGGCGCAGCTGGGGATGGAGGACTTTGGGTATCCCTCCGACGAGAATCTCCAACCCAGCGCCAAGCTCAGCCTGTTCTTCAAGAGCATGGCGACGGCACTCCAGCGGCTCCGGGAGAGGATCCCAAAGCAGCTGGCCGATGAGTCACGCAGGATTTGCGCGGGGGCTCTCCAGAAGGTGCTGATGAAGGTGGCCTTCCGCAACCCAGGTCTCAACCTTACCAACGCCCTCAGGTCCTTGCCGCCTGACGCCGATCTGGATGCGCTCAAGGCCCTTGTCGCACCCATTGTGGACAAGGTGAGCGAGATCAAGAGGGTTGAGGGCGATCGTGTAGACTAGGCCGCCCGTTTTCTCTTTTCCCTTGTCGCTGCTAATCATGTTATGAAAACAGTCTGTTAGAGCTGCGACAAGTTATCTTGTAATATAACTTTATTTCTGTTATCAATTGCTATGTTATTTCCTCTACTAGATTCTATCCTTTGTATGTTTTTACCCTACGCTTCTAAGGAACTTGTCGGCGCAGGCGCCCGAGCCGCGAGCGCTAAGTGTGGAACGTCAGCAGCCTGCTGGCGGCGCTGCTTCCGACAAGAAACCTTGTCGCGACTAGATGCAGCACACTTAAGTTGTTGAGCGGACTCGAAACAAAGTAAGGGCGCAACTAGCCACGAGTTGGTTCCTCCGCGCACAGGTTTTCCATACAAAGCAGGGTCGTTCGAGGAAGATAACTCAAAAAATTTAAAAATTGATTGCTCAAACTTTGGCAACTTAGCTTTTCTGTCGTTTGCTTCCCGGCAAGGCAAAACTTTGCTTGAACGACGCCTGGTCCATACCACAATCTTCTCCTTCCCCCCGGCAAACTTGTGTGCGAGGGAACCTTCTTTTCCTTTGTTGAAAAAGAAGAAAGAAGAGAAAATAATGATATGGAGCCCTTCGGCTCGTTATTGCTTACCGGATGTAGGTGCTGCACAAAGTGTCAGATAACACATGCAAGAAAGAAACTAATGCATGAAATGGACAAGTTGTGCGGAGCACATGGGGTTCTATTTATGCACGGGATCTGCGCCCGGCTTTGTACAAAGGATTACATGCAACAGCGGCAAGACTTGTACAAAAGGTGGTTGCCGGAACGGGTTCCGGCAACCGCGCCCTACGGGAAAAACTTACGAAGATGTTCTATGTTCCAGGAGTTGCTCACCGGAATGCCATCTTCGGTCTCAAGGCGGACAGCGCCGGGCCTTGTGACTCGTTTCACCCGATAAGGGCCTTCCCACTTCGGCGTCAACTTGTTGGAATTCTTGGCGGACTGAACGCGCCGAAGAACAAGGTCGCCTTCCTCGAAGCTTCTGGCTTTAACTTTGCGGCTATGGTAGCGGCGCAAAGCTTGCTGGTATCGAGCAGCTCGTACAGCAGCCTGAAGACGATCTTCCTCAAGGAGCAGCGCGTCGTCTTGTCGCAGCTGTTCTTGCTCAAGCTCATCATAAGCGAGCACTCGAGGCGATCCGTATACGAGTTCCGTGGGGAGAACTGCCTCTGCTCCATAGACTAGAGCGAAAGGCGTCTGGCCAGTGGCTCGATTTGGCGTCGTTCTGATCGACCAAAGAACCACCGGCAGCTCCTCGATCCAGTTTCTTCCGCACTTGCGCAGCCTGTCGAAAGTTCTGGTCTTGAGCCCGCGCAGCACTTCAGCATTTGCCCTCTCTGCTTGACCGTTGCTTCTTGGATGAGCAACAGAAGCGAAGCAGACCTTGGCGCCAAGGTCTTGGACATACTGCATGAAGGTGCGGCTCGTGAATTGCGTGCCGTTGTCGGTGATGATCCTGTTAGGGATCCCGAAACGGCAAACAATTGACCTGAAGAACTTGACTGCTGACTGTGCTATCACCTTCCTCACTGGCTGCACTTCCGGCCACTTTGTGAACTTGTCGATTGCGACGTACAAGTACTCAAAGCCCCCGACAGCTCGGGGGAAAGGGCCGAGGATATCGAGCCCCCAGACCGAAAATGGCCAGGATAAAGGGATCGTCTGGAGAGCTTGAGCTGGCTGGTGTATCTGTTTGGAGTGGAACTGGCACGCTTCACACTTGGTTACTTGTGCAGTTGCATCCTGGAGGGCTGTCGGCCAAAAGAAACCTTGCCGGAAAGCTTTGCCGGCAAGTGCTCTTGCGCCAATGTGGTGGCCACATATGCCTCCATGTATCTCTGCCAACAGCTTTTGTCCATCTTCCCGGCAAATACACTTCAATTTCACACCGTTGAGTCTTCTTCTGTATAGTATGCTATCGACAAACTGGTACATACTTGACTGCCGGGCTACTTTTTCCGCTTCTTCTTGCTCTTCGGGAAGTTCTCCTGTCTGAAGGAAATGGACAATCTGCTGTGCCCATGCTGGAGCTTGTGGCTCGACAACAAGGACTAAAGGCACATCTGCTGCTGCGGGAACATCCGCTTCCACGGCAAGGACTTGCGGCCCTGCCGGAGCTTGATGTTCCCCGGCAAGCTTGCCGGAGCAAAACTTGTCGGGAGCGTCTGCTTCAACGGAACAAACCATAAGGCTTGCCGGAGCAGACTGCCCCTCAGCAACCTTGGTGTTGATCTTGGGGACTTTCTTGGCGGCGGCTTCGGGGAGCTCTGCCGGAAAGTAGTCACCAGAAATCAACTTCCTCTTCTTGCTTTGTCCAGTTGATGGTGTTACGGATGGTTGAGTCAACTTGAGCACAAAGATCCCTGGTTCCACAGGTAACTTTAGTGCGGCGCACTTTGACAGGCCATCAACAATGTCATTCTAAGCTCTTGGGATATGCTCCATCTGTAGGCCGTCAAAGTGCTCTTCTAGCTTCCTCACTTCATCAACATATGCTTCCATCAATGGACTCTGGTAGTTCTTGTTCACTTGGCGGACGACAAGCTGTGAGTCACCCCTGACAATGAGCTTCTTGATCCCAAGGTCTGCTGCAATTCTGAGACCGCAAGCAATCCTTCATACTCTGCAGTATTGTTGGTTGCTTGCTCCTTGGGAAAGTGCATCTGGACTACGTACTTGAGGTGCTCTCCGGTGGGCGCGACAAGCAGCACGCCCGCACCGGCGCCTTGCAGCGAGAAGGCACCATCAAAGTACATCAGCCACTCTTTGCTTGCCTCTTTGACGGGGATGCTCGTCTCTGGAATTTCTTCATCTAGTGTTGGCGTCCATTCTGCTATGAACTCTGCCAATGCCCTGCTTTGGATAGTTGAAGTTCTCTCAAACTTGAGGCCAAAGCTTGACAGTTCCAGCGCCCACTCGACAATCCTGCCTGTCGCTTCTGGATTTTGCAGTATCCTCTTTAGCGGAAAGCGAGTGACGACTGTGATCTCATGTGCTTGGAAGTAATGGCGCAGCTTTCTCGAGGCCATGAGGAGGCCGAAAAGCAAGTTCTGCACACCAGAGTACCTTGATCTAGCCCCCTGTAGAAGGGAACTGACAAAGTAAACTGGACGCTGCACCATTCTCTTCTGCATCTTATCATGCTCCTGCGCAGATCCATCTCTGTCGGGACCAGAGCTTGTCGGTGAAGCCCCCTGCTTGTCGCTGGATGCATCTGCCGTGGTTGCTGGCTCATCATCTGCCTCCCTCTCCGCCACTAACGCAGCACTAACCACTTGATTGGTTGCCGCTATATACAGCAGCAACTTCTCTTGCGGCTTTGGTGTGACAAGTATTGGAGTGGAGGACAGGTATCTCTTCAAGTCCTGCAGCGCAGCCTCCGCCTCTGGAGTCCATTTCATTGGACCTGCCTTTTTCAAAATTTTGAAAAATGACAGGGCGCGCTCAACAGATCTAGAGATAAACCTGCTGAGAGTAGCCACGCAACCGGTAAGCCTTCGTACATCCTTGACGCGCTTTGGTGCTTCGATCTGCTCAATGGCCTTGATCTTGTCGGGATTGGCTTCAATTCCCCGCTGAGACACGAAGAACCCGAGAAGCTTGCCGGATGGGACTCCAAACACGCACTTCTCGGGGTTAAGCTTGAGGTTGATCCTGCGCAGATTTGCAAATGTCTCGTCTAAATCTTGAATCAGGGTCGCCTTGTTCTTGCTTTTGACCACTATGTCATCCATGTAGGCTTCCACATTTCTGTGCATCTGCGGCTCAAAAGCGTGGTGGACTACCCTTGCGAATGTTGAACCAGCATTCTTCAAACCGAAAGGCATCCGTATGAAGCAGTACGTGCCACACGGGGTGATAAATGCGGTTTTCTCTTCATCCTCTTCTGCCATGAAGATCTGATGGTATCCTGAGTATGCATCAAGAAATGAAAGCAAATCACATCCGGCTGTGGAGTCAACAATCTGGTCAATGCGCGGCAAGGGAAATGGGTCTTTGGGACAAGCTTTATTAACATCAGTGAAGTCAATACAAAGCCTCCATTTCCCGTTAGCCTTGCGCACGACAACAGGATTGGCCAACCATGTGGGATGGAGCACTCCTCTGACAAGGCCTGCTGCTTCCAACTGCACCCACTGCTTGAGCTGGCAGTGCGAGGTGTGCAGAGAAGCACCACCGTCAACGCACATGACCTCTGTGGCTTTCTGGAGGCCGCGGCCGCGAGGAGGTCTGTCTCCTTGCCGCTGCTTGGCCTTGCCGCGGTGTCCTCCTCGGCCGGGACGTTTCTTGCCGGATCCCCCAGCACCTTCCTGGGCCTTCTCCTTGTCGCGCCGCTCGTATTCATCTTTCTGTTGCTCAACAAGCTGCTCGACTTTCTTACAGTTCTGGAGATCATGGCCCTTGGTGCGGTGGATCTTGCAATACTGCTTGTTGGTGCCGTCCTACTTGTCGGCGACCGCCACCTCCGCGGCAATCTCCTTGCCGGAGTCACCAGCTTTGGCTTCCTTGGCGCCACCACCATTGCCGGACTGCTCAACAACTAGCACCTCTTTGCCTTTCCTCCTTCTGTTGTTTCGCCGCCGGTTTTTCCTTGCCAGGGCAGCATCTTCACTATCAGATCCTCCCGCTCCTACATTCTCTCCGGGGAGTCTTCTCCCTTCCTCAGCACGTGCACACTTGTTGGCCAGTGCATATAACTCACTGACGTCCCTGATCTTGCACATCGCCATTTCCTCCCGCATCCTGCGGTTTCGCACGTTCTGATGGAACGTGCTGATCACCGCGGCAGGGTGGACGTCTGGGATGTTGTGCTGCACACTGCTGAATCTTTGAATGTACTTGCCCAGGGGCTCTCCTTCCTTCTGGGCGAGCAGATGAAGATCACTCTCCTGGCCATGAGGCTTGTGTCCGCCTGTGAAGGCGCTGACAAACTGATGGCACAGATCAGCCCAAGAGGATATGGAGTTGTCTGGCAAGTGCATGAGCCAGGACCTGACGTTGGGCTTGAGTACCAGCGGGAAGTAGTTGACAAGGATCTTGTCATCCCGTCCCCTAGCAGCATGCACCGCAATGGTGTAAATGCTGAGGAACTCCGACGGATGTGTCTTGCCGTCGTACTTCTCCGGTACGTCTGGCTTGAAGTTCTTCGTGCTGGGCCACTGAACTTGCCGCAGCTCACGAGTGAACGCAGGGCAACCTACCGCGTACGGCAGATCGCCTGGTTCCCCTGGCGCATGCATGTCAACAGAGGACCCAGCGCGCTTGTCGGATTGACGTCGCGCTTCTCTTTGGCGCTCGATGCGAGTTCGAGCGTCTTCTTGTTGTCGATCATGAAGAACTTGGCGCTGATCGCGACAAGCTCGTGGATCCGAAGATGCGGTGGAGTCGCTGTCGAGGTGGATCCGGTGAGTCGGCGATCTTGGCCTTCGGGGTGGTGATTGCATGGTAGTTGCACCTCCACCCGTTTCGTCGCCACCGGCTCGCGCCCGGCAACCCTGCCGCGGCGGCGACGCGCTCGGCCGCCGTGGAGTGTCGCCGTTGGCGTAGCCGATGAGACTCTGAATGGTGGCCCTCCATTCGTCGATCTTGTCCGATGTCGGAGGGTAATCTAGGAGAAGTTGAGCTCGCGCCAAAGCTTCTGCTGGAGTGGTGGGTGGCAGTGGCGGACGGCGCGAGGAGCGGGACGTGCTCGGACTTCTAACTATGTTAGAAGGAGCAGTATCCCGTCCAGGCGACCGTACCCCGCTTGTGCCAGCACGCTGGCGTGCATGCTGGTCTTGAGCGCCCCGAGATCCACCAGCTTGGTCTTGGCCTATCATGCGTATGGCACTGCAAGTGCCATGACGCTGTTGGTCTTGCGCCTCCTGAGAGTGGCGTGGAACATGTACAGTCGCCGAGGTTTGTGCAGCCTTGTTCTTGGACTTGGCAGCATCATGAGCTTCCTCGTCGACGTCCATTCTTCCGCCGGCGTCCATTCCACCACCCGTTTGCTCAAACGGTGGCGGAGGTGACGTGGACGGAGCGGCTGCCGCCGAAGTCTTCTTCTTCGGTGGCATGTTGATGAAGGGAATGAAGATCTAGCTCGTGTGAACGCCGGATCAGGTTCACACAATCTCGACGCCTCCCCTACCTGGCGCGCCAAACATGTCGGGGGAAACTGATCCACGAACACCTATGGGGCCGGCGGACCGGGCCCCTTTCGGTTCGGCGGGGGGCAGAGATCGCACGAAGAGCAGATCGAGGCGAAGCACACGAGCAGTTTACCCAGCTTCGGAGCTCTCCGGAGAGATAACACTCCTACTGCTGCTTGTTTGATTATCTTGTGTTCTTGCTCTAGAGAGAGAGCGTAGTGTTTTTCTGGGTTACGAATGAGTCGAACTTCGCGAACCAGTCAAACCGAACCTCCTCTACGTTGCGCATGGGCCTCCTTTTATACGCTAAAGGGGTCACCAACAGGTGGCAACGCAGAGAAGGGTACAAATGTAAAAAGTGAGGTGGTTGGTACAGTTACTTGTACAGTGCACCCTACCTAACCCTGGCGGCAAGGGACAAGGGCATTAAATGCCCGTCTGAGTCGCCCAAACAGTGCAGAAAAGGACCATTAGGGGCGCCACCGTTCGCCACGATGGCGATCTTGTCAGCTTCGCATGTCACTGCGCACTGCTGGCTGCACAGCCTCCCGCCACGCGCGCCTGGAGAGGCCCCCAGAGCGGCACGTTGGTGGATGCGCTGGAGCGTGGGCACAGAGTGGCCGCCTGCCGCGGCAAGCGCCTTGCCGCTGCTGTTATCTTGTCGGGTCCGGAGGCTTGTCGCTCACCGGGCCTCGAGGTACCTTGGTTGGTCTTCCCGGCAAGTTCTCTTGCCGGGGCCTTGTTGCCTTGCCGGAGCGCGTGGCGCGTCGCGGCAAGTTCCTTGGAGTGCCTCGGTTGGCCTTCCCGGCAAGCTCCTCTTGCCGGGGCCTTGTCTCCTGAGCTTAAATACTTTGTTCTTGAATGGCTCCAAGGGAACCACGGAGGATCTTGGTGTTAGCCCGGCAACCCTTGCCGCGGGATGCTGCAACTGCCCGTGCACAAGTTCGGGGTATTAGGGTACCCCTATTCTAGTACACCGACAATGTGCTTCTTTTACCATTCAGTGACAGCAGATTCCAAAGTTGACAGAAATTATTCAAAATTTGTTGAAAACTAGAAGGATTTGAAGTGCAATGTATGTGCTGATTAAGCATTGAACTCATGACGGTGTACAGATCTTACAGCCTACACAAACATATACACAAGGTTCCTCGGTGTATAACATATAGGCCAAGATGCATACTATTTTCATAATGGTTCGAGTTTCAGATACTTGCAGGCAGTATGCAGGTTGGAGAACCAAAGAGAGCTGGCCTTTAGGTACCTGATCTGGAGCGGTCGATGGGGCGGCTGACAAGGTAGACATTGGCCCAACTAGAGGCCGCAACACTGACCGCAAACAAGTTCTCAATGTCAGTAAAATTCTTACTAAGGTATACTGTACGTGCTACTGATGATTAAACAAAAGAAGCAGCAGATAACCTGTCAGGAGAATGATGATTAAACAGAAGTATCATGGCCTGATGCAAATCACCACCAGTTGATGGCGACTAGGTGGAAGAAAATTCGCGATGGATTGTTCTGATAAAGGGAGCTTCGACTACTCAAATTCGCTTAACTCCTTGCGTTTGTTCGAAAAGGAAAAAAAAAAGGGATCTTTCTTCCTC
The DNA here is from genome assembly GCF_018294505.1 of Triticum aestivum. Classification (NCBI taxonomy): domain Eukaryota; kingdom Viridiplantae; phylum Streptophyta; class Magnoliopsida; order Poales; family Poaceae; genus Triticum; species Triticum aestivum. The sequence continues at coordinate 71,666,731 of NC_057795.1, forward strand.
TCTTCTTCTACGGGGATGGGAAGGCACGGCGCATCTAGGGTTCCGCTTCAGTTGAGGAGAGAGAGAGAGAGAGAGAGAGAGAAGAGAGAGGCCTGATAGTGATCGCCGGCGGAGAAGATGCCGACAAAAGGGGCGGCGGGGATCGATATCGCAAGCGGAGTACCTACCTGCGACGGCAGCTGCTGGAAATCTAGAGGACGTTTTTTTTTCTCCACGAGGACGCTACGGTCGCCCGATCCAAGCAAGCGATGAGTCACCTCTCGAGCTGTCGGATCACATTGTACGTCCAGGATCAATTCTGGACTCGATCGTGGCCCCTCACCCACTCATCTCTGTGCAATACCTCGCCTCGTGGATAACAATAGGGTTGGCTGCTAAAGATTAATGCTAGGCAATCATAAGAAAGGGGATTGCTACGCGTCGGCCGGCGGATCTTTTAAAAGATCAGCTTTGCGAGGTCGTGAGATCTGACTTATTAGTAGCCAAGCGTCATCCTTTACTTTTGCAACGAAGTCTTATTGCAGAAACATTTGCAAGGGTCTTCTTCCCCAACGCACCATGTAACGAAGCGCCCGTATATTATGTGATTTTGTTGAGATCCTTGTATAAATCCTGGCGCTCAGGGTATCGTCTATCGTTTGTTAATTTGCCGCGTGCCAAAAAAATAGCTGAAGCATTCGAACACAACTTTCGCTGCGGCGCTAGCTATTTTCTTGGTTTCGGCTGGGAATTGAGCCAAAAGTTCAGGAATCGACTCTGGCGGCCGCTCTATGTGTCTGTGTTGTAGATGCCCTAAGAGTTTTCGCATGAATTTAATAGATTGATACACTTGGAAGATTTGGATTGGATATGTCGGTGTTCTGCATACGGGGTACCCAGACTTGCCTGCCTGCGGCTCATGGTGTGGCATCATCAGCGGCCTGGTACGACCTAGTTTCAGCATCAGCAACTCAAGACCCTCGCGAGGGGCCTTGCGACGCGGACGACGCCAAGACCTCCAAGGGGGTCGGCCTCCCCAGGCTGGCTCCCGAGGAGCGGAGACTTCTATGCAAGGTGCACCTCGCGAGGCTTAGCTGACGTGAGCCATGACGACCAAGGCCAGGCGGGCCGGCACGAGCGGGCGCAGAGTACCAGTTTCCTCTTCGGTGCAAAGGAGGCAAGCAGCAGGCGCGGAGTCCCGAGGAATCAGCCAAATATATCCATTCTAGTGCAAGAAAACCAAGACCGCCACGACGATAGGACGGAGGTCATCACCGAGCCCACCGCATCATCACGACCTGAGGCTTTTGCGAGCGAAGACCATTTTAGTCAGGATAGGGTGTACTTGTTGTCTCCCTTCAAATTTGGCCGTTGTGGGATCCCTTCCCGCCTACATTTGGGAAGAGGAAAAAGGCCGCTATAAATAGGACCTAGCCACCACACGGAGAGACGGACACGGGGAGACAGGGACAAAGAGAGAAGGATTGGATCCATTCCACCCTCTCCACCTCACCAGCTCACTGGAGCTCAAGAACACACCTCCTGAGGTTGTTCCCCACTATGCTAGTTCTTCCTCAGCCCCTCGAGGCAAATCCACCACAAAGCAGGAGTAGGGTTTTACACCGCAAGGAGGCCCGAACCTGGGTAAACTGTCATGTTTTTCCTTCCTTTCGAGATCGACGCGCTAGGCTGTGAGGTTTCACGAGTTGGCAGGTTGGGTAGGTCGAGATCTCTGCACGCACCTCAGAGTTCGAACCTATCAAGGGTTTGCGGACACTAGTAGAAAACAGGGCTTTCGTCCAGGCCAGTTTAGCCCATTAGTCCCGGTTCAATCCAGAACCGGGACCAATGGAGCTATTTGCCCCGGTTCGTGAGCTCAGGGGGCCGGCCGGGCCACGTGGGCCATTGGTCCCGGTTCGTCCGGACCTTTTGGTCCCGGTTGGTGGGACGAACCGGGACCAATGGTCCTGGCTCCTGGCCCACCACTATTGGTCCCGGTTGGTGGCATGAACCGGGACCAAAAGGGTTACCTTTAGTCCCGGTTCATGCCACCAACCGGGACAAACAGTGGTGCCTATATATAGCCCCTCGCGCAAGAGCAGAGCACACTGCTCTGTTTTTTCTGGCCGAGGGGGAGAGGGCTTGGTGGTGCTCTAGCTCACCTCCTATGCACACAAGGTGTTCGATGGAATGCCCGAGCCACACTACTTAAGGTTTCTCCTCTCCAAGCTCGACCGCCAAGCTCCATTTTCCTCAATATTTATCTAGGTTTAGTGGTCCGTCACGCCCCGTCCCCGTCTTCACCGCCGTCGATCACCCGCGTCGATCTCATCGCCGGCACCACCGTGGTGAGCCTCTTGTTCTTATCTTCTTTCTGAAAGGAAAAATATTATTACTTGTTTGTTTAGATAGATACTTGTATTATTTTCTTACTTTTATTATTGCATCTTATATAGTGCGCCGATGGTTTTGGTATCCGCCCCCGTCGGCCCTCGTCCTGTCTATGATTCGGATGTGGTATATATTATCTTTTCATAACTATTGGTTCATTTATTGTTTATGAAAATTATGCCGACCAACGTGACATAGATTTTATTTATCTAGGAGGTTGTTGAACCGGAAATTCCAACCGACCCTATTGTCGAGAGGTTAAATTTAGTTGAAGAAGAAAACAATTTCTTGAAGGAAAAAATAAAAAAACTTAAGGAGGAGAAGATGATATTGGAGTTGCATGTTGCGGATGTCGTCGATGATCACAAGATCAAGATGGATGCAATGCGCTTGAAGATGAGAAAGATTAGAAAATATGCCATTCATACCGAGGCTTGGTATCATTATGCCGTTGGATCAGTTGTTACCTTGGTTGCGATTATGATCGCATTTGTTTTCGCATTGAAATGTTTTACATAGTTTCAATGTATGGTTTAATTAATTTAGATGCTCTGCAGAGCTTTATGTTGTTAGATGAGAACTATGTATCTACTTTGGTTTTTATGTGATGATGAACTTCTATTAATTTGGTCACTTAATTATCTATTCATGATGTTCTGTAATGATTTTTGACACACTTAATTATATATAATGCACGCAGATGAACCGGCAATGGATGTACGGTGACAGACACACCTCCGAGTACATTAAGGGCGTGCATGATTTTCTCGAAGTGGCTGAGGCAAACAAGCAGAATGGTTTTATGTGTTGTCCATGCCCTATATGTGGGAATACGAAGTCTTACTCTGACCGGAAAATCCTTCACACCCACCTGCTTTACAAGGGTTTCATGCCACACTATAATGTTTGGACGAGGCACGGAGAAATAGGGGTTATGATGGAAGACGGCGAGGAAGAAGAGTACGATGACAACTATGTGCCCCCTGAATACGGTGATGCTACTGAACATCAAGATGCACCAGACGATGTGCACGATGGTGCTGCAACGGGCGAAGCTGCTGAAGATCAAGAGGAACCAGACGATGTGCCCGATGATGATGATCTCCGCCGGGTCATTGTCGATGCAAGGACACAATGCGAAAGTCAAAAGGAGAAGCTGAAGTTCGATCGCATGTTAGAGGATCACAAAAAGGGGTTGTACCCCAATTGCGAAGATGGCAACACAAAGCTCGGTACCGTACTCGAATTGCTGCAGTGGAAGGCAGAGAATGCTGTGCCTGATAAAGGATTTGAGAAGCTACTAAAAATAATGAAGAAGAAGCTTCCAAAGGATAACGAATTGCCCGACAGTACATACGCAGCAAAGAAGGTCGTATGCCCTCTAGGATTGGAGGTTGAGAAGATACATGCATGCCCTAATGACTGCATCCTCTACCGCGGTGCCTACAAGGATCTGAACGCATGCCCGGTATGCGGTGCATTGCGGTATAAGATCAGACGAGATGACCCTGGTGATGTTGACGGCGAGCCTCCCAGGAAGAGGGTTCCTGCGAAGGTGATGTGGTATGCTCCTATAATACCACGGTTGAAACGTCTGTTCAGAAACGGAGAGCATGCCAAGTTGATGCGATGGCACAGTGAGGACCGTAAGAAAGACGGGAAGTTGAGAGCACCCGCTGACGGGTCGCAGTGGAGAAAAATTGAGAGAAAGTACTGGGATGAGTTTGCAAAGGACCCAAGGAACGTATGGTTTGCTTTAAGCGCGGATGGCATTAATCCTTTCGGGGAGCAGAGCAGCAATCACAGCACCTGGCCCGTGACTCTATGTATGTATAACCTTCCTCCTTGGATGTGCATGAAGCGGAAGTTCATTATGATGCCAGTTCTCATCCAAGGCCCTAAGCAACCCGGCAACGACATTGATGTGTACCTAAGGCCATTAGTTGAAGAACTTTTACAGCTGTGGAATGGAAACGGTGTACGTACGTGGGATGAGCACAAACAGGAGGAATTTAACCTAAAGGCGTTGCTGTTCGTGACCATCAACGATTGGCCCGCTCTCAGTAACCTTTCAGGACAGACAAACAAGGGATACCACGCATGCACGCACTGTTTACTTGACACCGATAGTATATACCTGGCAAGCTGCAGGAAGAATGTGTACCTGGGCCATCGTCGATTTCTTCCGACCAACCATCAATGTCGAAAGAAAGGCAAGCATTTCAAAGGCGAGGCAGATCACCGGAAGAAGCCCGCCATGCGTACCGGTGATCACGTACTTGCTATGGTCAATGATTTACACGTAATCTTTGGAAAGGGTCCCGGCGGACTAGCTGTTCCGAATGACGCTGAGAATCACGCACCCATGTGGAAGAAGAAATCTATATTTTGGGACCTACCCTACTGGAAATACCTAGAGGTCCGCTCTTCGATCGACGTGATGCACGTGACGAAGAACCTTTGCGTGAACCTGCTAGGCTTCTTGGGCGTGTATGGGAAGACAAAAGATACACCTGAGGCACGAGAGGACCTGCAACGCTTGCACGAAAAAGAGGGCATGCCTCCGAAGCAGTATGAAGGTCCTGCCAGCTACGCTCTTACGAAAGAAGAGAAAGAAATATTCTTTCAATGCCTGCTCAGTATGAAGGTCCCGACTGGCTTCTCGTCGAATATAAAGGGAATAATAAATATGCCAGAGAAAAAGTTCCAGAACCTAAAGTCTCATGACTGCCACGTGATTATGACGCAACTGCTTCCGGTTGCATTGAGGGGGCTTCTACCGGAAAACGTCCGACTAGCCATTGTGAAGCTATGTGCATTCCTCAATGCAATATCTCAGAAGGTGATCGATCCAGAAATCGTACCAACGCTAAGGAGTGATGTGGCGCAATGTCTTGTCAGTTTCGAGCTGGTGTTCCCACCATCCTTCTTCAATATCATGACGCACGTCCTAGTTCATCTAGTCGACGAGATTGTCATTCTGGGGCCCGTATTTCTACACAATATGTACCCCTTTGAGAGGTTCATGGGAGTCCTAAAGAAATATGTTCGTAACCGTGCTAGGCCAGAAGGAAGCATCTCCATGGGCCATCAAACAGAGGATGTCATCGGGTTTTGTGTTGACTTCATTCCTGGCCTTAAGAAGATAGGTCTCCCTAAATCGCGGTATGAGGGGAGACTGACTGGAAAAGGCACGCTTGGAAGGGACTCAATAATATGCAGGGACGGATATTCTTGGTCTCAAGCACACTACACAGTTCTACAGAACTCTACCTTGGTGACCCCGTATGTCGATGAACACAAGAACAGTCTGCGCTCCAAACACCCGGAGCAGTGCGACGACTGGATTACATGTGAACACATCAGGACTTTCAGCAGTTGGTTGGAAACACGTCTCAGAGGTGACAGCACTGTTTGTGATGAGCTGTACTTGTTGTCCAGGGGACCATCTTCGACTGTAATGATTTGGAAAGGATACGAGATAAATGGGAATACATTTTACACGATTGACCAAGATGAAAAGAGCACCAACCAAAACAGCGGTGTCCGCTTTGATGCAGCAACCGACAATGGAAATGACACATATTATGGTTACATAGCAGACATATGGGAACTTGACTACGGAGTAGATTTTAAGGTCCCTTTGTTTAAGTGCAAGTGGGTCAATCTGTCAGGAGGCGGGGTACAGGTAGACCCACAGTACGGAATGACCACAGTGGATCTGAAAAATCTTGGGTACACTGACGAACCGTTCGTCCTAGCCAATGATGTGGCACAGGTTATCTTTGTGAAGGACATGTCTACTAGACCGAGGAAAAGAAAAGATAAGGAAGCGAATACATCATACAATGAGCCAAAGCGCCACATAGTTCTTTCAGGAAAAAGGGACATCCTGGGAGTGGAGGGCAAGACAGACATGTCTGAAGAGTATGAAAAGTTTCATGAAATTCCCCCCTTCAAAGTCAAGGCTGACCCAAGCATCCTGATAAACGATGAAGATTATCCATGGTTACGGCGCAATAAGCAAACGACACAAGCGAAGAAAAAGTTAAGACTTTCTCCCGCAACTATTATGATGATAACATGCCAACTTTGTAACAGACGAGTATGATACCATTGTCCGTTTTGTACATGCACATGCTATGCCAACTTTTTCAGAGTTCATTTGAAAACTATGAATTTTAAAACCTCGCCAACCGAAGGGCGCTCACACCGGTTTATAAATAAAGCAACAAAGAAAACAAAAAAGAGTTTCCAAATTTGAAAACTAATGGCACTAACAGAAAGTTTATAATTTTTCTAAAACTAAAAGCAAAAAGAATTAAAAAATAAAGCAAAAAACAACAAAAAATAAATAATGCAGAAAACAGAACAAAAAACTGAAAAAAATAAAAATAGCAACAATAAGTATTTTGTTGTAAGTAGAAACAAAATAAAATAAATAAAGCAACAAAGGAAACAAAAAAAGAGTTTTCAGATTTGAAAACTAATGGCACTAACAGAAAGTTTATAATTTTTCTAAAACTAAAAGCAAAAAGAATTAAAAAATAAAGCAAAAAACAACAAAAACTAAATAATGCAGAAAACAGAACAAAAAACTGAAAAAAAATAAAAATAGCAACAATAAGTATTTTGTTGTAAGTAGAAACAAAATAAAATAAATAAAGCAACAAAGAAACAAAAAAAGAGTTTTCAGATTTGAAAACTAATGGCACTAACAGAAAGTTTATAATTTTTCTAAAACTAAAAGCAAAAAGAATTAAAAAATAAAGCAAAAAACAACAAAAACTAAATAATGCAGAAAACAGAACAAAAAACTGAAAAAAAATAAAAATAGCAACAATAAGTATTTTGTTGTAAGTAGAAACAAAATAAAATAAATAAAGCAACAAAGAAAACAAAAAAAGAGTTTTCAGATTTGAAAACTAATGGCACTAACAGAAAGTTTATAATTTTTCTAAAACTAAAAGCAAAAAGAATTAAAAAATAAAGCAAAAGACCAAAAGAAAAATAAACCAAAACCAAAATAAACTAAATAAAGCAACAAATAAAACAAAAAAACAAAAAAAATGCCACCTACTGGGCCCCCACGGCCTGAATACGACTAGAAACCCTATGGGCCAGGATTCAGGCCCGTGGAAGGCCCAGTAGGCCCACAGGCACAGATGGCAGAGTTAGGCCCGAAAGCCTGCTTTAGAGAGGAGCTCGAGAGGGGAGCCGCACCGCACCTTATAAACTAGTGCGGCTCCCTCTCAACCAGCATGGTGGGACTAAACATTTGGCGCGGGGCAGCACAAGGCCTTTGGTCCCGGTTGGTGCCACCAACCGGGACCAAAGGCCGCCGCTTCCCGCCCTTTGGGCTGCTGAAAATTGGCCTTTGGTCCCGGTTGGTGGCACCAACCGAGACTAAAGGGGGGCATTAGTCCCGGTTGGTGCCACCAACCGGGACTAATGCTCAGTGTATATAAACAACACTTGTGAAAATTTTCAGTTTCATCGCGCATTTGCCCCCCGACGACGCCGCCAGGCTGCCCCGCCGCCGTCGCCGTCGCTCGTGCCCCCGAGCCCACGCCGTCGCCGGCCGCGCCCTCGAGCCCAGACGCCGTCGCCACCCCGTGCCGCCCCGACGCCGTCGCCACCCCGCGCCGCCCCGACGTCGCCGTCGCCACCCGCGCCGCCCGACGCCGTCGCCGCGGGCCACCCGGCCGCGCCGTCCCGACGCCGTCGCCGCCCCGCCTCTGCCTCGCCGTCGCCTCTGCCTCGCCGTCGCCTCTGCCTCGCCCCGCGCCGCTTTGGTCAGGGCCGGCACCGCCCCCCTCTTCCCCCTTTTTTTGCAAATATAGTTTTTTTCCTGATTATGTGTGTATATGTATGAGTATATATGTATATGTGTATATCTGTTTATATGTCTTTTTTTAGATTTTTTGTTTTTTGCATTTTTATAAAAATGTATATATGTTCTCTGTGTATATATATGTTTTCTGTTCATAGATTTTTATTTGAACATTATTTAAAAAAAACAAGCAATACTACTTCATGTATTTTTAAGAAGGAAGAAGAAGAAAAAGAATGAGAGGAAAAAGGAAAAAAGAAGAGGAAGAAAGGAGAAGAAGAGGGGAGGAAGAAGAGGAGAAATAAATAAGAAGAGGAAAAAAGAAGAAAAAGAAGAGGAGAAGAAGAAAGGAATAGAGGAGAAGAAGAAAAAATAGAAAATATTCTATTTTTTCTTCTTCTCCTCTATTCCTTTCTTCTTCTCCTCTTTTTTTTCTTCTTTTTTTCTTCGATCTTCTCCTCTGTCATCGTCGATATACCCCTCCCGATAACTTCAACATGAGAGGAGAAGAAGAAAGAAAGGAATAGAGGAGAAAGAAGAAACTTTGACACGAGGGGGGGGTACCGATACCCCCTCCCCGATAACATTATTTTCCCATGTATATGTATGTTGCTTCGTTGTCGATATAACGAGGGTGTCGAGGATCACCGAGGGGTCGAGGGTCGGGAACTAGGGTAGAGGGTCGAGGGTCGTTAAGGGGTCAAGGGTCGAAGGTTTCAGGGTCGAGGGTCGTTAAGGGGTCAAGGGTCGAAGGTTTCAGGGTCGAGGGTCGTTAAGGGGTCAAGGGTCGAAGGCTCTCGACCCCTCGGCGATCCTCCCGACCCCTTGACCCTCGACCGCTCGGCGATCCACGACCCTCTACCCTACCGCGGGCGTCGATGCCCACGTCACTTGTGGGACATAGATGTAGTGTTCAACGTCGACCCCCTCCCGATAGCTTCAACACGTGGGGGGGTCGATATTACCCCCTCCTAGCTTGAAGCGTTCTCGAGGCCACCCCCTAACCCTTGAAGCGTTGTCGAGGCCACCCCAAACCCTAGAGAAGCAGCGTCGAGGCCACTAATATGATTCCTTATTGTGATTAGCTAGCTAGTTCTACGTTTGCCACTAATATATCCATATCTGTCATGTTTGAATAATAATTGCCATGTTGTAAATATTTGTAGAAACTATGGACACCCCCCGAGAAGAAGCACAAGAAGCGTTGTTGAGGGACATAATCGCAGAAGGAAGTGATGCCCTATCCTCGATGTTTCTCAACGACAACGATGGTCTGGAAGGAGAGGGTGAAGAAGCAGCTGGCCCTCTCCTCATTGATTTACATGGCTCCGATGACCCAATGCCGGTGCAAGAAGGAGAGGGTGAAGAAGTAGACCGTGAGGACGGCTCCGGTGATCACCAAACCGAGTCCGGCCAGGTATATATATTAGTTAAGCCTGTGCTGACTAGCTAATTGATGCATTCATTGTTTTGGTATGTACACATATTAATTAACTCTCGTCTTTGTTCTTTTTTCTAGCCCTCCGGATCGAGCACAACTTCGGTAAAGAGACGAGGCCCGAAGAAAAAGTTGAGCTCGGATGAAAAGTTTGAGATCATACAAATCGCGCGCGACGGCCAACCGATTGAACCCTACCGGACAAAGAAGGCATTTGTTGCTCAGTGTGGGGTTCTGGTTAGGGACAAGATCCCGATCAGCATCCAGCAATGGTATAAGCCTAAGAACGAAGACCCTGAGGTGTCTTATGTCAATGAGATGCAGAAAGAGAATCTTTGGACTGAGCTGAAGTCAAATTTCACCCTACCGCCGGAGGATGATCCGGAGAAGCCAGTTATAGAGCCATTAATCAAGTCTTTTGCTCTGAGGAAGATGGCAGACCTATTCAGGAATTGGAAGAAAGACCTCAATAGGTATGTCGAAAAAAATGAGACACCAGAATTCATTGGCAAATATGAGAAGATCAGAGATGACTGGCCCGCATTTGTGGCCCACAAGACATCGGAAAAGAGTAAAAAAATGTCGGCGACAAACAAGAGAAATGCTGAGAAGAAGAAGCTTCACCATCGCACGGGGTCAGGTGGCTACCTCGTAGCCCAGCCTAAGTGGGCCAAGGCTGAGAATGATCTGCTTGATAAAGGGATCGAACCAGAGACAATGAACTGGCCAGAACGTTGCCGGACTTGGTTCTTTGGGGCCGGCGGATCCTTGGACCCTATAACAGGGAAGTGCATTTGGACGGAGGAACAATTGGACATACCAGTCAAGAAGCTTCAGCAATATATCGAAGCAGCGCAGCAAGGGACGTTCGTTCCAGACAGGGAGAAGGACGAGCTCACAATGGCCCTCGGCAATCCTGAGCACCCTGGACGGACACGAGGCACGCCAGGCTCCGTTTCGTGGAAGGCTGGATTTCCGGACGCAGGGGGTTACAAAACCCACGAGAGGAGGAAGAAACTGGAGCAGAGCCAACTGCAGTCGCTGCACGAAAGGGTAATGGGGCTAGAGGAACGAGAAGCAGATCGCAGCAAACGACCTGCCGAAGCTTCCCCGAAGCTACCCCGCCATCTCAGCGGAAAAGCAGCGTGGCTTCCACCGAGCTGCTTCAGCCAGAGCATGCCTTGACGGCTCCTGCCAGCTATCCCGTGGATGCTATCACGGATGCTGAAAATTGCCACCTTATGGCGCAATGGAGCAATTTGAAGGTCAAGGCGGCTGTTGGCTCTGTTTATCCTACTAAACCCGACTCAACTTTTCACTGCCGGCCGATTCCAGAAGGATATGCTAAGGTGATGGTCGATGAAATAACGGAGGGATTTGAGGACCTCCGGCTTGACCACCCTACCGGTGAAGGGGAGTATCGGCTGGGTTCTGCTCTGAAGACTCCATGCCTATGGCGGAAGGATCTCATCAACCTTCCGAACTGGACGCCTCCGCCTCCTCCTCCTCCTCCGGCGAGTCAGGGCACTCCGCCTCCTCCACCGGCGAGTGACGATCAGGGCACTCGGCCCGCTCCTTCTCCGGCGCGTGGCGGCACTCCGCCTCCTTCTCCGCCTGCGCCGGCGCGCCCGAGCAGCCAGCCTCCTCCTTCTCCGCCTCGTCAGCAAGGGCGGAAGAGACCCGCCGCCGCTCCGGCTTCTACGGCGCGTCGCAGTCCTTCTCCTCCACCTCGTAAGCAAGGAAAGAAGACATCCGCTCCGTCTACTCTGCCGGCGTCTAGCAGTACAGCCAAAGGCGGGAGGAGATACAGATTCGGTCCTTCTCTGAAGACTCCAGAGAAGTTACCGTACGAGAGGAGCGAGGAGGAAAACGCGAAGATCGCGCAGACCGAAGTGGATGACTGGTTTCAAGGGTTGAAAGCAAAGAGACATCCACCTCCGGAGGAGAAGGTAGATCCGGTGAAAGGGAAGCGCACTCTGGCTGCCCTGACAAAACCACCCAAGTCTCCGCCGAAAGGCAACTATGAGCGCATTATTGGAAAGGCATTTGCCGAAGCGGAGAGGTCGGGAAGTACTAAAAGTGATCAAAGGATGAAAGAACGACGAGCTGGGAAACAAATTGCCCAGCTCGGCGAACAAGCGAAGCAATCGTGCCCCCCGCTCAAGGTGCCTGCTAGCGACATCGTCGATCCGAGGATGGTGCCCGGTTATGGCAATCCTGCAAATTACCTGCCCGACGATGTACATTATGATATCTTGGAGGTGCAGATACAAAGATACGAGTACGGGAAGCCTCTCGTCAAAGATGAAAGTTCTCTATCAACGATGATGCGAAGATTGCATGATTGGTACATGAAAACCTGCAAAGAGTCTGAGGGGAGGAATACTTTGTATATGAGAGTTAAAAAGGAGCATGACCTCCTTGGAATTGAACTGTTGCCTATTCCATTTGAGGAGTTCTATCAGTTTTTCAATCAATTGGCCATCGATAAAGCAACGGTCACCTCCTACTGTCTGTAAGTAGTACTACTTCTGTCATTAAGTCTCTCTATATAACTCAGCCCTTTCATTTGCATGTATTTATAATTATCCTCACTATATTATGCAGATTGAAGATCGCCGAATTGAAGAAAAGACAAGTGGGAGATATTGGGTTCATTAACACGTATCTCATAGATGCAACTGAGGTTCAATATCGTGCCCAAGAAACCGAGGCCAACTTGCTACGATTGTTGGAAATAAATGAACACAAAGATATAATACTCTTTCCTTACAACTTCAAGTGAGTGTTACTGTCTTGTGGCATATTCGGTTTCCTTATTAGTCCAGGTTATAGTAATGTAATATTGATGAGTTATGCATGTGTGCGCAGCTACCACTATATTCTCCTAGATATTTAGCTTGAGAAGGGAGTAGTAACTGTCTTAGACTCCAAGCGAAAAGATCCCAAGGAGTATGCGGACATGACTGAAATGCTCGAGAAGATAGTTAAATCGATCATTATCCACCATATCAGCAACTTTGTTCATTTCTGATATCAAGTAATTGTTTCTTTGTATGGCAGGGCTTGGAGAAAATTCACCAAAAAAGCTCCGGGACTACCGAAGAAGCTGCAATTTAGGCAGCCAAAAGTAAGTACTATATAGTAGCATATTCTAGGCATCTCCTAGTGATTCAAGTGCTAGTTTCATCAATACCATTTAGCATGCTTGCTAATTATCAGTTTGATTGACCTCTATTTCTTGTAAAGTGGTTGTGGCAGGAACAAGGGAATGATTTCTGTGGATACTACATTTATGAGTCCATCCGCCACACGACCTGTGAGCGGGGCTACTCCGACAAACAATATGAAGTGCGTAAATAACAATATTCACAATTTTATTTTATTACCATCATTTGTGTTGAGTTTCATTCATTCATATATATATATATATATATATGTATTGACCCCCTTCTTAAAATTAGATGTTTCGGATGCGGGATGAACTCCTAGCACCATATCGCATGCGAGCAATTCAAGAGGAATTGGCGGCATTCTTTCTTGACCATGTGATCGCTGAAGACGGAGAATACTATGTGGACCACGTGTCCGTATTTTAGGAGATTATATATTTGTAAAAGATAATTATTGTATATATGTAGCCGGTAGTGTCGGATAGATATACGAGAACTTGTTTGTTCGACCAATCTCTCGGAGAAGGAGAGGTGGTCGATATCACTTCTCTCTGTATGCATATATGTTCATGACGATCTTCTATTTGCTTACTAGCTAGCTAGGGTGTCTAGCTAGTCCTCTCTATACGTATTATGTATGGTACGTAGCGTCGACCAAGCACGGACAAAAGAGAGGACACTTCTCTCTATTAATTAGCTAGCTATAGCACAATATATGAAACACCTAAATTAACCCCCCAAAACCCCCCAACCCCCCCCCCCTTTCAAAAAAAACAAAAACCACAGCCACATAAACGCTGACGCGTGGATGCCTATTGGTCCCGGTTGGTGCCACCAACCGGGACCAAAGGCCCTCCTGCCTGGGCTCAGGGGACAGGCCACGTGGAGGCCCTTCTGTCCCGGTTCTGGATCAAACCGGGACTAAAGGGGTCAGGGCATTAGTACCGACCCTTTAGTCCCGGTTCATGAACCGGGACTAAAGGCCCTCACCAACCGGGACAATAGGCCCTTTTTCTACTAGTGGGAACCCGAAATCCGATATTTGGCGCGTCAGGTAGGGGTGCGTCGGATCTTCTCTTCCGTTGATCAATCCACTGCTACTCCGACACTTCCATAGCTGATGCATGTCGTGCTCATGCTGAGCGTTGGGCCGCAGTCGTAGCCCGCGTCGCTCAGACAGCACATGCAGGCGACGACTGTCCTCGCCGTCGCCCATCGCCAGTGGCGAATGCCACCACGGGCCCTACTGGCCACGAGCAGCAAGCTTCACCGCTGCACCCCTCTTTGTGCCGCGACGGGTGGCACTCCATCGCTGACTCCGGCCGCTTCGTCCTCCCATGCGTGCCGTGGACTGGCGAACGCGCAGCCCGCTCTGCTCATGGCGTGGGAGTTCCATCGCTACTGTCCAGTGGACGACTTCTACGCGGAGTGGCTCCAACGCATCGCCGAGCTCGTCAGCGCCTCCGGAGACTCCGCTGTGCTGGCCCTCTTACTGCCTCAGTAGCCGCCTACTGCGGGCGATGTGGCTCACGGTGCACCTCCTCCACCTCCAGTCTAGGGCGCCATCGTCGAGCCGAGGTGGGCAGTGCCACGGTGTGACCCGCAACATCAGGCACCCGCGAGTGAAGAAGCAAGTTGTCAAGTGGTGCAGCGGCCCCATGAAGATGCCTAAGGAAATATGCCCTAGAGGCAATAATGAAGTTATTATTTATTTCCTTATATCATGATAAATGTTTATTATTCATGATAGAATTGTATTAACCGAAAACTTAGTACATGTGTGAATACATAGACAAAACATAGTGTCCCTAGTAGGCCTCTACTTGACTAGCTCATTAATCAAAGAAGCTTATGTTTCCTAACCATAGACATGTGTTGTCATTTGATAAATGGGATCACATCATTAGGAGAATGATGTGATGGACATGACCCATCCTTAACTTAGTATTATGATCGTTATAGTTTCATTGTTACCGCTTTCTTCATGACTTACACATGTTCCTCAGACTATGATATTATGCAACTCCCAAATACCAGAGGAACACTTTGTGTGCTATCAAACGTCACAATGTAAATGAGTGATTATAAAGATGCTCTACAGGTGTCTCCAAAAGTGTTTGTTGTGTTGGCATAGATCGAGATTAGGATTTGTCACTCCGTGTTTCAGAGAGGTATCTCTGGGCCCTCTCGGTAATGATCATCAGTATAAGCACTGGTACGCGTCGGTGCTATACAAACGGTTTTAAACCCCTTTCGGCGATGGCATTCAGAACCGTCGCCTAGTGAGTGTGGGCGATTAGGGGGTCCTTCGCACACGACCCAGAAACCGTCAGGGATATGCCCTCTTGACACACACGCTCGGCAAAATGAGGTCATGTACGACCGGCAAGCAAGCAAATATGGTTATACATATAGTAGTGCTAAAAAATACAATTATATAGGCGAAATCATTTCCGGTCGTAAGTTCATCCCACACAGTCAGTCCCCACGAAACGTTTCCGTTCGTACATACATCCCACTCGTTGCAAGAAAAACGTTTCCGTTCATAGGTACATCACACATAATTTTCCCCATTAAATCATTTGTGATGGCCTTCGCATCACACACAATATTAATAATTTTATCGTTTGCATTATTGAATGCATCACACACGGTGTGTATAAGAAACTGTGTGCGTTGCTTAGGTCATCGCCCACAATATTTTCTCAATAACCGTTTGCAATAGCAAAAACCAATTAGCGGGCTAATTGCCCTATTAATAATCCATTTATTAATCTAATTGACATTCATATTAAACACATAATATATTTCATTCCCATATTAAGAAAGCATGATTTTATAATTGAAATACATTAGAGTACAACATGATATAGCTTCAGCACTCAGCTACCCCATTACACAACTGCACCAGCACCAAGTTTCACGTGCAACAACTAGAATATTTCGAAATTAGCATCATAGATGGTACATAGATAGATGCATCTTATCGGGAAAACTACTGAAGCGGAAGGCGAATATTGAGCATTCATTGATGTTGAAGGTCTTTGCATTTTAGGCCAGTGCCTGTGGATGATTGACCTTCCATCCTTCGTCCTCTTCAGGAACACTTCAATATTGAGCCGTGGGTGTTGTATGAAAACCTTCCTTGCCTCCTGTCCATACAGGTGGTTTGAGAGGTAATCATCAGTGAACTATTTTGGATATGCCTGAAAACAAGGATGTGCATAAATATCTTCTCTATATTGGAAATGGGGCAAAGGAATGAAAAAGACAAGGTATAATAGTATACAATAACAGAATGCAGCCATAACAATTGAACATCGCACTGCAGAATTGAACCAAGCAGTTAACTAAACACCACAAAAAATGAACCAACCGTTAACAGAGCACCACATTGCATAAATATAACATACTCCTAATAGAAGATCAGACAGTTAACCAAACCAAGCATGCTTAACAACTTGGAAATATAGCAATTATATTTGTTTCTCATGTATTTAGTACAGCCAAATTCAATTTATTTCTCACATGGTATACAATAACAGAATGCAGCCACAACAATTGAACATCGCATTGCAGAACTGAACCAAGCAGTTAACTAAACACCACAATAAATGAACCAACCGTTAACTGAGCACCACATTGCACAAATATAACATACTCCTAATAGAAGATCGGACAGTTAACCAAACCAAGCATGCTTAACAACTTGGAAATATAGCAATTGTATTTGTTTCTCATGTATTTAGTACAACCAAATTCGATTTATTTCTCACATGGTATACAATAACAGAATGCACACACAACAATTGAACATCGCATTGCAGAATTGAACCGAACAGTTAACTAAACACCATAACAAATGAACCAAACGTTAACTGAGCGCCACATTACACAATATAACATACTCCTAATAGAAGATAGATAGTTAACCAAACCAAGCATGCTTGACAACTTGGAAAATTGCACCCTAAAGAATTGAACATCACATTTGCAGAATTGAACCAAACAGTTAACTGAACACCACATTGCACGACATATAGAACATATACACTAGAGCAGAAGATTGCATGGTAAAAGTAGATAGCACAATTCACTAAAATTTGTTAAGGAAAGGCAGTAGCTAACAAACTGAACATGGGTCCTTATAGTGAGCTAATAAGACAAGCTACTCATTGCTGGAGATATCGATGACGATAGGCTCCTTGGACATGGAAGAGGGCGAGGCCTCCGCATCGTGGGTGCCCTCGTCATAGTGGTGAGTTGCCTGAGCTGCTACGGGCACCAACCTGCTCGCTCTCGAGATGAGGTAAGCACATGCACGCTGAGAAAACACCTCATAGTCTTCGTCAAAGGCGCCGATGGTGGCCTCAAGAAAATGCCACAAACTGTCATTTAAAGCAGCCAACCGTGCCGCGGTGTTGGCGCGCAAGGCGTTGCCATTGGCCTCGATGGAGAGGGGCTCCTCCAAGATCTGGGGGTCGGCACGAATGGTAGCCATCGCGACCTCATCCACGCGTGCGACCGTGATTTGCTTCTCTGCTGCCAAATGCTCCTTGAGATCCTGGCTATATTGCGTGCACCATGGCTTAGGAAGGTGTTTATTTGGTGGAGGGGTCGGTGATTTTGGTGGAAGGTGTCGCGCTCGCGCCGACAGTCGGGGCATGTGGGATGTGGAAGAAGGAGGAGGATGGGGTTCGGGTGTGGATTACCTGCCTGGATAGGTGAGGCCGAGCAGCGTGAAGGAGGGTCGCCGGTGAGGAGGTGGCGCTGCAAGCAAGGAGTGAAGGTTTAAACTTGGAAAGGGAGTCGGAAACAGGGGAAATGTGGCTTTTGGTAAGGGGGAGGGTGCGGGGAGGTAGATATCTCCGCAGAAGCCGAAAATTTGGAATCGCGTCAGCGAAAAAACTGACGCGCAAAGTGTCATCAAACACAGTCCCATATTCAGAGCGGGCTGTGGAATGTAGCCGACAAACCTTCTTGAGTAAGACATAGGCGTACTATACACCGTGGTGCTCTAGGATATTTTGTACTGCATCTCACACAGTTGGTGATAATAAACTGTGTGGGATCTACTTGATTTTTCATCTTGATTTGAATTACAAAATGGGGTCACAGCTGCAAAGGATGGTGTTTAAATTGCTAGAATTTCTATCTCTAGTGAACATGCAACTATAGGTGTGTCATCAAAATTTTTGGAATTATTCAAGGTTTGTTTGGACATTTTTATATGGTAACTTGGTTTTTTAGGAATTTCAGGTGCACAATTCAAAATTAAACAACATGCACATGCTCCGGTGCACCAAAATGGGTTGTAAAATGATATATGTGTCCATGGATTGATGCTTACGTCCCATTCAAGAAATGGGGATGAATTTCAAACACCACAGCACTGTGGCTCTCCAGCAAATGTTGAGGTGCTTGCTTTTGTAATTCTAGTAAATACAAAGCTCGTATGAAATTCATGAACTTTGACATGCTATCATGGAACGACATCAAGATGCTGGGGTAAAAAAGTGTTGCCCCATTTGGGCCAGGATATGGTATAAGCTTCTCGCAAACCAGACCTTCTCTCACAGCAAGCATGATGGTTTCGGTAGGGAACGTTTCACCTTTCTGGACGAAATGATACCCGTTACATCTTCTCGATTTCTAATTTTTTTCCTAGTGTCAACATAGAACAACATGGGTGTTGTGTCAATTTTTAGAATTTTCGCGGTTCACTAGTACATTATTATACATTAACTGAGTTTTCTATGCATTCATGTGCATAATTCAAATTTGAACTACATGCAAACATATGCTCTAATGCATATAAATTGGTTGAAAATTCAAATATGTGTCCTTGATTGCATGCTTAATTAGGTCCCATGCAAGAAATGAGAATGGATGTCATCAAACACCCCGCCATCATCACTCGGTCGTAAACATTGAGATACCTTGGTTTTAAATTTTAGTATAAATCCAAAGCTCGTCTGAAATTCATGAAACTTGGCATGCATGCTCTCATGTAGTGGCATCAACATGTCGTGGTAAAAAAATTGTCCTATTTGGGGCAGGTTTGGGGATATGCTTTTCACAAACCAGAGCTTCTCACAACAAGCCTGATGGTTTCGGTAGGGAACACCCCACCTTTGGGGACAAAACAATATCCATTGCCTCTTATTGCTTTGAAAAATTTTCTCGTGTCAACACAGAACAATAGGAGTGTTATGTCAATTTTTCGGATTTTTCAGGGTTCGTTTGGACATTTTTATGCATTAATTGAGTTTTTCAATGCATTTATGTGTATAGTTCAAATTTTAACCATTCACGTGACGCCACGTGTCTTGGTTTTAATGGCTATAGGCTTTAATGGCTCTTGATCGCAAACATTTTATAAAGAACACCCATATGCAAAGCGAGAGCTGGATTTGTGCATCTCTTCAATGCAAACGGTTGTTGGATGACCCATGTGCAACCACTTTACAAACAATTTGGTAAGATTTGCATCTGTCATATTGGGTATGTCCATTTGTCAAACTAGAAAGATTGACATTTGTTGATCTAGTAACATTGCCATTTGTCAACCTTGTAACACTGCGATTTGTCAAAATATGAAGCTAAAAATCACTAGCAGTATCTAATTTTTGCAACTAAAATTCAGTAATTAAGCATAGATGGAGGCAAGGAGGCGTGTTCAGCCGGGCATGCAGCAGGCGGCGCAGTTTTATTCGATTTGACAGCGGACAGTGCAGTTCCCGATACGGCTTTAATGCAGATGAGGGAGAGGGTAGCGGTTCCCAAAATGTTGAACAACCAATGATGCATCCTCCTTCAATTAGCATCATGAATGCATGAGGGGAGTAATGGGAGGATGACCGGGAAAAGAGGCAGCATGATGTGAATGCAACGTAGTTTGCACTCATATAAACGCGCCCATCCATTCCAATGCATCTACCACATCGTACGCACCTAAGCATTTACCTAAGCACCTACACTAAGAGCAAAAGTGCTCACTCCAAACCCATGGGGGCGATGCGCGCGAGCGGCCAGCTGTTCTGCCAGACGGTCCACGACGCCGGCCTGCGGCATGGCACTGAGGATCGGCTCCAGACGGTGTTGGCGACCGGCTGGTGGATGGCCGCCGTCAACGCCAACTATGACTCTCAGTTGGGCCAGATGATCGTTGCCACCACCAACAAGTTCACCGTCGTCAAGAAGCTCGTGGACGACATCGCCGTACTCCTCCAGCCCACGCGCCTGGGCTCCTCATTGCCTGGCACCCTAATCGGCCTCCATGGTCGGAACCTCTTTCAAGCATTGGTGGCCCTGCGACTGCCCACCGACGCCATGAAGAATGTCCACCTAGAGGTCGCGCTCGGCGTGAGGCGCCTCGCCCTGCAAGAATTCGTCAACCTACACATCCACGTGTACGAGCAAATCGTGTACATAGGTATCTACAAGGCCAGTGGGGACGCTACGACATTGGCCTTCTTCAACCGGCTGGAAGCCTTGGATGCCTTTGCTGAGAAGCACCTTGACCTCGCCACAAAAGCCACCGATCCTTAGCCGCCGGTCGGTGGCCCGGCGCACTGAGTTGAGGAGGAGGAGGTCGTACGTTGATGGATGCATCTTTCTTCTTGTCTCCTTAATTCTCATTGTGCTATTGCATTCTCGTTCGAGTCAATACAGACATGTGTG
Source organism: Triticum aestivum (assembly GCF_018294505.1). Classification (NCBI taxonomy): domain Eukaryota; kingdom Viridiplantae; phylum Streptophyta; class Magnoliopsida; order Poales; family Poaceae; genus Triticum; species Triticum aestivum. Next base: position 71,687,228 of record NC_057795.1, read on the forward strand.
ATCCCTTTGCTTAATTATATGCATCATTGTAACTAGTACTCCATCCTGTCAATTTATAAGTTGTGCTGCCAGTGTTTGGGGCGGGCGCACGACACAATAAGCACACCCACAACGACACATACAGAGAGGACATCCAGCGGTTCCAATGGCGATTTGTCAAAATATGCAGCTAAAAATCACTAGCACTATATAATTTTTACAACTAAAATTCAGTAATTAAGCATATATTTAATTCATAGGTTAAGTAGTCGTGCTTAATCTATACAAATAGTTCAACCGTTAGGCGCCGCGGTGCGCTCTGCTCACGTCCGTCGGCATGCTTGGGTTGTGGATAGCTTTTCCTTGCGTGTTCAACTGCTATATGCATATATATGGTTGCTCACCGTTGAGGCGACCGCGGAGCGCTCTGCTCGCGTTCCTCCGCGCGCGCTCTGCCAGCGGTTGGGCATGCACACGATCACACTGGGGGGCCCATATGCATGCGGTTGCACCGCACGCGTTGCCACACAATGTAGTTACGTGTGGCATGATGGAGTTACGCGCTGCGAATTAGAATTGCCATCAGGACGTGCCATCCAGCCTCCCCTTTAATTCTCGTGGCCTTTATAGCCTTAGTCTCTTCAACCTTTCGATCGCGCCCCACAACACCTCAAGCACACCCACGACGACACATAGAGAGGGGATGTCTAGCAGCGCTCCAATGGAGTTCGGCGAGCATAAAGTGGAGACCCACGCGAGGGAGACGGATCTCTCGGTGGTGTACACCATCGACCCGGCCGTGGTGGACGACTACATCAACACCGTTGAGCATTTGCTTGCTGGAGACAAGTACAAGGTGGTCGGGATCAACCTCTAGTACACCACCGATCGTCCCGGGATAGATTAGAAGGTTGTCGCTGCCTAGTTGTGTGTGCGCCATCATGTCCTGATCTACCACTACTGCATGGCCAGAGAGCCTTGCGACCGTTTCAACAGGTTTTTCAACAGCACCGACTACAAGTTCGACATGATGGAAACCACCGATGATGTAAAAGCGCTCAGTGTTATGGGCTTTGCCTGCCAGAACCTTGTCAAAATTCGTGACCACTACAGGGTCTGGGGCAACACGAAGGACTCCCTGGTCGAACTCGCCTCGGTCATCATCGACCCCTACTACGAAAAGATGAAGCAGGATGCCCAAAGAACAAGTGCCGTATCCTGGCACAGGGCCTGGTTGCGGCGATTGGATGAACCTCATCTCAGGTTTGTGGCCAAGAGTGTGTACACATGCTACGAGATGCACAGGCGGATCATTGACATGAGGAAGTGCCTCGTTACGCAAATCGACGAGCCCGGATCGAGCCACAAGCAGAGCAAGCGTCACAAGAAGTAGATGATGATCAGATGATCATTTATGCTAGTTAATCATGCATGTAATATATAATTTACTTTATTGGTGTGTGGAAGTGTCCTGTGTGTAGTAGCCACCTATGAAATTATGCATGTAATAGTTTACTTTGGTGTGTGCAAATGCCATGGTTGTAGTAGCCACCTATGTAATTGGATGTTTAATTTGGTTATGCAACTATGTTCTTATAAGTGTGTGTGTGTGTGTGTGTGTATATATATGTTGCTATTTTGTATGCAATCCCATCGCACAACACACACGTCTTATTAGCAGCAATCGTTTGTGTTATTATCGGTCTTTGCACACATTTCTGATTATGGACCTGTTTACGATGTATCGCACACATCTTGTTATATTGAACCGTTTATGTTCTCTTGTCTCAACACAAACAGTTCATCCGCATGAACTGCATGCCGTATATCGCACACACCTTGATTTGGCTGACCGTTTCTTTTGTGTTGCCTAATCACAAACAGTTCATCCTAGTAAACCGTATGCTGTCTATCCCACACACCTTCATCTGGCTGCCCGTTTCTTTTGTTGCTCCTCATCGCAAATGGTTAATTGCACTGAACTGTATGCCCGACATCACACATGGAACTAAAAACTGAACCATTTTTGATGCATCCATCATCGCAAACATTTTGCACCTTTTTTGACTGTTTTTTATACCACCGTTTGCGACTAATGCATCACACACAGTTTCGTCAAAGGGTCTCTGATCGTAGTGTCACGTTAGCAGCATCCTGCAGTAGTGAAGCCTTGCAAGCAATGTGACTAATGAGTTAGTTGGGGGATGAAGTATTATGGAACGAGTAAAGAGACTTGCCGGTAACGAGATTGAACCAGGTATGATGATACCGACGATTGAATCTCGGGCAAATAACATACCGATAACAAAGGGAACAACATATGTTGTTATGCAGTTTAACCGATAAAGATCTTCGTAGAATATGTGGGAGCCAATATTGTGACAGCCTGGTTTTTGCCCCCTTTTCTTTTTATGGATTTCATGTGGTTTTGATTTGAATTTTGGAGTTTGAATCATTTCAGTTGTACTTAAACAATTGGGCATTACCTTGAATTTCACCCAAGTGGCACATTTCTCTCCCTAGCCATCATTTCCTCTCTGGTCTACCTCAAAATAATATCATGGATATTTTTCTTAAATGAAAAATATTCATTTCCCTCTCAAAAACCCTAACCAGAAACTTGTGCTCCAAAGCAACCCCATTTTTTCTTGCCCACAAAAATTTGAGAAAATTCACAAAAATCCTTTGAACCCTAGGGCACCTCCCTGAGCAAAAATATTACACCACTTTTTGGAATATTTTTGCTACAAAAATTATTTTCTGTTCTGGACAGAAATGGTAGATACTACAACCACTACCATTTTAGTTGCTCCAATGATACTGCATTTTCTTGTGCATCACTACCCTCCTAGATGATTGCTAACCACCAAAGCTCAGCTCCCAACTCCTAGCCGTTTGACCACAACAAGCTCTCAAAGTTACTGCCCAGTAACTTGCATCGTAGTAAAACTCAAACTTACAGCACCTGGGATCGACTCAAAGCTTTGGCCCTAACCTAAGCACTAAGGACTACACGCCAGACACGAAAATTGGGGCTAGCCATGGCTCTTTGCCGCAGTGCATATGGTGACCATGCATGTGCATGATGCCAACCGGCCATCAAACGCGCTCTGAGTGCCGCTGAGCGCTCTGTTCGGCGCGTGCTCGCTTCCCCGCCTTCCTAAGCTTGCCAAACCCCGCAACCATCATCGTCCCGACTCCCTTAACTCCCTCCTGGTGCTCGCTGACGCCAGAGGTCGCCGCAGTGAGCACGGGCGCGGTCCGGTCAACCCAACAGTGTGCTGCGCATTACGTTCGTCACCATCCCCTCGTTCATTTGCTCGTCTCCGCCCGTTCACAGTGCCCGCGTGAGCTACGTCACCTTCCCCCTCGCTCACTAACGCCATTCGTTGCCGGGCGCAGTGTCCAGGTGTCCTCCGGCGGAGCCCGAACCCCTCACCCTGCTCGGCTATAAATCTAGCCCTCCCCAGCCTTCTCGAGCATCGCCAGCTCCTCTCACACACTCCACAAACTTGTAGAAAGCCGTAGCCCGGCTGGGCAGGCCGCCGTCTGCCGTCCCCGAGCTCGAGCTCATCAGCGATTCCCTCTGTCCATCCTCACCGCTCCAGCCCCTCCCAAGCTCAAGATACTCTTCCAGGGCCTCCGCCGTGCTTCAGTGGTGCCGTCCAACTCAGTTGGAGCCACTGGGGCAGCCCCTCGTCGCTGTCATCTCCAACACTAGCGACCACGGCTTTCTGCCGCCGTTGGAGAGGTTCATTTCATCGATGTCCGACCACCCCTAGCTGTTCTACGGGTACAGGCAGGTGTGCCTCTCTCTTCTCTTTTGATCCGTCCCTTCAGATTGGGTCAAGTCGCCCTCATCGCCGGCGTGTGCTCCGGCGGACCCCCGTCGTGCCCTGTTTCTCTCTTCCCTTCCCTCTCACCTGACCAGTGGGGCCCGCTGTTAGCCACTCTGGCTGCAGCCAAAGCGGTACGAGTGGAGGCGCCCCGCGGGGTTTACGCCTTCGACCTTACCCTCCCAATTCTTTTTATATTAATTCAAATTCAAATATTTCCAGAGAGCTTCAAACAGCTACAACTTTTTAACCATAAGTCCAAATGAATTGATTCTTTGTGCATTGTGTTCTGTATGAAAGTCTCTAGCAACACACCAAAGATGAGATTTTTCTATGCTCCCTAGATTTTCTGGTGAATTTCAGAGTGTTTCTTGATGTTTTCTTTTTGTGTTTATAATTGTTTTTAGAAGGCGAAGCTTGTCTTGAGGATCACCAGGAGGAGTGTGACCCTCATCTGCACTAAGGCAAGCCACAACAACATTTTCATGGTGCCATTGTAATATTTGTGATTTATTTTCAACTTGAATGAGTAAATTAGTTCATGCATTTAAATCACCAAGTTAAATAATTATTTTCATTCTGTTGAAAGCTTGTTTATGTGGACATGTTGATTTACAAAAAGTTGAAAGTTAACTAAGTTAGTTTTAAGTTATTACAAGTTATGCTAGATTATGAAGAAATAATTTGCTTATGGAGAAGAACTAGTTTGGATAATATTTTCTTGGGTAAGAAAATAATTATGCTAAGATATTGCCATTATTAGTTGTTGCATAAACATGACCAGAATAGTGCCTTGAGTTTCTGAAATGTTTGGTTAGTGCTTGATATAGTTGACCTGGTATTGTTCTTATGATTCGTGAAGCATGTTATATGAGTGCATTTGCATGGCATATCATGACACCGGTAATTTTTACTTTAAGTTGAACATGATAATAAATCAACTTGAACCTATCATTGATCGGGTCATGGTGCCACTGAATTGAGTTTTTCCTAGTGCAACTACATTTGCCTTTATGGGAAGGCCTTTATTCGGTCCGTTGTCATGCCTCTGGTCGGTACCTCCAACGAGGGAAGGTTATGGGCGTGCGGTACCCTGGCCTGGTAAGCAGACATAACCTTGTGTGCCCGTTGATGTTGTTATGGTACCTTGTCCCCGCTTGGGACCGTTTATGTTTTTCCATGACGGTGGCTGAGGGAGTCCCGGATTAGGGGGTGTCCGGATAGCCGGACTACCATCATCGGCCGAACTATCATCGGCCGGACTATCATCATCGACCGGACTCAAAGACTATGAAGATACAAGATTGAAGACTTCGTCCCGTGTCCGGATGGGACTTTCCTTGGCGTGGAAGGCAAGCTTGGCGATACAGATACATAGATCTCCTACCATTGTAACCGACTCTATGTAACCCTAGCCCTCTCCGGTGTCTATATAAACCGGATGGCTCTAGTCCGTAGGACAACAACAACCATTACAATAATACCATAGGCTAGCTTCTAGGGTTTAGCCTCCTTGATCTCGTGGTAGATCCACTCTTGTAAACATCCACAATATCAATATCAATCAAGCAGGACGAAGGGTTTTACCTCCATCAAGAGGGCTCGAATCTGGGTAAAACATCGTGTCCCTTGTCTCCTGTTACCATCTTCCTAGACGCACAGTTCGGGACCCCCTACCCGAGATCCGCCGGTTTTGACACCGACATTGGTGCTTTCGTTGAGAGTTCCTCTGTGTCATCACCGATAGGCTTGATGGCCTCTTCAATCGACAACGACGCAGTCCTGGGTGAGAGTTTTCTCCCCGGATAGATCTTCGTATTCGGCGTCTTCGCACTGCGGGCCAACTCAATTGGCCATCTGGAGCAGATCGAAAGCTACGCCCCTGGCCGTCAGGTCAGGTTTGGAAGCCTAAACTTCACGGCCGATATCCGCGGGGACTTGATCTTCGATGGATCTGAGCCACAGCCGAGCGTGCCGCGCTGTCACGATGGGCACGACCTAACTCTGCCGCCGGACAGCACCTTGGAGGCCGCACACGAATCCTCTCCGACCCATAGTCCGGAGCCGACCGCATAGATCGAGGACGGATGGCTGGACACCACCTCAGTAGCTGCAACTTCTACGGCGACGGAGCCGAACACTTACCTTGTCCCGCATAAAGCTCATGACTCCGAGGTGCCGGACTCTCTGCCGGACTCCGAACCTCCTGCGCCCCTGCCAGTCGAATCCGATTGGGCGCCGATCATGGAATTCACCGCTGCGGACATCTTTCAGCACTCACCCTTCGGCGATATCTTAAATTCGCTGAAGCATCTCTCGCTATCCGGAGAGCCCTGTCCGAACTACGGCCAGGATGGTTGGGACGCAGACGACGAAGAAATTTAGAGCCCACCCACCACCCACTTCGTAGCCACCGTCGACGATCTAACCGACGTACTCGACTACGACTCCGAAGACATCGACGGTATGGACGACGATGCCGGAGACTATCAAGAACCAGTGCCTACAGGACACTGGAAGACCAGCTCGTCATACGACATATACATGGTGGACACCCCAAAAGATGAGGACGGCGAAGAAGCAATGGAGGCCGATTCCTTAAAGAAACAGCCCAAGTGCCGACGTCAGCGGCGACGCTCTAAATCCCACCACAGCAAGAATAGAGATTCCGGCACAGGAGATAATAACACCCCAGAAAGTGCCGAAGACAACCCCCTCTAGCACGATCCAGCGTAGGAGGAGGCAGAAGCAAGCCCTCACGAGAGGGCGGCAGACGACAAGGTCGAGGATGATAATTACTTACCTTCCTCCAGAGACGAGGCAAGCCTCGACGACGACGAATTCAGACGCAGGCTAATGGCCACGACAAACAGCCTAAAGAAAAAGCAGCAACAGCTTCAAGATGATCAAAACCTGCTGGCCGACAGATGGATCGAGGTCCTCGCGGCCGAAGAGTATGAACTCGAACGCCCCTTCAAAAGTTACCCGAAACGCAAGTTGCTCCCCCGACTAGAGGAGGAAGCGTACAAACCTGCATCACCAGCATACAATACGGCAGACCGACCACCTCGTGGCCGCGACAGAGAGGCATGCAAGCCCTCCACCAAAACCGTACCCCGGCATCGCTCAAAAAGCATGAATCCACAGGGGAACGCGCCGGACTTGCGGGATATATTGGAGGACAAGGCAAGACAATCCCGATCTATATATGGATCACGTGGGCGCCCCAAGACCCACGACGAATACCGTCGCGCCGGATACAACTACTCCGGCCGGGCCGAACACAGCAGACAACGCTCTATCGAGCTACGTCACGATATTGCTCAATACATAGGCGCCGTGCACCCACTATGCTTCACTGACGAAGTAATGGATCATCAAATCCCTAAAGGGTTTAAACCCGTTAATATCGAATCCTACGATGGCACAACAGACCCCGCGGTTTGGATTGAGGATTATCTCCTCCATATACATATGGCCCGCGGCGACAATCTTCACGCCATCAAATATCTCCCGCTCAAGCTTAAAGGACCAGCTCGGCATTGGCTTAACAGCCTGCCCGCAGAGTCAATTGGATGCTGGGAAGACCTGGAAGCCGCATTCCTCGACAACTTCCAGGGCATGTATGTGCGACCACCGGACGCAGATGACCTAAGCCACATAATCCAGCAGCCAGACGAATCGGCCAGGCAATTCTAGACACGGTTCTTAACAAAGAAAAATCAAATCGTCGACTGTCCGGATGCAGAGGCCCTCGCTGCCTTCAAACATAACATCCGCGACGAGTGGCTGGCTGTAACGCCCCGGTTTCGATGCGCCAGGTGTCCGCCAATTATTCGCCATCGTTGCCATGTCATTTGCTTGCGTGTTCCCTTTTATCTTGTCATCATGTGCATTTCATTTTGCATACGTGTTCGTCTCATGCATCCGAGCCTTTTCACCGTTGTCCGTTTTGCGATCCGGCACTCCTTGCCCTCCAGCGTTCCCCTTTTGTCTCTCGTTGTGTGCGGGTGTTTAAACTTTCTCGGAATGACCCGAGGCTTGCCAAGTGGCCTTGGTATAGCACCGATAGACTGCCTGTCAAGTTTCATGCCATTTGGAGTTCGTTTGGTACTCCAACGGTTAACCGGGTAACCGTAAAGCCCCTCTCTCTTTGCAGCCCAACACCCCTTCCAAAATGGCCCAAAACCCATCTAACTCCCCTCCATGCTCTCGCTCGTTCGATCACGATCGCGTGGCCGAAAACCGCTCCTCATTTGGACTCTCCTAGCTCCCTCTAACTATAAATTAGTCCCTCTCCCCCGAAATCCCGGTCTAACCCTAGTCCTCCTCCTCCCTCCGCCGACGGACACATCCGGCCGCAGCCGGGCACGTCCGCCCCGCTCCCCCGTCCAATCCAAACCCGCCACATGGCGATCCCCGCCGCCGCCGCCGTCTCCGCCGCCAGGGCCCGCGCGGCCCAGATCCGGTCCGCGGGGCCCGCGCCGCCGCCCGCCGGTGCGCTCCGCGGCCGCCGGCGCCCGCCGCCGCGGCGCCCCGCGCCGCCCCGCCGCCATGCGTCGCCGGCCGGCCGCCGCCTTTCCGGCGCTGCTCCGGCCTCCTCCGCCCCTTCCTCGGCCGGATCCGGCGCCCCTCGACCTCCCCGGCCACCTCCCTGAGCCCGGCCACTGCCTCCCTCGTCTCCGGCGACGCATCTCCGGCGAGATCCCAACGTGCATCGTAATCCGTGCCGAAACCCTAAGGTTGACCCGAAATTGCTTGTCCCAGATTTTGTTATTTTCATGCCATGTTCATGCCATTGTAACTCTGCATCCGTAGCTCCGTTTCGTGCGTGTAATATGTCAAATTGTTCGCCTCGACGAGTACATAATTTCATTCCATTGCATCATTTTCATTTGAGGTCATCTAGATGCTCGAATCATTGTTGTAAGAGTGCTTCATAATGTTTTCTGTTGTCTGTTATCAGAACGAGCTCATTTGTCATTTTTGCCATGATTGATGTGTGCATCCTATGAGGTTGATGTCTTCATGTGTTTTGAACTATGCTAGGTCTACTTTACAGAGGTGCTTACCATGTATTTTTGTGATCAATGTGGTGACTAGCACAAGCATGCAAACTAGGCATCGTGATGTTGCTGATTTTAGTCCCTGTTCTGCTGTTATTTTGATGCCATGTAAACTTGATGCTACAGAGAGATCCATGCATATTTTGAGATACTTCAGTAAGGGTGTTTTGAACAATAGGTTATTTTCTATCCACTCATGCCCTTTGTTGCAATTATGGAGTAGTCTAGCATGTCTTTTTCGTGCTCTACTTTTGCTTCTAAATGTTTCCTTGCAGATTGTTTACTTGTTATTCAATTTGGCCAAGCTTGCTGTAGTTGAACCTTGCATGCTATGAACTTGTTCTTACTTGGTTTGTTTAACAAACATGTCTTCTTTATGATGCTATGCTTATCTTGTCATGCAATGACTTGTGGTGAGCGAATCAAGCTTGTTAAGTAGGGTTCATGATGTTGCTGTTTTGCTAGGCTGAATCTGTTATTTCGTGATGCTATATAAACATGTTGCTACTAATCATTCTATGCATAATCTGGAGATGTTCTATAAACATGTTTTGATCTACATGTCATCCTCTATCCATCCATGCCCCTGGTTGCATTTATAGGTTGCTGTAGCTTGTTGTTTCCTTGCTCCAAAGTTGCTTGAAAATGTTGCTGTCAGCCTGTTTACATTAAGTTCAGTTGTTTCCATGTGTTTTCCAAGTGATCCATGCACCCTATGAACTTGCTCTTGCCATGCCTAGCTTCACAAACATGCCTTCTTACTGTTGGGTGCCTTGCCATGCCATGTAATGTTCTGTAGTGAGTTGCACAAGCTCATCTACATGCCTTCATAATTATGTTCCTGCCATGTATGAATCTGTAATAATAACTTGCTATGTTTACGTGGGTGCCATCATATTTTCTGATCCTTTTTGGCTTATGGTTAGTAAGAGTCTTTTGATCTATGCATTTAGTAAATTCATGCCATGTCTTTGTTTGCCATGATAAGTTCCTGTAACATGTTGTTTGATAGCTCTGAACATTGCATCGTGCTGTTATTTTCTGCAAAGTCTGAAATTGTTATAACTTGCAATCTTACCATGTGTGTTTGAGCATGTTCTAGTGATTTCTGGAGATAGCTCAGTGTTCATGTTTTGTCTTGCTTTACCTGTAAATCATGTCCATGCCTTTTGTTATTATGTTGAGGTGCTGTAGCATGTTGTTTTGATGCTTGCAATATGCCTAGTTGCTGTTTTGGACAGCTTGTCCTTTAAACTTGTATGGAGTGTATGTGTTTGAACCGTTGCTCCGTTTTGAGTGTGCTCTATATGAAACTTGCTTAGAATTGCATGTAGTTTCATATTATCATGTTGATTCCTTGTTTTGAGGTGTTTGCTTGATTTTTGTATGCATTTTGCATCAATGCCATGTTTAACTTATTTTACTCATATCTTCTAGGCCGTAGCTCCAAATCTAATGATCTTTATATGTAACTTGACTAGAATCTCGTGTAGATCATCTTTGTGCATCTTAACTTGCTGTTTAACAACTTGAACATAAGGTTTATTCAGATCTGGACCAATTTCGAAATATGCATATGAGGACTTACCGGAATTGTTATATGGTGTTCCCGGCCTCATTTAAACTTGTCTTGATGTGTTGCTCTTGTTTGCATCATCTCTTGCCATGAGTAGCTTCATGTAGTCTTGTCTTGCATCATACTTGTTTGTGCATCATGCCTTGTTCATGTGTGGTGTGTTTACTATGTTGTGTGCTTCTTTTCGATAGTTCCTGTTTCGTTGCGATCATGAGGATTCGTTCGTCTACGGTTGGTTCGGCTTCATCCGTTCGTCTTCTTCATGGTCTCGTTCTTCTTCCTTGCGGGATTTCAGGCAAGATGACCGCTACCCTGGATCTCACTACTATCATTGCTATGCTAGTTGCTTCGTTCTATCGCTATGCTGCGTTACCTATCTGTTGCTCCTCAAGCCATCCCATATTGCCATGAACCTCTAACCTTTGACACCTTCCTATGCAAACCGTTGTTTGGCTATGTTACCGCTTTTGCTCAGCCCCTCTTATAGCGTTGCTAGTTGCAGGTGAAGTTGAAGATTTCTCCATGGTGGACAGGATTTTGGTTGGGATATCACAATATCTCTTATATTATTAATGCATCTATATACTTGGTAAAGGGTGGAAGACTCGGCCTTATGCCTGGTGTTTTGTTCCACTCTTGCCGCCCTAGTTTCCGTCATACCAGTGTTATGTTCCCGGATTTTGCGTTCCTTACGCGGTCGGGTGATTTATGGGACCCCCTTGACAGTTCGCTTTGAATAAAACTCCTCCAGCAAGGCCCAACCTTGGTTTTACCATTTTCCTCACCACCACCTATCCCTTTCCCTTGGGTCGGCCAACCCGAGGGTCATCTTTATTTTAGCCCCCCCGGGCCAGTGCTTGTCTAAGTGTTGGTCCGAACCGAGCGATGTCCGGCGCCCCCTGGGCAACCAGGGTCTATGCCAACCCGACGTCTGGCTCATCCGGTGTGCCCTGAGAACGAGATATGTGCAGCTCCTATCGGGATTTGTCGGCACAGCGGGAGGCTTTGCTGGTCTTGTTTTACCATTGTCGAAATGTCTTGTAAACCGGGATTCCGAGTCTGATCGGGTCTTCCTGGGAGAAGGTCTATTCCTTCGTTGATCGCGAGAGCTTGTCATGGGCTAAGTTGGGACACCCCTGCAGGGTATAATCTTTCGAAAGCCGTGCCTACGGTTATAGGCAGATGGGAATTTGTTAATGTCCGGTTGTAGATAACTTGACACCAGATCCGAATTAAAACGCATCAACCGCGTGTGTAGCCGTGATGGTCTCTTCTCGGCGGAGTCCGAGAAGTGAACACGGTTTCTGGGTTATGTTTGACGTAGGTAGGAGTTCAGGATCACTTCTTGATCATTGCTAGTTTCACGACCGTTCTGCTTGCTCTCTTCTCGCTCTTATTTGCGTATGTTAGCCACCATATATACTTAGTCGCTGATGCAGCCTCACCACTTTACCCCTTCCTTTCCCTTTAAGCTTTGCTAGTCTTGATACCCATGGTAATGGGATTGCTGAGTCCTGGTGGCTCACAGATTACTACAACAACAGTTGCAGGTACAGGTTATGCGATGATCATGACGTGAGAGCGATGTTTGCTTGCGTTGAGTTCTTCTTTTGCTTCTTCGATCAGGGGATAGGTTCCAGGTCGGCAGCCTGGGCTAGCAGGGTGGATGTCGTTTGAGTTTCTGTTTGTGTTTCATCCGTAGTCGGATGATGTTGTTATGTATTGTGATGTTGTATCAGTGTGGCATTGTATGCCTTATGTATGTATCCCCATCTATTATGTAATGTTGATGTAATGATATCCACCTTGCAAAAGCGTTTCAATATGCGGGTCTATCCTAGGTGGGACCTTCGAGTTCTTTTTGGATAGGATCGCATATTGGGCGTGACACTGGCTCGGCACCTAGGACAGGAAAAGCCGAAATCCATGGCATCCCTCACATCACTCATGACCCGCTTCTGTGCGGGAGAGGATAGCTGGCTAGCTCGCAACAGCAACCTCAGCAAAAACGCTGGCAGTCCGGACACCAAGGGCCGCAATGGCAGGTCGCGTCGAAACAAAAACAAACGCCGCATTAACGGCAACAGCAATGAGGATATGGCAGTCAACGCCGGATTCCGAGGCTCCAAGCCCGGTCAACGGAAGAAGCCATTCAAACGAACCACTCTGGGCCCGTCCAATTTGGACCGAATACTCGACTGCTCCTGTCAAATACATGGAACCCCCGAAAAGCCAGCTAACCACACCAACAGAGATTGTTGGGTATTCAAGCAGGCAGGCATATTAATCGCCGAAAACAATGACAAGAGGCTACACAGCGATGTCGAGGAAGAGACCCGGCCACCGAACAACAGAGGACAAAAGGGATTCCCCCTCAAGTTCGGACGGTAAACATGATATACGCAACGCATATACCCAAGAGGGAGCAGAAGCGTGCACTAAGGGACGTATATGTGATGGAGCCAATCGCCCCAAAATTCAACCCATGGTCATCTTGCCCGATCACTTTCGATCGAAGAAACCATCCGACCAATATCCGCCATGGCGGATTCGCCGCATTGGTTTTAGACCCAATAGTCGATGGATTTCACCTCACGAGAGTCCTGATGGACGGCGGTAGTAGCCTGAACCTGCTTTATCAGGATACAGTGCGCAATATGGGCATAGACCCTTCAAGGATTAAACCTACAAAGACAACCTTCAAAGGCGTCATACCAGGTGTCGAGGCCAGTTGTACAGGCTCAGTTACACTGGAAGTGGTCTTCGGATCCCCGGATAATTTTCGAAGCGAGGAGTTAATCTTCGACATAGTCCCGTTCCGCAGTGGCTATCACGCTCTGCTCGGACGAACCGCGTTCGCAAAATTCAACGCGGTGCCTCATTATGCATACCTTAAGCTCAAGATGCCAGGCCCTCGTGGAGTCATCATGGTAAATGGAAACACGGAACGCTCCCTCCGAACGGAGGAACATACAACGGCTCTCGCGGCAGAAGTACAGAGCAGCCTTTTAAGGCAATTTTCGAGTCCGGTCGTTAAACGACCGGACACGGCCAAACGCGCCCGGAGCAACATCAAGCAAGACCACCTGGCACGTTTCGAGCACGCGTAGCAATGCGGCCTCAACCCCATCCCTCGCACAATCGTAAGACAAACTCTCCGCGTACATAATTACGCCCTGCAGATACCATGGGCATAGGAGGAGAGGCACAACCACAACAGACCCAGAGTGCGGTTCGACCACACCAGGGGCTCCCAAGTGTGTCGCTCTTTTTTATCTTTTATTTCTCTCTTTTTTATACAGAACTCTGTCCGACGGTGAACCTGCCGAACTCATGATGCAACAGCCAGGGAGGGACAAAGGCCGCGACAAACACTCAGGTGGTCTCCATTACGAGCATTAAATTTGTTAAATACACCATTCCGCGGCCTACCCCTGGAGGGAGACGCCTTTAATTCGTCCAATCCCTTGCTTTCCGCACTATTTGTATCATTCCGCACTCATAGCAGATCTTCTCGAATAAAATGCAGCACCTTTTTGCCCATAATTGCATTACCTTATATATATATGTTCATTTACGACATGTTGCATCCGTACATTTTGGTACGGCCAAATACACCAGGGGCTTATGTTCCCCGCATTATGGTGTGATAAAGTCCGAACACTTTCACAAGTGCGGCACCCCGAACTTATAGCATTATATGAATCGGCTCCGAATCATGTCTTGGGTCAATAGTTGGGTTTGCCTGGTCCCATGTTTGGCACCTTACGTTCCGTTCTATCGGCTAAGGTAGCACTGGGAGAACCACTGCGATTGCGCCCCGGTTGAGCCGGGTTAACGCCTCAGTGGAGAAAGCTAAAACTGACTGTCATGATAAGGCGAGAGACTGGTCGCTGTTCGAGAGGTCTTTTCGGGTCCTTAAAGACCTACGCCGCTTCGAGCGAAGTACCGGATAATGTCCGACGAAGGCGTGGATAGCGCCCCGAATTCGGTCTTCTGAATACTAGGGGCTTCGCCGAAATTTAAAATTATAGAATTCTATGGCTAAGTGAGAGTGTTCAAGCACCATAAGTCCGGTTGCCTTGTTCGTTGTGTTGAGCGCCTCCCTAGATGGACCCAGAAATGGGAACAAGAGTGCTCAAGTTTATCCCGAACACCCCAGCACTCGTGGCATGGGGGCTGAAGCCGACGACTTGCCATCTCTCAGATTTAATAAACGGCCACACAGAAGGTAATATTTTAAATTAACAAGCATTGCTTAGCGCATATGAACAAAGTTATCAGCGCACAGGATAACACATTGCGAATTTACTCAATAATTACATCCCTGGGGCACTCATCCGCAATCTTGCGGGCACCCTTCAGGATAGTCTTATAGTACATCTCGGGCGTACGATATTCCTTGCCCGCTGGTGGCGCGTCAGTGATTAGCTTCTCCGCATCCAGCTTGCCCCAATGCACCTTTGCGCGGGCAAGGGCCCGACGAGCACCTTCAATACAGGCGGAGCGCTTGATAACCTCCACCCAGGGGCACGCATCCACCAACCGTCACACGAGGCCGAAGTAGCTCCTAGGCATGGCCTCTCCAGGCCACAGCCAGACTATGAGGCCCTTCATGGCCTGCTCGGCCACCTTGTGGAGCTTGACCAACTGCTTCAGCTGGTCGCTAGGGGGCACTGGATGGCCGGCCTCAGCATACTGAGACCAGAAGACCTTCTCCGTTGAGCTCCCCTCCTCGGCTCGGTAGAATGCGGCGGCATCAGACACACTGCGAGGCAGATCTGCAAATGCCCCTGGGGAGCTCCGAATTTGGGTAAGTAACACGTAATTTACATTCACATGCTTGCTTTGCATGAAAAATGCCTTACCCGCCACTATCTTCCTCACCAACTCAATGTCCTGAAGGGACTTATGGGCATCGGCCTTGGCAGTTTTGTCACTTTTGAGAGCCGAGGCAAGCTCGAACTCTCGAGTCTTTGAGTCACGCTCCAAACTCTCATGCTTTTCCATGAGAGCCTGGAGCTCTTGCCGAACCACCGCCACCCGCGCCTCCTGCTTTTCTCGCTCTGCCCGTTCCGCGGCCGCATTGTGCTCGGCCGCGGACACGGCCTCCTTTAGGGTCGCCACCTCGTTCGTGGCCCCTGCAGTACCCATGTTATCCTTGTTATTTTTTGTTGCAACCTAAATCCTTTTCTGTAAGGTACAAGTTCAAAGTGGTGTTACTCACCTTCTTTGTCCTGGTGCTGCATCTTGGCGCGGCCGAGCTCTTGCTCGGACCACTCGAGCTCCTGCTTCAAAGCACCAACCTCCGCAGTTAGTGCGGCAGAGGTCAGCAGCGCAGCCTGCAACCCATATTGACATAATTTTTTAGCAACCCTGCGTATATCTTCTTTTTTTCCAGATCCTCAGTCCGGCTTTTCTTTCCGAACACCGAACCGAGCATCAGGAGCTACTGTCTATGCGGTATTACATTGCATATTTTTAACTTCTTACCTCAAATCCTGATAGAAGGCTACTGCAGGCTTCGGTCAGCCCGCTCTTGGCAAGCTGTACCTTCTGCATCACCGCACTCATAATAGTGCAGTGTTCTTCCTCGATGGAAGCGCTCTGGAGCGCCTCCAACAAATTGTCCGGCACCTCTGGTTGGACGGAAGCCGCTGGCGTCACGGTCTTGCCCTTCGTGTGAAGGGGCCGCCGGCCGGACTCCGGAACCACTGCGGGTTCTGATATGGAGTCCGGCGCAAAGTCCGGGAGGATGCCTTGTGGCGCCTCCGGAGCCTCCCCCTGATGGGTCCCTTCTTGGGATCCCACCTCGGCGTCCTCGGTGTTGCGAGGGGTGGAGGCGGTCGGGATGGAGTCTACATCCGACGGAGCCAATGACCCGCTCGATGAAGCGGGGAGATCAGAATTGGCCGGAATACAGGCAGCATGCGGCATCAGAATGACACTATGTGACGCAGAAAAAGAAATTATAAATCATTCAAGAATCCGGATACTTACGATCTCGCCGGAGGCCTGGCCCTTGAAGGCCATTCTTCCTCGCCAACGTTGATGTTGGCGGAGCTGTCCGGGGGAATAGTCTTTCCCCTCTTGGACCCTTCGGCCTCCCCTGTTGGGGAAGCCTTCCTCTTCCTTCTCTCCCTCCTCTGGGAGAGAGTCCTCTTTCTCCTCCTCGTTTTCGGGGGAGGAGTCCGCCCCAGAGTCGTCGGACACCTGAAAACCGGAACTCTTTCGAGCACCCGTGGCCTCCTTCTTGGCCTTCTTCTCCGGCACCACGTGCGGTGCCGAAACCAGCAGCCTCGCTAGACGGGCATCTACTGGGTTTTCTGGCATAGGAGCCGGGCAGATAATCTTCTCCGCCTTCCTCATCCAGTCCTGTCAAAGGAAAAGGGGAAATTAAAACCCGCATAGAGTCAAACTATGAAAAGCAAGTGTCCCGTAAAGGGGTATAATCACTTACCTCGTCGGCTCGGCGCTGCGAGCGAAATCCGCGATCTTCAGTCGCGGATGCGGGGGCTTCGGCGCCCTTAAACAGCACCCTCCAGGCACCTTCGTACGTCGTGTCGAAGAGCGCGCTCAGCGCCTGGTGCTGTTACGGATCGAACTCCCACAGATTGAATGCCCGCTCTTGGCATGGGAGAATCCGGCGGGCGAGCATGACTTGGACCACGTTAACTAGCCTGAGCTTCTTCACCAGCTTCTGGATACAGGCTTGGAGTCCCGTCAGCTCCTCCGAACTACCCCATAGCAAGCCCTTCTCTTTCTAGGAGGTGAGCTGCGTGGGGATACTAGATCTGAACTCGGGGGCCGCCACCCACGTAGGGTCGCGCGGCTCGGTGATATAGAACCACCCCGATTGCCACCCCTTGATGGATTCCACGAAGGCCCCTTCGAACCAAAGGACGTTGGGCATCTTGCCCAACATGGCGCCTCCGCACTCCGCTTGAGTGCCCTTCACTACCTTCGGCTTGACATTGAAGGTCTTGAGCCACAAGCCAAAGTGGGGCTGGATGCAGAGGAAGGCCTCGCACACGACGATAAATGCCGAGATGTTGAGGATGAAGTTCGGCGCCAGATCATGGAAATCCAGGCCGTAGTAGAACATGAGCCCCCGGACAAAGGGGTGAAGTGGAAAGCCCAGTCTGCGGAGGAAGGGGGGAAGAAAAACAACCCTCTCATGGGGCCTGGGGGTGGGGATGAGCTGCCCCTCGTCGGGCAGCCGGTGCGCGATGTCGCCGGACAAGTAGCCGGCGTTGCGCAGTCTTTCGATGTGCTCCTCCGCAACGGAGGAGGTCATCCACTTGCCTCCCGCTCCAGACATGACTGGGGAAGGTTGAGACGAGATGTGCGGGCTTGGGCGCTGGAGCTCGAGTGCGCGGAGATGGATAAGCAAAGGAGGAAGAAGGCATAGGTGAAAAGGTGAATCCTTATCCCTTATATGGGTGGGCGAAGTCTACGCATCCCCCACCGGCCTGGTAAAACTCGCTTATCCCCCAAGCGTCACCATCAATGGCGCGGTTGGGTTACCCACGTCCGTATTGATGAGAATCCCGGATTAAGGGGGAACACGATCTCTGGTTTGACAAGACGTGCCAAGGAAACCGCTTCGCTAAATGCACTGAGGTGGTAGAGTAAAAAATGATTCAAGTAATGGCTTGGTAGTGGCGTGACGTCATGCCGCAAAAAACGTTAGCAGATTGAACTTGTGTATATATTATTCTCTCTACGATGGAATGTGGAATTTATTTTGCAGAGCCGGACACTATCCTGGTGTTCACAATCTTCTATCATTCGGAGGAGGAACCCGCCTTGCAATGCCAAGCAATATACGTGCCGGACTTATCGTGATTGAAGCCTGGTTCAGGGGCTACTAAGGGAGTCCCGGATTAGGGGGTCTTCGGATAGCCGGACTACCATCATCGGCCGAACTATCATCGGCCGGACTATCGTCATCGACCGGACTCCAAGACTATGAAGATACAAGATTGAAGACTTCGTCCCGTGTCCGGATGGGACTTTCCTTGGCGTGGAAGGCAAGCTTGGCGATACGGATACGTAGATCTCCTACCATTGTACCGACTCTATGTAACCCTAGCCCTCTCCGGTGTCTATATAAACCGGATGGCTCTAGTCCGTAGGACAACAACAACCATTACAATCATACCATAGGCTAGCTTCTAGGGTTTAGCCTCCTTGATCTCGTGGTAGATCCACTCTTGTAAACATCCATAATATCAATATCAATCAAGCAGGACGTAGGGTGTTACCTCCATCAAGAGGGCCCGAACCTGGGTAAAACATCGTGTCCCTTATCTCCTGTTATCATCTGCCTAGACGCATAGTTCGGGACCCCCTACCCAAGATCCGCCGGTTTTGACACCGACAGTGGCTGTTGGTGTCTGGGTAGACACGGGGACACCCATGACTTAGCCCAGTGGGGAGTTAGTCCGAGTGGCCGGGAGAGTGTTATGGCAATGGAGGGGTTCTATTGGAATACCGTTGGTCCACCCGAATCGGAGTACGAGGCCATGGATTCCTTGGTGTGGGTGCAGTGCACTACTTCTTCAGAGTGTATTAAATCTATTGATAGCCGAGTCCACGGTTACGGACACGCTCGAAAGTAGGTCACACCATGGGTCAACATTTTAATAAATCTTGCACACTAAATTAATAACATGGCACTGTTGGAAAGAGGATGGTTGGAAAACCATGTTGACGTTGATGACCAAGTTGTTGGTCCGTTTGTGATCCGAGAAAGATCACCGTTTGGTTACGTGGTAACCCGTTTTATGACCATGTTGTTGGTCCGTTTGTGATCCGAGAGAGATCACCGTTTGGTAAGCAAGTCCATGGGACTTGAGGCACAAGAATTCATTCACTGCATCCATAGTATGATTTTGCATTGATGATTAAATTGGTTAATATCATGATATTGTTTGTCATTATGTTTATGTTTGTTGTGAGCTTCCAGGTACATTCAATGTACTGAGCTGGCGTGTGTTGATGGAAATGACACCTATGGGATCAACTGGGATACCTACTACGGTTGCGGGGCGCGGGGTATAGAGAAGAGTGGGATCGACAGTCAGTTCAAGCACATGGATCGTTTACCCAGGTTCGGGCCACAAGGATGCGTAATACTCTAGTCCTGCTTTAGTGTCTATTTGGGTGGTCTTGAAGTTCTTGAGCTAGCTACGATGAGTAACTTGTCAAGGGGTCCGAATGCCCTACTAGTATGCCTCGTTCCTCCTTTTATAGTTAAGGGGATCGCCATAGTGGCACACAGGAGGTGGCATTAGTGTATAGTGGCTAAGCTTATCGCTAGCCATTACGGGACAAGACACATTTAATGCACCCCTTAGGTGTCCCGCTCACTTTATCGGGGATGGAAACCAACCCCCGTCCTGTCCGTCGCTGCTCCACCTCACTCCGACACGCATCGAGGCCAGCAGTGCGCATGGTGCCATGTAGGCTGGCAGGCTGCTGAGGTGGCGCGGTGGTAGGGCCTTCACAAAGATTTGCATGCCACCACACAGGCGCTCGTTGAGTTGGCCTGGAAGCCTCACGTTGACACGGAGGTGCCTGCCTAGCTGGTGGGCTGGCAGCTGCATGGGAGTGGTGGTGGAGCCTTGGAGGGCGTGGGCCTGGCTGCGGCCCCGCGGATGTCCTCGAAAAGGGCCTCGCCGGGGCCCCGGCAAGGGTCTGGCCGCGACAATATGGTCGTCCCTGGAGAGGATCTTTCCGGAGGTCTTGTGGATGCCTTCAACAAGGGTCTTGTCGAGGTTCATTGTCGGTGTCAAAACCGGCGGATCTTGGGTAGGGGGTCCCGAACTGTGCGTCTAGGCGGATGGTAACATGAGACAAGGGACACGATGTTTTTACCCAGGTTCGGGCCCTCTCGATGGAGGTAAAACCCTACACCTGCTAGATTAATATTGATGATATGGGTAGTACAAGAGTTGATCTACCACGAGATCAGAGAGGCTAAACCCTAGAAGCTAGCCTATGGTATGATTGTTGTTCGTCATATGGACTAAAACTCTCCGGTTTATATAGACATTGGAGAGGGCTAGGGTTACACAGAGTCGGTTACAATGGGAGGAGATCTTCATATCGTATCGCCAAGCTTGCCTTCTACGCCAAGGAAAGTCCCATCCGGACATGGGACGAAGTCTTCAATCTTGTATCTTCATAGTCCGGGAGTCTGGCCAAAGGTCATAGTCCGGCCATCCGGACAGCCCCTAATCTAGGACTCCCTCAGTAACCCCTGAACCAGGCTTCAATGATGACGAGTCCGGCGCGCAAATTGTCTTCGACATTGCAAGGCAGGTTCCTCCTCTGAATACTTCATAGAAGATGTTGAACACAAGGATAGTGTCCGGCTCTGCAAAATAAGTTCCACATACCACCGTAGAGAGAATAATATCTGTACCAATCTAATCTGCTGACGTATCCCGCAATGTGATGTCACGCCACAACCAAGTCCTTATTTGAATCATTTTACTGTTCCACCTCAGCGCGTTTAGCGAGGTGGTTTCCTTGGCACGTCTTGCCAAAGCAGAGATCGTGTCCCCTTATTCCAGGATTCTCATCAATACAGGCGTGGGTAACCCAACCGCGTCATTAACCATGATGCTTGGGAGATAAGCGAGTTTTACTAGGCTGGTGGGGACTTGTAGTTTTGGCCGCCCATATAAGGGGATAAGGATCTACCCTTTCCATTTATGCCTTCTTCCTCCCTTACTTTTCCATCCCTGCGCACTCGAGCTCCAGCGCCCAAGTATGCATTTCCTACCTCAACCTTCTCCAATCATGTCTGGAGCGGGAGGTAGATGGATGGCCTCCTCCATCACGGAGGGACACATCAAAAAGTTGACGAAGGCCGGATACTTGTCTGACGACATCGCGCACCGGCTTCCAGATGAGGGGCAACTCATCCCCACCCCTAGGCCCCATGAGAGGGTTGTATTTCTCCCCCATTTCCTCCGCGGACTGGGCTTTCCTCTCCACCCATTGGTCCGGGGGATCATGTTCTACTACGGCCTAGATTTCCACGATCTGGCTCCGAACTTCATCCTCAACATCTCGGCGTTCATCGTCGTGTGCGAGGCCTTCCTCCGCATCCAGCCTCACTTTGGCCTATGGCTGAAGATTTTCAGCATCAAGCCGAAGGTCGTGGGCGGCCGCCAAGAGGAGTGCGGAGGCGCCATGGTGGGCAAGATAGCCAAGGTTACATGGCTCGAGGGCGCCTTCATAGAGACCATCAAAGGGTGGCAATCGGGGTGGTTCTATATCACCGAGCCACGTGACCCTGAATGGGCAGCGGCCCCCGAATTCTGATCTGGCATCCCCACACGGCTCACATCTTGGAAAGAGACGGGCCTGTTGTGGGGTAATTCGGCAGAAGTGACCAGACTTCAAACCTGCATCAAAGACCTGATCGGCAGGAAGGTTAAACTTGTCACCGTAGTCCAGGTCATGCTCTTCCGCCGGATTCTCCCGTGTCAACGACGGGCTTTCAGCTTGTGGGAGTTCGACCCGGCCCAGCACCAGACTCTGTCCCGGCTCTTCGACTCAAAGCATGAGGATGCCTGGAAGGTGCTATTCAAGAGCTTCGAGGTCTCCCCTCCCATCACCGAGGATCGCGGATTCTGCGCCAAGCGCCAAGCCAGCGCGGTGAGCTTAATTTTTCCTTTACGGGGTATTTGTTTTCCATAGATTTGATTCTATGCGGGATCTAAACCCCCATCCCTTTAACAGGACTGGCAGAAGAAGGCCGGACAGATCAACTGTCTGGCTCCCTTGCCTGAAGACCCAGCGGATGCTCGCTTGACGAGGCTGCTGGTTTCGGCACCTCACGTGGTGCCGGAGAAGAAGGCCAAGAAGAAGGCCACGGGGACTCGAAAGAGTTCCCGGCGCCTGGTGGTGTCGGATTCATCGCTTGACAACCCCAAAGCGCCCTCCGCCTCTGAGGACAAGGAGGAGGAAGAAGAAGAAGCCTCTCCCCCTCCAACGGGGGGAGGAAAGGAAAGGAAGGCCGCCCGAACCGGGGAGGCCGGAGGGTCCAAGAAGGGGAGAACCTCCTGCCGGACTACACCTCCGATGCCGAAGACGGCGGGGAGGAATGGCCATCCAGGGTCAAGCCCCTGGCAAAATCATAAGCATCCGGATATCCGAATAAATTATGGCGCTCCTCCATTATTGGGTATTTTCTGACGCCGAATTTGATCATGCAGTCCGCCCAAGGCTCAGCTCGATGATTCGACGAGCGGCTCCTTGGATTCGTCGGATGTGAATAGTGCTTCACTTCCGACGGCCTCCTCCCTCTCCCTATGGACGACGCCGAGGTGGAGTCCCGAAAGGGACTAAACCAGGAGGAGGTGGTCCTGGAGGCGCCGCAAGGCGACCTACCGGACTCCAGGCCCAAAGGGGGTAAAGCCCCGGAGGGATCCATGTCCGGCTCTGGGCCGGACACTGCTCCGGAACCATCAACGGTTCTAGAGACCGGGAGGCAGCGCCTTCGCAAGAAGGGCACGCCTACTACGCCGGCGGCCTCCATCCAACCGGAGGCACCAGACGATTTGCTGGAGGCGCTTAACAGCGCCTCCATCGACGAGGAGCACCGCACTGTTATGAGTGCGGTGGTTCAAAAGGTTCAGTCCGCCAAGAGCGGGCTGACCAAAGCTTGTACGCGCCTTCTAACAGGCTTTGAGGTAAGTATTCAAAACATATAAAAATGTTACCGCATAGACAGTAGCCCCTGATGCTCAGTTTGGAGTTCGGAAAGAAAAGCCGAGCTGAGGATCTAAAAAGATATACGCAGGAGTCTAACATAAATATGTCAATATGGGAGTGCTGGCTACGATGCTGACCTCTGCCGCACTGACTGCGGAGGTCAATGCATTGAAGGAGAGGCTCGAGCGGTCCGAGAATCAGCTCGGCCGTGCCAAGAAGCAGCTCGAGGACAAGGAGGGTATGTAATACCGTATGTAAATGTATATAGAAATACTTGGTTGCAAATAATGACAGGACCAACGTAAATGTTGCAGGAGCCACGGCCGAGGTGGCGACCCTGAAGCAAGCGGTGTCCAAGGCTGAAAACAGTGAGGCCTTGGAGCGCACCGAGCGAGAGAAGCAGGAGGCGCGGTGGCGGAGGTGCGGCAAGAGCTCCAGGCTCTCGTGGAGAAACACAAGAGTTTGGAGCGTGACTCGAAGACTCGAGAGTCCGAGGTCGCCTTGGCTCTTGAGGGTGCCAAAACCACTAAGGCCGAAGCCCAGAAGGCCCTCGAGGAGATCGAGGCGATGAAGTAGATAGCGGCAGGTAAGGCATTCTTTATGCAAAGCAAGAATATAAAAGTGAATTATCTGTTTCTTACCAGAATCCGGAGCTCTCCAGGAGCATTCACCAATCTGCCCCGTTGTGTGTCTGATGCTGCCGCATTCTACCGAGCCAAGGAGGGGAGCTCGACGGAAAAGGTGTCCTCGTCTCAGTATGCTAAGGCCGAACATCCAGTGCCCCTGAGCGACCAGCTGAAGCAGCTGGTCGAGCTCCACAAGGTGGCCGAACAGGCCATGAAGGGCCTCATAGTTCGGCTGTGGCCTAGAGAAGCCATGCCTGGGAGCTACTTCGGTCTGGTGCGGCAGCTGGTGGACGCGTGTCCGTGGATTGAGGTCATCAAGCGCTCCGTTTGTATCGAAGGTGCCCGTCGGGCCCTTGCCCGTGCTAAAGTGCACTGGGGCAAGATGGACGCTGAGAAGCTTTTGAAGGACGCACCACCGCCGGGCAAGGAGTATCGCACGCCCGAGATGTATTATAAGGGCGTCCTGAAGGGTGCCCGCCTTATAGCGGGCGAATGCTCCAAAGATGTAATTTTTGAGTAGACTCGCATCTGTTATCCTGTATGCTGAAAACTTTGTTCATATGCATTAAGCAACGCTTGTTAATTTAAAATATTACCTTATGTGCGGCTGTTTATCAAATCTGAGAGATGCAAGTCGTCGGCTTCTACCCCCATGCCACGAGTGCTGGGGTGTTCGGGATAAACCTGAGCGCTCTTGTTCCCATTCTTGGGTCCATCTAGGGAGGCGCTCAGCACAACGAACCAGGCTATCAGACTTATAATGCTTTATCACTCTCACTTAGCCATAGAATTCTATAATTGTAAATTTCGGCGAAGCCCCTAGTATTCGAAAGACCAAGTTCGGGGCGCTATCCACGCCTAGGCCGGATAAGTACGGCTCCTCGCTCTAAGCGGCATAAGTCTTTAAGGACTCGAAAAACCTCGCGAATAGCGACCGGTCTCTCGCACTATCATGACGGTCAGTTTTAGCTTTCTCTACTGAGGTGTTAACCCAGCTCAACTGGGGCACAATCGCAGTTGTTCTCCCAGCGGTACCTTAGCCAACATTGTGGAACGTAAGGTACCAAAACATGGGAGCCGGGCAAACCCAACTACTGACCCAAGACATGATTCGGAGCCGATGCATATAGTGCTATAAGTTCGGGGTGCTGCACTCATGAGAGTGTTCGGTCTTATCACACCATGTTATGGGGTGCTTAAGCCCCTGGTGTATTGGCCGTACCAAAGTGTACGGTTGCATAATGTCATGACTGAACATATTTGTATAAAAAATAGATGAATACAATAATAGATAAGAGCTATGTATTGTTTATTAAAAAAGGGCTGCTATGAAAGCAGAATGATACAAAAGTGTGATAAGCAAGAGATGGGATTATTTGACATGTCCCCCTCCAGGGGCAAGCAGCGGGACTTTAAGTAAAACATGTATTTAGCTCGTTATAGAGACCACCTGGACATTTGACGTGGCTTGTTCTCTCCCTGGCAGTTGCATCGTGTGTTCGGCGAGTGTATTGCCGGACAGGCCTTCCGAATAGTTGGGTCCTGAAAGTATATAAAAAGAGAAATGGTGAAATAGGGAGCCCCTAAGTGCGGTTGAGCCGCATTCTGGGCGTGCCGTAGTTGTGCCCCTCCCCTTAGGCCCATGGTATTTCCAAAGCGTAATTATGTACGCGTGGTACCGATATCACCATCTGGCGAGGGTTGGGGTTGGGGTCGCACTGCTATGCTTTCTCGGAACGTGTCAGCCGGCTTTGTTGTAGGTTACTTCGGGCTCTCTTGACGTTGTCCGGACGTTTAACACCTGGATTGGAGAATTTCCTTGAGAGGCTACTTTGTACTTCTGCCGCCAGGGCCACCGTGTGCTCCTCCATTCGGAGAGAGCGTCCGATGTTTCCATTTACCGTGATGACTCCGCGAGGGCCTGGAATCTTGAGCTTGAGATATGCGTAGTGCGGCACCGCATTGAATTTTGCAAACGCGGTTCGTCCGAGCAGGGCGTGATAGCCACTACGGAATGGGACTATGTCGAAGATTAACTCTTCGCTTAGGAAATTACCCGGGGATCCGAAGACCACTTCGAGTGTAACCGAGCCTGTACAGCTGGCTTCTACACCTGGTATGACGCCTTTAAAGGTTGTCTTTGTGGGTTTAATCCTTGAGGGATCTATACCCATTTTTCGCACTGTATCCTGATAGAGCAGGTTCAGGCTGCTGCCGCCGTCCATGAGGACTCTAGTGAGGTGAAATCCGTCGATGATTGGGTCTAGGACCAATGCAGTGAATCCACCGTGACAAATGCTAGTGGGGTGGTCCCTTCGATCAAAAGTGATCGGGCGGGAGGACCATGGGTTGAACTTTGGGGCGCCTGGCTCCAACGCATAGACATCCTTTAGAGCATGCTTCCGCTCCCTTTTGGGGATGTGGGTTGCGTATATCATGTTCACCGTCCGCACTTGCAGGGGGAAGCCCTTCTGTCCTCTGTTGTTCGGCGGCCGGGGCTCCTCCTCGTCATCGCTATGCAGCCTCTTGTCTCTGGTTTCGGCACTTAACTTGCCTGCCTACTTGAACACCCAACAATCCCAGTTGGTGTGGTTGGCTGGTTGTTCGGGGGTGCCGTGTATCTGACACGAGCGATCGTGTATCTGATCTAAACTGGATGGGCCCGAAGGGTTTCTTTTGAATGGCTTCTTCCGCTGACCGGGTTTAGAGCCTCTCAATCCGGCATTGACTGCCGTATCCTCAGTATTGTCGCCGTTAATGCGGCGCTTGTGCTTGTTGCGACGTGACCTGCCATTGTTGTCCTTGGTATCCGAATTGCCTGGGCTCTTGGTTATGTTATTGCTACGAGCTAGCCAGCTGTCTTCTCCCGCACAAAAGCGGGTCATGAGTGTCGTGAGGGCTGCCTTAGATTTCGGCTTTTCCTGTCCTAGGTGCCGGGCAAGCCATTTGTCTCGGATGTTGTGCCTGAAGGCTGCAAGGGCCTCGGCGTCCCGACAGTCGATTATTTGATTTTTCTTGGTTAGGAACCGTGTCCAGAATTGTCTTTCCGATTCCTCTGGCTGCTGGATTATGTGGCTTAGGTCATCATCGTCTGGTGGTCGCACATAACTGCCCTGGAAGTTGTCAAGGAATGCGGATTCCAAGTCCTCCCATCAACTAATTGACTCTGCTGGCAGGCTGTTAAGCCAATGCCGAGCTGGTCCTTTAAACTTGAGCGGGAGGTATTTGATGGCATGTAGATCATCACCACGGGCCATGTGGATATGAAGGAGATAATCCTCGATCCATACCGCGGGATTAGTTGTGCCATCGTATGATTTGATGTTTACGGGTTTAAAACCCTCGGGGATTTGATGATCCATTACTTCGTCTGTGAAGCATAGTGGGTGTGCGGCACCCCTGTACTGGGCTATATCGCGACTTAGCTCAGATGAGCTTTGTTTGTTGTATTCGGCCTGGCCGTATTTATCATATCCGGCTGACGGTTATCGTCACGTGACGTGGGGCGCCCACGCGATCCGTAGATCGATCTTATTTGCCTTGCCTTATCCTCCAATATGTCTCGCAGGTCTATTGCGTTTCCCCGTGCTCTAGTATTCTTATAGCGGCGCAGGGGTGCGGCTTGGATTGAGGGCCGAAGGGCCTCTCTGTCGCGGCCGCGGTGTGGCCGATCAGGCGCATTGTACGATGGTGATGTAGGTTTAGTTGCTTCCTCCTCTAGTTGGGGTAGCAGCCTGCGCTTTGGGTAACTCTTGGAGGGGCGTTCGAGTTTATATTCCTCGGCCGCCAGGACTTCAGTCCATCTGTCGGCTAGCAAGTCTTGGTCAGCTCTAAGCTGCTGCTATTTTTTCTTGAGGCTGCTTGTCGTGGCCATAAGCCTGCGTTTGAAACGCTCTTGTTCTACGGGATCCTCTGACACGACGAATTCGTCGTTGTCGAGGCTTGCCTCGTCTTCGGAGGGAGGCATATAATTGTTGTCCTCGACCTCTCTGTCTGTCGCTCTCTCATGAGGGCTGGCTCCTTCGTCCTCCTGCACTGAATCCTGCTGGAGGGGGTTGTCTTCGGCACTGTCCGGGGTATTGTTGTCTCCGGTGCCGGATTCGCCGTTCTTGCTTTGGCGGGATTTAGAGCGGCGCCGCTGACGTCGGCGCTTGGGTTGCTTCTTGGAGGGGTCGTCCTTCGCTTTTTCATCGCCATCCCCTGCTTTGGGGGTGTCCACCATGTATATGTCATATGACGAGGTGGCCTTCCAGTGCCCTATAGGTGCTGGTTCTTGGTCGTCTCCTTCATCGGCGTCCATATCGTTGATGTCTTTGGAGTCGAAGTCGAGCATATCGGTTAGATCGTCGACAGTGGCTACAAAGTGGGTGGTGGGTGGGTTTCGAATTTCTTCGTCGTCCGCATCCCAACCCTGCTGACCATAGTCCGGCCAGGGCTCTCCTGACAAAGAGAGAGAATTTAGTGAATTCAGGATATCGCCAAAGGGCGAGTGCTGAAAGATGTCCGCGGCGGTGAACTCCATGATCGGAGCCCAATCGGGTTCGATCGGAAGGGGCACGGAAGATTCGGAGTCCGGAACGGAGCCCGGCACCTTGGAATCACGGGCCTTGCAAAGGACTAGGCTGGTATTCGGCTCTGTCGCCATAGAGATTGTGGCTCCTGGGGCAGCGTCCAACCGACAGTCCCCGACTGGCACAGTCGGCTCCGAGCTAATGGTCGGAGCGGACACCTGAGCGGCGCTCGGGGCACTGTCCGGCGGCAGAGCTAGATCATGCCCATCGTGACAGTGCGACGCGCTCGGCTGTGGCTCGAACCCGTCGAAGATCAAGTCCCCGCGGATGTCGGCCGTGTAGTTTAGGCTTCCAAATCTGACCTGATGGCCAGGGCGTAGCTTTCGATCTACTCCAGATGGCCAAGCAAATTGGCCCGCAGTGCGAAGCCGTCGAATACGAAGATCTGTCCGGGGAGAAAAGTCGCACCCTGGACCGCGTCATGGTTGACGATCAAAGAAGCCATTAGGCCTAAGGGTGACGACACAGAGGAACTCTCAATGAAAGCACCAATGTCGGTGTCAAAATCGGCGGATCTCGGGTAGGGGGTCCGGAACTATGCGTCTAGGCGGATGGTAACAGGAGAAAAGGGACACGATGTTTTTACCCAGGTTCGGGCCCTCTCGATGGAGGTAAAACCCTACTCCTGCTAGATTAATATTGATGATATGGGTAGTACAAGAGTTGATCTACCACGAGATCAGAGAGGCTAAACCCTAGAAGCTAGCTTATGGTACGATTGTTGTTTGTCCTACGGACTAAAACTCTCCGGTTTATATACACACCGGAGAGGGCTAGGGTTACACAGAGTCGGTTACAATGGGAGGAGATCTTCATATCGTATCGCCAAGCTTTCCTTCTACGCCAAGGAAAGTCCCATCCGGACACAGGACAAAGTCTTCAATCTTGTATCTTCATAGTCCGGGAGTCCGGCCAAAGGTCATAGTCAGGCCATCCGGACACCCCCTAATCCAGGACTCCCTCATTCGTCATTTCTGATCTTTGTCTTCACAAAGATCTGCATGCCACCATGGAGGCGCCTCCCGAGCCTTGGTCCCAATATGGTTGGTGGTGGAAACCTTGAGGCTCAAGGGTGGCGCACTCTGCCGGCATTGGGCAAGTTGCCCCGGCAAGGCTCCTGCCGGAGCTGTGGAGGCCACCCCGGCAAGGGTATTGCCGGGGGAGTCCACCTTGCCCTCTTGGCCTTTGCATTCCTGGTCTTGGCGTTGCTTTGACCATCTTGTGGCTTTGACTCCTTCCTCTGCCCCGCTAAGTGTGGTCGTGGGCGTGGCTCTGACTACCCGTGCACAAGTAAGGGGTACAAAGGAGTGCCCCTACTTTAGTACACCGACAGGAGCCCCCGGGCCTGGGCCACACATAAGCGCAACCCGTTGTTGGGCTAGGCCCAGAAAGGTGCGCGAGCAGGCGAGGCGATTTTTACCGCAGTAACTTTTTCGTCCGCTCCGCTTCCCCACGACCCACATTGAACGTGCGACGTGGGGGCCGTGTGTGACGTGGGGATCATGCGTGGAGTGGCTGCTGTAGCATGGGTCACATCATAGTTAATGGGAAAAGAAGCGGCCCGCATCTTCCGCATAAAAAGGAATAACCGCGGGGCGCGCTGCTCATTTACCCCTGCGCTTTCCCCAATCTCGGAACCGTCGTCCCGTCCTTATTCCTCCTCAAGCTCTTGCACTTGCTTTGCCACTGCCGTGCCTTCCATTGCTCTTAATCCCTCGCCCTTCTCCAACCGCCATGGCGCCTAAACCCAGCAAGGCCAAGGGAGTGGCTGATATGTCTCCAACGTATCTACTTTTCCAAACACTTTTGCCCTTGTTTTGGACTCTAACTTGCATGATTTTAATGAAACTAACCCGAACTGACGTTGTTTTCAGCAGAACTGCCATGATGTTGTTTTATGTGTAGAAAAGAAAAGTTCTCGGAATGTCCTTGAAATCAACGGAGGCACTTTTTGGAATTAATAAGAATTTTTGGCGAAAGAATTAATGCCAGGGGGCCCACAGCCCGTCCACGAGACAAGGGGGCACACCCCCTCTAGGGCACGTCCTCCTATCTCATGGCCCCCCTAGAGCTCCCCCGACCTAAACTCCAACTCCATATATTCCCTCTCGGGGAGAAAAAAATCAGAGAGAAAGTTTCATCGTGTTTTATGACACGGAGCCGCCGCCAAGCCCTAATCTCTCTCGGGAGGGCTGATCTGGAGTCCGTTCGGGGCTCCGGAGAGGGGGATTCGTCGCCGTCGTCATCATCAACCATCCTCCATCACCAATTTCATGATGCTCACCGCCGTGCGTGAGTAATTCCATCGTAGGCTTGCTGGACGGTGATGGGTTGGATGAGATTTACCATGTAATCAAGTTAGTTTTGTTAGGGTTTAATCCCTAGTATCCACTATGTTCTGAGATTGATGTTGCTATGACTTTGCTATGCTTAATGCTTGTCACTAGGGCCCGAGTGCCATGATTTCAGATCTGAACCTATTATGTTTTCATGAATATATGTGTGTTCTTGTTCCTATCTTGCAAGTCTATAGTCACCTATTATGTGTTATGATCTGACAACCCCGAAGTGACAATAATCGGGATACTTCTCGGTGATGACCGTAGTTTGAGGAGTTCATGTATTCACTATGTTTTAATGCTTTGGTCCGGTTCTCTATTAAAAGGAGGCCTTAATATCCCTTAGTTTCCACTAGGACCCCGCTGCCATGGGAGGGTAGGACAAAAGATGTCATGCAAGTTCTTTTCCATAAGCACATATGACTATTTACGGAATACATGCCTACATTACATTGATGAATTGGAGCTAGTTATATATCATCCTATGTTATAACTATTGCATGAGGAATCACATCCGGCATAATTATCCATCACTAATCCATTGCCTACGAGCTTTTCATATATTGTTCTTCGCTTATTTACTTTTCCGTTGCTACTGTTACAACTACTACAAAAACCCAAAAACATTTACCTTTACTGTTGCTACTGTTACCATTACTATCATACCATTTTTGCTACTAAACACTTTGCTGCAGATACTAAGTTATCCAGGTGTGGTTGAATTGACAACTCAACTGCTAATACTCAAGAATACTCGTTGGCTCCCCTTGTGTCGAATCAATAAATTTGGGTTGTACTTCACCCTCGAAAGCTGTTGCGACCCCCCTACACTTGTGGGTTATCAGTGGCCAAGGATGCGAAGGAGAAGGAGGTGCCGAAGAGCAAGGCGGTAGCACGGTGGGTGCAGTTCGCCTACTTCTCCCCGCCATCACTGACGCTGGGCTCACCCTTGAGATGATTGCGACAGATTTCATCCACCGCCGAATTGCTCGGCTGCACAATAGGGGGAGGCTGGCCTGGGATTTCAGGAACACGACCGACATCATGAGGCTCTGCCCCAGCCTGAAGCACAACCTCACGGTGCTGGGGCACTCCTGGTATTGCCAGAGGCTCTTCCAGCTCGACGTGTACACCGATGGCAGGGTGGAGAGGACCGGCAGGGCCGCGAAGTCCAGCAAGGTCATCAAGGGGCCCTTATTTGGGCTACCGGCGGGAGTGGTCCTGCTGAGCAACAACTCCCGCCAATCCGGCATCCTTAATATGATGCCAGTCTTCAACGCGCATGGCCTCAAACCGACCTGGGTTGAGCCCCCGACACATGTAGTGCAGGAGTTCTTTGACACCCTGGTGGAGGAGCTTGATCATGAAGAGCTACTGCTCATCCAGGACACCACCCAGGAGGAACTGAACTACATCGCCGCCAGGGTGGCGGAGGAGGAGGTTGCCAGGGCGGCCAGCGACGCCGGCAGTGTGGAGAATGAAGCCGCCGTTTAAGCAGAAGAGAAGGAGCTCGCCCAGTGGGTGAAATCTTCCAGGGAGGCGGGCAGCGTCAGCACCGATGCCCCCCTTGTCGAAGACGTGGTTGACAAATCGGTCGAGGAGGAGGCTGAAGCCGACGACCCCTCGGCTATGAGGAAGGGACGCATCCTGCGTCAGGCCAGCTCTGGCTAGCCGGTCCGAGCCAGCAGGGCCGAGCGGCGGCAAGGTGTCCAGGGGAGATTGTGTGTGAAACGAGGGTCGCGGCAGCGAAGAAGAAGGCCGCGATGGTGAAGAAGAAGATGACCCCCACTTCTTCATCCAAGCGCTACCAGACTCGTTCGCCTTCCCCTCCTCTCGCAGATGCTGGCACGAAGGTTGCCTTTGAATATTCATCCCCCAGCCCGGGGAGGAAGAGGAAGGCAGCAGAAAGGAGGTGGAGGACGAGTAAGTATTTCGCCCCCCATCATCCCCATCCTTTCCAATCGTGCCGCCTTTCTTGATCTGTTTTTGTCTTGGCAGGGACATGGAGACGTTAGCCCAGTGGGTGGCGAAGAGGGCCAACGACTTGGCGGGCAGCCAGCCCCTGACGGGCACCTCAAATGCGCCACTGGTGGTGGTGAGCAGCCCAGACAGCAGCCCGCGGCACAGCCCTGGCCCCAGCCCCCAGCGTACGTTCACCATCCACTCCTCATCAACGCGTGCCGGGGGGGGGGTGATCATATTGGCACTGACCTTGTCGTGGTCGTAGGAGAAAGACGGCAACAAGAGGATCCACTCAGGGCCACCCCCAACACATCGCCCGTGTCAACCACGCCACCCCGGGGGGTGTTGTCGGTGTCAAAACCGGCGGATCTCAGGTAGGGGGTCCCGATCTGTGCGTCTTAGGCTGATGGTAACAGGAAGCAAGGGACATGATGTTTACCCAGGTTCAGGCCCTCTCGATGGAGGTAAAACCCTACTTCCTGCTTGATTAATATTGAAGATATGAGTAGTACAAGAGTAGATCTACCACAAGATCATAGAGGCTAAACCCTAGAAGCTAGCCTATGATGGTATGATTGTAAATGTGATCGGCCTTCTAAGGACCATCCTCTCCGGTTTATATAGACACCGGAGAGGGCTAGGGTTTACATGGAGTCAGTTACAAGGAAGGAAATACAATATCTGGATCGCCAAGCTTGTCTTCTACGCAAAGGAGAGTCCCATCCGGACACGGGCCGGAGTCTAGAGTCTTGTATCTCCACGCTTCAATAGTCCGGACGATGTATACAGTTCGGCTCTCCAGATACCCCCTAATCCAGGACTCCCTCAGCAGCTCCTGAACCAAGCTTCAATGACGATGAGTCCAGCGTGCAGTCTTGTCTTCGGCATTGCAAGGCGGGTTCCATCTTCGAATACTCCAATGTACCTATTACGACGAACAGTATCCGGCTTCTCGTCAATGTTGTACTCCTCGGCTTCAATGCCTTAATAATGACCATTTCCACATGTCGAGCGAATGCGAGGAGTCAAGGTATTTTTGCATTTGCCACCCCCGATCCTTCGGGCTAGCCGTCTATTTGAAGAGATGGGGATTCCCCGATCCGAACCTCACTCTTCCCCCCTGAGCAAGCATCCAATAGAGCGCCCCGGAAAAACCATTCCAACATGGCCAGTCGTCGCAGCTCTTCTTCTCGCTCCCCTTGCCCCAAGCAGGGGGACTGGGAAGAGTGTTCAGTTCCTCATAGCCGTTTGATAGAGCTACAAACCCATGGGTTTCTCCCACCGGCGTTCATGGTCCCCGTCCGAGCCGGAATAGCCACCTATAATGGCGGGGAACAAGTGAAATGATCCCCTAATCCATCTCCAGAGCAGCGAATATGCCTCATTCCGCATCTGTTAAGGGGCATCGAGTTTCCTATTCATCCATTCCTTCGCGGGCTCCTGGAGTTCTACAGCCTCCAGTTGCACAACTTTACCCCAGCTTTTGTGCTACATATAGCAGGGTATGTCGCCCTTTGTGAGCTATTTCTAGGTTGTGAGGCTCATTTCGGTTTATGGAAGAAGCTGTTCTGTCTTGTCCCCCGCAACCAGGGAGAGTCCCTAGGTCAAGTGGGCGGGGCCGAAGTATGGCGTATCGCTGAGACCGGATACCTATCCGACACTCCCAAAAAGGCACCAGAGAACTGGCCTTTAGAGTGGTTTTACATTGATGACGTCCCCCTTCCGGATCCAGTCCGGACAGGTCTCCCCAAGTTCAGTAACGCTCCGCCGAGGGCACGTCTAAGCTGGCGCCCCTGAGGCCCCCAAGAAGAGGATACCGGGGAGATACATTTCCTGATGAGCAGGATAAAGTTACTAGCCAGATCTAGACTGACGATAGTCGAGGTCATGGCAACATTCATAATGCGGGGAGCGCAACCACTCCAATATTGGGGCAATCCCATGTGGCATTTCACCGGGGAAGACAATGCCACCCGTTGTGGCCGTAAGGTTCCAGACTCCGCCACTACTTTGGCAAGGATACTGTCCAATTTATACAAAGGAGAAGAGGAAGACTTCCTTCACATCAAACCGCGGGACGGATTCTCAATGTACAATCCCCCAAACTGGGTAAGTCGTCATTCATTTTCCCTCTTCACTTATTATGGCGTTTTTCTCTAAGATTACCTTCCTCGATATTTTCGAGCAGGAGCTGAGGAAGGCCGTAGAAGGAATCTCCAGCCCTTGCCCGCAGCCAGAGGACCCCGAAAGGGCCCTGGATCCAGGACTCGAAGAAGATCCCGATATGACTGTGGAGTTCATCAACGGAATATTTTATCGGGCGAGCCATGACGACGCCTCAGTGTCTATTACTGCTGATTATCCCGGACTGCTACCTACGTCGCGTGTAAGCCAGGCCGAAGACTCGATCCTCTGAAGAGGACTCTTTCCTGATGTCATGCCTTATCCCTGAAGCGTCGTGTTTTGGCAGAGATGACGGTCGGAGCGCAGGGCCGAGCCCCAAGGGACCCGTCGGCCACAGGCGTCCGGATTGGGTAGGCCCAAGAGGAAGGCGGTTAGGGTCGACACGCCTCTACAGAGGTAAGGAAACAACCTGTCATGTTATTATTGTTATTTGAAGTATAACAACGCCCTTTACATCCTGGCAGGAAGAGGAGTATCCAGACTATATCCGGGGATCCTGCCAACCACGCCTCCACCAGTCAGGCTCCAGAACAGACTTCGAGAGAGGAGGCGGACGTAGGGCCGATGCCGTATAGTCCTCCGACAGAGGACGCGGATATGCTCTCTGCCACGAATTCTGAAGTAGAGAGTGACATGAATCATCGGCGTCGAAGGGCCGTGCTTCGCAACAACATCTTTTCCGAAGAGGCATTTAATGCTTTCAATTCGGGAGACACATACATCCGGGCTGCTCAAGGCAGGCTTGCCTGGGCGACGCACCAGTATACCAAAGATATACGGGTAAGAAAGTTTGATAAGCATGTATAGCAGTATCCCCTGAGACTTGAAACGGTTGGAACAACAGTTTTAAGGATCAATTTATGCGCAGGTTCTTGTAGATAAAAATGAGCAATTTTCTCGGGAGCTAGTGGAGTGCAAGACCCAACTGAGGGCCACGGTTGCCAAGATAGAGGAATCCTAGGAGGCCTCATCTCATAACATTTATCTCGATTGTACGAAAATGTACCAGTTAGCAACTGGCTAGTATGACGAGTTTAACCGAAAATTCTGCAGATAACCCCGGAGTAAATCCGGAGGGAGGGAGAGATGACGAGTCGCATCTCCAGAGGCAACTAAAGGCTGGCGAGCGCATTCTTACGCAAGTTAGGCAGGAGAAGAATACTCTCCATGATGCCAATGTTCGGCTGGACGTGGAATTGAAAGACGTCCGCGCGCAGCTGGCGGACTCCGTGAAGGAGAACAAAAGGCTTCACCGTGGCATTTATCGTAAGTGCCTAAACAAACTGTAGCATAGTTTGGCGAGGAAGTGTATTGAAAGAGTTGTGCTTGTAGGAATTCTAACGGGTTGCCCTAAGGAGGAGATGCCCGCATTTGCAGGCGATTTACTGCAAGACCTCTCACAACTGCACGAGCGAGCCCGGCAGGCGATGCAGGGCATTGCGCAGGCCTTGTGGCCATCAAGCTTCCTGCCGAATGGCATGGGGGAGCTTGTGGACATGCTTCAAGGAGCACGGCGGTGCTTCCGTTTGTGGAAGATGTCAGCCTGCCGGCAAGGTGCAAGAGAAGCATGGGATATGGTGAAGACGCACTACACCAAGCTGAACCCGAACCATATGGCCGAAGTCGGACCGGCAGGGCCAGATGGGCAAGAAATTCCCATGAGTCTGGTATATGACCAGGTGGCGTTAGCCGCAAAGTATTCTCAACAGGATTGTAAGCTAGATAGCATGTTGGATGGTATAGAGGAGGAATATAGTCAGTCCAAGTGACTGTGTAATTCGATGGACATAAGTAGCCCCTAGCCGGATTGAAATCATTTGTCATGGCAGACCTTTTCGCTTCAATCCCCGGATCCTATAGTCCGGGGTGTGTCTGAATACCCGCTCAGTTATACAAAACTGGAGTATGCGTGGAAACCAGGCGTAGGGGTCATAAGTGCTTGAACAGACAAGTACCCAACTAGTTATGTTATATTACATGGATTGTAAGAAACATCTTCCAGGGAGAATAGTTCCGTTAAGGGTTCCTTTCCCTGGGTAAGCATGCGACAAGGCACATGTCCGGACTGCGAACCATGGCGTGGGATACAAAACTTCTGGGGATTTACGTTATGATAAATGAAGACATCTTGTGTTCACCGACCGAATATTCTCTTAAGGAAACTAGCTTTCGGCTTCACCCAGTCTGAGGTACACATCCGGCTAAACCGTTAGTAACAATCACAGAGGTGCTCCCCTTATGCCCTATCCGAATTAACGGGAACGTAGGGCATAAACACAGGAGCCAGGCAACCCGGCTTGGCCACATCTTAAGTCATATCGATGCATATAATGGTGAAGAAAAGGCACACATGGAAAACACATGTGTGATGGGCAAAAAGCCCTTTAGAGTAAGTTATGTTTAGCTTCCGTATAGGAAGCCCCCAGGTATTTCTTATACACATAGTGCGGCCGGAATAATCCGGGAGTCTGTACTGTATTAAATACTTTGTGTGAAGAGAAAAAGATCGAGAAAGGAAGAGGGAGGGAGCATAATTAAAAAGGAGGAGGTAAGGAGACAAACACTGAGTTTGGCGCTAGGCGTAGAATCTCTGGAGTCTGGCCGCGTTCCATGGGTTTGGCTCGAGTCTGTTATCGGATGCATTACGTAAGCGGTACGCTCCTCCGGTGAGAACTTTGTCGATGACGAAGGGACCTTCCCACTTGGGTTTGAGCTTGTCCTTCTTCTTCTCCGGTAAGCGTAGAACGAGCTCACCAATATTATAAGTTTTGGCCCGCACTTCTCTGCTTTGGTATCGTCGAGCCTGTTGCTGATAGAATGCGGAACGGGCCTTCGCGATGTCGCGCTCGTCCTCCAGGGCATCCAAGTTATCCTGCCGATCTAACTCGGCTTCCTTCTCTTCTTACATGCGTACGCGTGGTGAATCATGTATTATGTCGCAGGGTAGTACTGCTTCCGCGCCGTACACCATAAAAAATGGTGTATATACGGTGGTGCGATTCGGCGTGGTCCGCAGCCCCTAGAGTACGGAGTCGAGCTCCTCGACCCAATGAGTGTCCGACTCTGTCAAGGATCAGACTAGTCTGGGTTTGATGCCGCTCATGATGAGACCGTTTGCCCGTTCGACCTGGCCATTTGTTTGAGGATGGTAGACAGAAGCATAGTCGAGCTTAATGCCCATTTTGCCGCACCAAGCTTTCACATCATCGGCTGTGAAATTTGCGCCATTATCGGTGATGATGCTGTAGTGGACACCGTATCGGTGTATGACCCTGGATATAAAGTCTATTACTGGTCCGGATTCGGCCATTTTCACTGGTTTGGCTTCTATCCATTTGGTGAACTTGTATACCGTGACCAATAAGTAAATTTTCTTGTGGCTTCCCCATTTAAGGGGTCCAACCATATCTAGCCCCCAAACCGCGAAGGGCCAAGTTATGGGGATTGTTTGGAGAGTGGTAGGGGGCATATGACTCTGATTGGCAAAGAGCTGGCAAAGAGCTCGGGCCGTCGGCCAATAGAAACCTGTACGGAAGGCCTTGCTGACTAATGCTCGAGCCGTGGCATGGTGCCCGCCTAGTCCGGCATGGATTTTAGCCAAGAGCTGCCGCCCTTCCTCTTCGGAGATGCACCTTTGGAGCACTCCGGTCGCACTTTTCTTATAGAGTTCCCCTTCATTGACTTTGTAAGCTTTAGAACGCCGGACGATGCAGCGTGCTTCATTTTGATCTTCGGGGAGCTCCTGCCTATTTAGGTAGGACAAGAAAGGCTCAGTCCACGGGGCGATGACAGCCATTATTTCATGGGCTGACGATTTTATTTCGGTGGTAGAGCCTCTGATTATGTCTGATAGTTCGGAATCTGGGGATGTATTCGGATCCGTGCTGGTATTGCCGGACTCCCCTTCCCATACCGCGGATGGCTTGGACAGCCTTTCCAGGAATATGTTAGGTGGGACAGGGTCGCATTTAGCGCCAATGCGGGCAAGGACATCTGCCGCTTGATTATTTTCTCGAGCCACATGGTGGAATTTGAGCCATTATGGTTGGCCGCCATTATGGTTGGCCGCCATTTTCGGATCCTTGGCATCATGGTTGGCCGCCATTTTCGGATCCTTGGCATCAAAGTCTCCGTTTATTTGTGATATAGCAAGGTTTGAATCCCCGCGTACCTCTAGGCGCTGCCATCCGAAGACCATGCAACAGAGCCTCATATTCGGCTGCATTGTTGGAGTCTGTGTACAATATTTGGAGGACATATTGTACCGTGTCTCTGGTGGGAGACGTCAGGACTATGCCTGCTCCCAATCCGTCCAACATTTTAGATCCGTCGAAGTGCATGATCCAGTTAGAGTACACGCCGTACTCTTTAGGGAGTTCGGCTTCCGTCCATTCGGCGACAAAGTCAGCTAATAGTTGCGACTTGATAGCCCGTTGAGGCTTGTATGTTATGTCGAACGGAAGGAGCTCGATGGCCCAATTATATCGTTTAGTGGTACTTTGGAGGCCACTGTAATCGAACACACTTGAAAGTAGTGTCATAGACCGCGTATGCTATTTTTTGATAGTGTGGGTATCGGGATTTGCATGGGGTGAGGACCGTGGATACATAATAAACCGGCTTCTGTAGCGGGAATTTTGTATCCGTTAACCTCTCGTTCGATGACGAGTATTGCGCTTACAACTTGATGTGTTGCAGCTATGTACAGCAGCATAGGTTCGCCGATATTTGGTGCTGTTAGGACTGGATTATTGGCCAATAAGGTATTTATTTCATCGAGTCCGGCTGCGGCTGCATTTGTCCACACGAAGTATTCGGTGCGCCGAAGAAGGCGGTAAAGAGGTAATGCCTTTTCTCCTAACCTGAAGATAAAGCGGCTCAAAGCAGCCACGCATCTAGCTAGTTTCTGGATGTGTTTGAGGTCTGTTGGTATAGCCCAACTGTGACAAAGCTCGGATTTTTGCCGGATTAGCTTCAATTCCTCTATTAGAAACGATGAAGCCCAACAGTTTTCCAAAGGGGACGCCGAAGACGCATTTCACTGGATTCAACTTGATGTCGTATGTTCGGAGGTTGTCGATCGTAAGCCTCAGGTCATCTATTAGGGTTTCGACGTGTCTTGTTTTTATGACTACGTCGTCCACGTATGCCTCCACGGTTTTGCCGATTTTCTTTTCCAGGCATGTTTGAATCATGCGTTGGTTGGTTGCACCGGCATTCTTAAGCCCGAAAGGCATAGTGTTGAAGCAGAAAGGGCCATATGGCGTTATGAAAGCTGTTGCAGCTTGGTCGGACTCTACCATCTTTATTTGATGGTATCCAGAGTATGCGTCGAGGAAACACAGCGAGTCGTGTCCTGCTGTGGCATCGATGATTTGATCAATGCGAGGGAGGGGAAAGGGATCCTTGGGGCAAGCCTTGTTGAGGTCTTTGAAGTCGACGCACATGCTCCAGGATTTGTCCTTCTTTGGTACCATTACAAAGTTCGCCAGCCAATCCGGATGTTTGATATCTCTGATGAATCCGGCCTCAAGTAGCTTGGCTAGCTGTTCCCCCATGGCTTGCCGTTTGGGCTCTGAAAATCACCTTAGGGTCTGTTTAACAAGTTTGTATCCCTTTAGTATGTTAAGGCTATGTTCGGCCAATCCGCATGGGATGCCTGGCATGTCCGATGGGTGCCAGGAGAAAATGTCCCAATTCTCGCGTAAGAAGTCTCGCAGTGCGGCGTCCATAGCGAGGCTCAACTATGTCCCGATGGAAGCTGTCTTCATGGGGTCCGTTGGGTGGACTTAGAATTTGGCCATCTCATCTGCAGGTTTAAATGAGGTGGACTTGGGTCGCTTGTCGAGTATCACGTCGTCCCTGTCCACGGTGGCGCGCAATGTTGTTAATTCTTTTGCTGCTAGGGCTTCAGATAATGCTTCCAAGGCTAGTGCTGCGGTTTTGTTTTTGGCACGGAGTGCGACGTCCGGATCACTAGCTAGAGTGATGATTCCATTGGGTCCGGGCATTTTAAGCTTCATGTACCCATAATGGGGTATAGCTTGAAAACTTGCAAATGCGTCCCGCCCTAGAAGGGCATGGTATCCGCTGCTGAAAGGAGCCACTTGGAATGTGATTTCTTCGGACCTGTAATTCTCCGGGGTGCCGAATACCACATCGAGTTTGATTTTCCCCGCACACCGTGCCTCCCGACTAGGGATAATTCTCCTGAAGGTTGTGCCACTTTGTTCAATGCGGCTTTTATCAATTTCAATCTTCTTGAGTGTTTCTTCGTAGATCAAGTTTAATCCGCTTCCACCGTCCATGAGTACTTTAGCAAGCTGAAAGCCGCCCACTATTGGGCTAAGGACCAAAGTGGCTGGTGCCCCGATGGTCTGGACTTGGGGTTCGTCACTGGCATTGAAAGTTATAGTAGTGTCATTCCATGAATTTATTTTTGCCACATGGGAGATTTCCGCGGAGATTCGATGAGCTCGCTTGCGCCTATTGTTTGAGGCGAAAGTCTCGAAGACTGTTAGTACCGTATTGTTTTCCTTGGCGGGATGTTGTTCTGCTTCATGGCTTTCGAGAAGATCCTCGCCACTTTTTGCTACCTGTCGGAGTATCCAACATGCCCTAAGGCTATGGGTTGGTGTTGCATCCGGCGTACTATGAAGCTTACATGGCCCATTGAGCCATTCTTCCAATACGGTTGCATGCCCTGGGGCGGGTTTTGGTTTCTTGGGAATTGAATTGGTCGACTTAAGAGAGTCCAGCCGTTTAGTTCGGACAAAGGTTCTGGAGAGGGCCGTACTATCCCAAAATTCTGTCTAGGTCTTCCAGGCGCTTTCCATTGCACAATACTTCTGTACTATGGTTGCCAAGTCCACAAAGTGTACTATGTCACAGCGACTTATATCATTAAGGAGTCCTTTGTTCATGCAGTTTTTGCAGAAGAGTGAGACTACGTCCTCCTTGTGGTAGTCCTCGACCTTGTTAAGCGCAAGGAGGAATCTGGCCCAGTAACGATGTACCGTCTCCTGGGGCTCTTGCCCGATGTGGGAGAGACGGTTTAAGTCCGAGTGAGTGTCGTTGGCTGAATCCGGATTTTGATCCGATCTAACACCCGGGGGCACGGGAGGTTCCGAGCCTGACAGTTCGGGATCCGGAGAATTACCCAATCTCTTCGGCCCAATGCCTAATTCTAAGTCCGGGACCCGGGTCATGTCTTCCTTTGAGTAGGTGTTTGGCTCACTGAGTTTGGTGATCCGGACATAATTCGTCCTCAAAGTTGAGGGGCAACCCATGTGTGGTTCCTCCACTACCGCTATCTCATGGGTGGCCGGAGGGGATCTAATATCCCTTTGGTCGGGTTTAAGCCCAATCCGGTCATAGTCCGTAGCGACTCCCAAAGCGGCGATGCGACCCAAGAGCTTATTAAGGGAGGAGAGCTCAATCGGATCCATCTTTTCGGCAAGCTCCAAATTGATGCGGAGGTTATGCGTGACGACCTGAGAGGCCATCATTAGCATGACAGCCGATGGGGCGGCCATAATGCAGCCAAGTCGGAGAGTTTGGCCTA
Source organism: Triticum aestivum (assembly GCF_018294505.1). Classification (NCBI taxonomy): domain Eukaryota; kingdom Viridiplantae; phylum Streptophyta; class Magnoliopsida; order Poales; family Poaceae; genus Triticum; species Triticum aestivum. Next base: position 71,729,666 of record NC_057795.1, read on the forward strand.
CAGCCAGCGCTCCCCCAGAGGTGATGCCGTCCTTGACAATGAGATGAGTCATCGAGCCTTACGATGACGACACAGAGGAACTCTCAATGAAAGCACCAATGTCGGTGTCAAAACCGGTGGATCTCGGGTAGGGGGTCCCGATCTGTGCGTCTTAGGCTGATGGTAACATGAAGCAAGGGACACGATGTTTACCCAGGTTCGGGCCCCTCGATGGAGGTAAAACCCTACTTCCTGCTTGATTAATATTGAAGATATGAGTAGTACAAGAGTAGATCTACCACGAGATCATAGAGGCTAAACCCTAGAAGCTAGCCTATGATGGTATGATTGTAAATGTGATCGGCCTTCTAAGGACCATCCTCTCCGGTTTATATAGACATCGGAGAGGGCTAGGGTTTACATGGAGTCGGTTACAAGGAAGGAAATACAATATCTGGATCGCCAAGCTTGTTTTCCACACAAAGGAGAGTCCCATCCGGACATGGGCCGGAGTCTTGAGTCTTGTATCTCCATGCTTCAATAGTCCGGACGATGTATATAGTCCGGCTCTCCGGATACCTCCTAATCCAGGAATCCCTCAGGTGTCACCGGCAAGGGCTCCAAGCACTGAGCCCATGCACATGGAAGAGGAGGAGGTGAACTTGGGCGCTGGTGGCCCCATCCCGGCACCGGATGTTGGTGGGTAGGGGGCCACTTCTTCCCAGCCGACACAGGTGAGCTCATTCGCCTTGTGTCTTTCCTCGTTTCTTGTTTTCTCTTTCTTTTTGATCTTTGGTTCGGCCCTACTTTACCCTCCTTCTCGGCATCTAGGTGCTCCCCTGGCGGACCAGGAGAACACCAACACCATCATCGAGGAGGTCGCCAAGGATGCCAAGGCCGAGGCCACTAAGGGAGTCCTGGATTAGGGGGTTTCCGGACAGCTGGACTATATACTTTGGCCGGACTGTTGGACTATGAATATACAAGAATGAAGACTTCGTCCCGTGTCTGGATTGGACTCTCCCTGGCGTGGAAGGCAAGCTTTGTGATTCGGATATTAGATCTCCTTCTCTGTAACCGACTCTGTGTAACCCTAGCCCCCTCCGGTGTCTATATAAACTGGAGGTTTTAGTCTGTAGGACAAGAACAATCATAATCATAGGCTAGCTTCTAGGGTTTAGCCTCTACGATCTCGTGGTAGATCAACTCTTGTAATACTCATATCATCAAGATCAATCAAGCGGTAAGTAGGGTATTACCTCCATCGAGAGGGCCCAAACCTAGGTAAACATAGTGTCCCCAGCCTCCTGTTACCATTAGCCTTAGATGCACAGTTCGGGACCCCCTACCCGAGATCCGCCCGTTATGACACCAACATTGGTGCTTTCATTGAGAGTTCCTCTGTGTCGTCGCGACGAGGCTTGATCACTACGGGAATCACGTAATTTGCCGTCTGTAACGATCTTTGCCGTCAGCTTTTCGTCGTGGATGACGGCAAAGACCACTTTTCCTGTCAGTTGCAGACGGCAAAGAATGACTGACGGCGAATACATACTTTGCCGTCTGTAAATAAAAGGCTAACGGCAAAGATACGTTGCCGTCTGTGAACGAAAGATGCAGACGGCACTCGACCCACCAAGGGTCCCCACCAATCATGACCGATCCCCTTGATCCCTCGTCTCTATCCACCCACCGCTGCCTTATCCCTTCATCTCTCTCCTGCCGCATCAGCTCGCCCCTCGCCGCTTGGAGACGCAGCACCTCCCACCTCGCCCCTCGCCGCGCTGCCTCTCACCGCTCGCAGCCGAAGCTCCTCCTGCCTCGCCGCTGCCCCTCGACGCTCGCAGCCGGACATCCTCCTGCCTCGCTACTGCCCCTCACCGCTCTGCACCCGTAGCCGCCCCATTGGCGATGCAGAGAGCAGCGCCGGTCGCGCACGGCTGCCGCCTCTCGCCACCGCCAGCCATGCAGGGGCGGTAGTCCTCTTCACACGGTGACACGACACCACCTCCCGCCTCGACGAGCGGCGGCCTACGGCGGCCCTCACCGTATCCGGACGACCTCCACCCGAGCTCCAAGTTCTCCATCGCCTACCCATCGCCAAACCTCATAGCTGCGGGGTTCCGCGACCACCCTGCCTCCCCGACCACCTGATCTGGCTGCTCTTTGTCTTCGGTCATGGCGGCCCTCCCCGCTCGGTGATGTGCAGCGCCAGGACTTCGAGGTCCACCATGACGATGCAGTGAAGAAGAAGACGAGGGACCAGATTGCTTTTTAATATTTAGTTCCAGGGTGCTTTATGTAATATGCGAGGACTGCTTTAGGACTTGTGCCAATGATAGGGTCCTCTGTGTAAATTTGTATCCACAAGTTGACTGACGCAATCTCTAGGCCTTTCTGTGTCTTTCCTGTTAAAAAACAAGCAGTTCAAAAAAGTGATGTTTATGATTTTGCCTATGTTTCTTTCACCTGTGCATTGTTGGTTTATTTAATTTATTTCACAAAAATTCTTTGCCGTATGTGGCATTTAGACTGATGGTAAAGATCGCGTATAGCTGACGGCAAAGATATTTTTCTTTGCCGTCTGTTATCAAATTGGTTGACGGCAAAACATGAGTTTGGCTGACGGCAAAGACTTTGCCGTCTTCTCGACGAAAAGCTGACGGCAAAGTATTCTTTGCCGACTTATCTTTGCCGTCTGACTTTGCCGTCAGCTTGCTGACGGCAAACTATTTGCCATCTGTATTTCCTTCTTCGCCGTCTGTACATGCCTGACGGCAAACTAGTTGTTTCCTGTAGTGGATGGCTCCTTCAATCATCAACAAAAATACGGTCCAGGGTGAGACTTTTCTCCCCGGATAGATCTTTGTATTCGGCGGCTTCGCACTGCGGGCCAACTCACTCGGCCATCTTGAGCAGATCGATAGCTACGCCCCTGGCCATCAGGTCAGGTTCGGAAACTTAAACTACACAGCCGACATCCACAGAGACTTGATCTTTGATGGGTTCGAGCCCGCGTCAGGAGCGTCGAACGATCATGATGAGCATGACTTAGATCTGCCATCAGACAGTATTTGGCATATCGCACCTGCTGCAGCTCCGGACTTCAATCCGGAGCAGATCGTGCCATCCGAGGACGGGTGGATGGACCCCGCCACGGAGGCCGCACACTCATTGGCGTTGGAGCCGAACACAGACTCCGCCTCTAAGGAAATCTGTGTCCCCGAACCCTCAGACTTGTCTCCGACCGTAGGTTCCAGACCACGTGCATCCATGCCCGTCGAATCAGATTGGGCACCAATCATGGAGTTCACCTCCGCGGATATCTTTCAGCACTCACCCTTCGGTGATGTGCTAAATTCTTTAAGGTCTCTCTCTTTGTCCGGAGACTCTTGGCTGAACTATGTCCGGCTCGACTGGGATACGGACGATGAAGAAATTTGTTGCCCACCCACCACCCACTTAATAGCCACAGTCGATGACCTAACCGACACACTTGACTACGACTTCGAAGACATCAACGGTATGGACGTCGATGTGGGAGATGATATAGAACCACCGCCCACAGGACGCTGGATAGCCACCTCAACATATGATATATACATGGTGGATACACCCAAGGAGAACAACGGCGACAAAAAGGATGCAACGGAGGATAATCCCACAGGGTAGAAACCAAAGCGACGGTGCAGACGCCGCTCTAAGTTCAGCCACAGTAAAAATAGCGATAACATCGCTAGAAAAATTGACACCCCGGTCGAATCCAAAGGCAACAACGACCATATGGACCCAGCGATGGAGCAGGATGAGCCAGGTTACACCAAACATAGCCCGGAGCAGACGCCCGATCACGGCGATCCCGAGGGTAGAACTCATCAACCTACCTCCGGAGAGGAGGACAGTCCGGACGACAATGCATTCGTCATTCCGAAAAAACATTTGGAACAAGAGAACCTCCACAGAAGGCTTATGGCCACCGCGAGGAGCCTAATGAAGTAGAAGCAAAGGCTTAAGGCCGCGCATGATACGCTCAACCACAGATGGAACAAAGTGCTAGACACTGAAGGAAAATATGGTGACGATCGCCACACAAAGAGCTACCCAAAGCACAAGCTGCTGCCCGAATTCGACAACGAGGCCATAGAGCCCATTCCTCCAAAGAATAACACGGCCGATCCGCCGGATTGACCACCTCGTGGCCGCGATAGAGTGGCTACTGATGTTGCACACAAGCCCGCACACGATTTACGTGAGCTCTTGGACAAAAAGGCTGGTGCGACCAGGTCCATCTATGGATCCAGAGTACGTGTTCCGATGCAAGATCATGCCCACCAAAATGATCATATTGATCAAATACCATTTTGGAATCAACCCCGAACACAATAACCGTCCACAGCATGCCACGGCATGTCCAGATACAGAGGGGTTGTGCACCCCCTGTGCTTCACCGACGAGGTGCTGGATCACGAATTTCCACAGGATTCAAACCCGTGAATATAGAGGCATACGACGGAACAACAGACCCTGGGGTCTGGATTGAGGATTTTATCCTTCATATCCACATGGCTCATGGTGATGATCTCCACGCCATTAAATACCTGCTCGGCATTGGTTGAAAAGCCTCCTCGAAAACTCAATTGGAAGTTGGGAGGAACTTGAGGATGCTTTCAGGGCCAATTTTCAAGGGACCTATGTCCGACCTCCGGATGCAGATTATTTAAGTCACATAATACAACAACCCGGAGAGTCAGCCCATAAGCTTTGGAACAGATTTCTCACTAAGAAGAATCAAATTGTTGATTGTCCAGATGCCGACGCCTTAGCGGCCTTCAAGCACAGTATCCGAGGCGAATGGCTCGCCAGACACCTCGGCCAAGAAAAGCCGAGGACAATGGCAGCCCTAACAAGCCTTATGACCCGCTTTTGTGCAGGTGAGGACAGCTGGTTGGCCCGTACAGGCACCAGCGACCCAGGCACATCCGAAATTAGGGATGGCAACGGGAAGCCACGACGCAATAAAAACAAGCGTCGAAACAACAAAGAGAGTCTGGACAACACGACAGTCAACGCCGGATTCAGGGGCTCTCGACCCGGTCAACAAAAGAAGTCATTTAAAGGCAGCAAAGATGGACCATCCAGCCAGAACAAGGTCCTGGACAGACTATGTCAAATCCATGGCACCCCCCAAAAACCTGTAAATCACATTCACAGAGAATGCTGGGTCTTCAAGCAGGTCGGCAAGCTAAACACCGAACACAAATAAAGGGAGACGCCAAGTGAGGACGAGGATGAGCCTCACCAGCCGAACACTGGGGGACAAAAAAAATTCCCACCCAAAGTCAAAACAGTGAATATGATCTACGTGACTCATATACCGAAGAGAAGGCGGAAACACGCACTCAGAAACGTATACGCTGTGGACACTGTCGCCCCCAAATTCAACCCTTGGTCGGCCTATCTGATCACTTTTGATCGCAGGGATCATCTGACTAGTATCCGGCACGGAGGATCGGCTGCCTTGGTGCTCGACCCAATAATTGATGGATACCATCTCACTCGAGTCCTTATGGACGACGGCAGTAGTCTTAATCTGATATATCAGGACACTGTCCGCAAGATGGGGATAGACCCGTCGAGAATCAGCCAAAGTAACACTACCTTTAAAGGAGTAATACCAGGCGTCGAGGCCCACTGCACGGGCTCCCTCGTATTAGAGGTTATATTCGGTTCTCCCGAGAACTTCAGAAGCGAAGAATTAATCTTCGACATCGCTCCATTCCGAAGCGGCTATCATGCACTACTCGGAAGAGTGGCCTTCGCTCACTTCAACGCAGTAATGCACTACGCCTACCTCAAACTCAAGATGCCTGATCCACGTGGCGTAATCACAGTTAGTGAAAACACCGAGCGTTCTCTACATGCGGAAGAATATGTAGTGGCTCTAGGAGCCGAACACTAAGCGGCCTCTCCAACCACAATACATGATCGGTCGTCAAGACCACGGACACAGTTAGACGAGTCCGGTGCACTGGCAGTGGAAAAAGCCCAGATAAACCTGAGCTGGGATCTATAGATATACCCCCATAGGCGGTGCTAGGGGCTACAAACATGTAACAAAGCCCACAATTCGGCTTGACCCTATTAATATAACAATCTATTGCATTTTCATGTTTCATTGAGAATAACCAACTTCTCACACGATTCACACCAGACTCTTTTACCTGGGTGTTTTTCCTTTTTTCTTACAGATGACAATCGTGCGGCATCCTTCAAGGGTACGGCACAACGGAGACAAAGGCGCAGACATGCAACAGGGCCCCGCTGAAAGGTTTCTCTTTAGATTAAGCCCCTGTGTAAACCTTTTCTAACGTCTCTTGTTGCTTGACATCCCACGGGTATTTAATACACCCACGAGGGATACTGGCGTTATTGGCATTTCGCCACGACAGATTATTGCACGTACCTGGAAATACATGGTTCATTATGGAGGGCGTTACTCAGCCCAGTATATGTTATAAAGTCCGAATACCTTCGGGAGTGTTCGGCGTCGCGAGTTTGGCCTTATATGCATCAACTTCGAATCATGTCTTTCGTCAAATGTTGGGTTTTCTCAGCTCCTGGGTTTGCTGCCTTACATTCCATTTTATCGGCTAAGGCGGCCAAAGGAGAACTACTATGATCGTGCCCTGGTTATTCCGGATGAGCACCTCAGTAGAGAAAGCCGAAAACTGACTGTCATGATACAGCGAGAGACTGGTCAACCACTCGAGGACTTATCGGAATCTTTGGGATTCCTCCGCATTAACAAAGGACCGTTTCCCGGTCATGTACATACGCGCACCGTATTCGGATGCACGCGGAAGTACCAGGGGCTATATAGTAGCCCCACCGTCAAACTCCTATGGCTAAGTGAAAGTGTTAAAGCTATATAGTCCGATTGCCTAGTTCGACATGCGATCACCTCCTTAATGGACCAAGACATTGGATCAAGTGTGGTTACGTGCGTTTTTCGAACACCCCCGCATTATATGCGTGGGGCCTAAAGCCAACGACTGCAAACTTTCAGGTTATATACATACATAAACGGCCACCCAGGAGGCACTACAATACTTTCCGGCAAAAGTATAAACATAGGCTTTATAATTAAAATAGCATTGTCTTTACAATCGAGATAATTGTCACTCGAACATGATACTCTTCGAGCACTGAGCCTCTATTAAACGGGCACCTTCTAGGACTTGCTCAAAATAGTGCTCGGCTGGGTCCTGGCTTCCTGCCGGACTCTGGGTTGCAATACCGGTGGCCTCTATATCTGCCCAATATGTTTTAACACGAGCAAGAGCCATCCGCGCACCCTCTATGCATGCCGACTTTTTTACAGCGTCGATATGCGACACAGTGCCAAGGAATTGTTGCACTAAACCAAAATAACTGTCCGGCCTTGGCCCTTCGGCCAAAGATGATCTATGACAGATCTCATTGCAAGACCGGACAACCTATGGAGCTTGGCCCAAGCGGCCATCTTTTCATTCAACGGTAGCGGACGCGTCGGAGCACCGAACGAAGACCAGAAAAACCTTTCCACCTCATGATCTTTCTGATCCTTGAAGAACTTGGTCGCATCAGCAGTACTTTTTGCTAGGTCCGCATACGCATCTGCAACACTCTATAACTGATCCAGAGGAGCGTACTTTGGATCTCCAAACTTCATCCTCAAGAAATAGGAACTCCCAGCCGGGATATTTCCGGCTTGTCGAAGCTCCTCCCGCACAGCTCTGACTTCAGAGCGTGTATCCTTGGCTGCATCCAAGGCCTTCTTCAGGCCAGCCGCTTTCGCTTGGCTCTCCTTTTCAAGGATTTCATATCGGTTGGCGGCATCTTTCAGCTCCACAGCCATCTCGGCTATTTTATCCTCGCTCCGGCGATGAGCAGCCCGTTCGGCTCTTAACTCGTCGACCGCCTTCAGGGCGGCTGCATTGCTTATCCTGGCTTGTTCCTTGGCTAAGGCAAGTTCTGCCCTTAGGGCCTCCACGGCAGCAGCCCCATCTGCGGCCACAACATATCATAGATATTAGCATCATTCTCCTCTTGATATTTGCTGATAATCCAAAAGAAAACACTTACCCTGTGACTCGTCAAGCCGCTTGTTCACAAGCACGATGTCGGCATCCGCCACATCAAGCTGTCACCTCAGTTTGACGAATTACTGCCAGACCCTTAGCCATATGCACATAACATAGTGCTATCATTACTTGGGAGTGTGATCCTCCATTTGCCGCCTAGGGCTGGCAACCTGAGTCTCAGGGGCTACTATCTATACGAAGCACACCTAGCGTGTGCGGTACAACCGAAAGATTACGTATTTCGTGGCGTACCTCAAAGCATTTGAGCAGGCTCGTAAAAGCTTCATATAACCCGCTTTTGGCGGATGAAATCTTCTCAAAAAAACAAACCCATTAAAGTACGGTGAGCTTCTGAGAAAGAAGCTTGCTCTAGAAGGCCCTTCAGTGTGTCCGGCTGAGTGCCGGACAGTCCCAGACTCTTCCTATTGCCATACTTGGGGGCCGAACACTCTGGGCTTCGGGTGGCCGAAGTGTTAACTTCTGGCCTTGATGGATCAGGAATCATCCGTGACGACACCTCGGGGTCGCCCGCTCCGTGGGGTGGGGAGGTAGGTGGAGTTTCACTCTCCATCATCTCCGGAAGAAGATCTCCCGAAGATGAACTCTGTTGAGAAGGGCTATAAGTCGGACTGCAAGAGATAGGTCTTGGTTATTAATCTCAGAGGAAAGGCAGTATATATTTATTAAAATGCTTGTAATTCATTTACGGCTTGGTGGAGGGCTGGCCCGTTTGCGGGTGCTGTGTGGTAAGGATGCCCTCTGAGGCAGGCCCCCCTGGCAAAGTTTTCTTCCCTTGTTTAGGCACCTCCATTTCTAAGTCTTCGGAGGCGGCCCTTTTCTTCCCGCGGGGGGAGGGAACCTTAGATTCACCTCCCCGATTATCCTCCTTCGTGGAGACGTTAATTACCCCGATTTGGATGTACAATGTATGAAGCTCATTTTCGGCTTCTCTACTCTTCCATTCATCTTTCCCCAGTGGCACTTATTCAGCACGCGTCTAAGAATCCTGGTTAACACATGATTCCACGAGCCTTCGGGAAGCAGGGCCAGACACATGATCCTCTGTGATTTACCGAGCCAATCCTGGCCACGGATAGTTTTCAGAATAATGTTGTGATAAATATGAAGAGAGTGTTCGGTTGCAGAGTTACTTACTTGGGTATCTGGATGATGGCAGTTCAAACCCGCATCCTCGGTGGTGTCCGGACACTTTATTCGCGATCCGAAGAATAACCGATACATCCCTTCAAGCGTCATGTCGAAGAAGTGCTCGATAGTTCGCGGTCCCTCGGGGTTGAACTCCCACATACGGAGAGGTCGACATTTGGACGGCAGGGCCCGGTGGACTAGCATTACCTGAAATATTTTAATGAGGCTAACATCCCTCTGAAGAAGTTCCCGAATACAGCTCTGCAATGTCGGTACATCATTAGCAGGCCCCCAGTCTAGTCCCTCATTGGCCCATGACGCCAGTTGAGGCGAAGGGCCCGAGCGGAAGGTAGGGGCAGCTGCCCACCTTGTGCCTCAGGGAGCGGTGATGTAGAACCACCTCCGTTGCCATAAATCGGACACCTCTAGGAAAGAACCTTCAGGCCATGGGGCATTGGTGCTTTTTCTTATTACCACGGCCCGGCACTCTGTGTGTTGCCCATCGATCACCTTCGGCTTTACATTGAAGGTCTTGAGCCATAGACCGAAGTGTGGGGTGATGTGGAGGAAGGCTTTGCACACGGCGATAAACGACGAGATGTGAATGATGGACTTTGGAGCTAGATCGTGAAAATCTAGCCCGTAATAGAACATGAGCCCTCTCACGAAGGGATCAAGACTAAACCCTAAACACGGAGCAAGTGGGAAACAAATACGACACTCTCATTGGGTTCGGGAGTGGGGATGGCCTGCCCTTGGGCAGGAAGCCTGTGCTGGATTTCGGCGGTCAGATACCTGGCCTCCCTGAGCTTCGCAATGTCCTCCTCTGTGACAGAGGAGGCCATCCATTGACCTTGAAGGTTGGATCCGGACATGATTGAAGGTCCAAAGTGCTTAATCCTGAGCTTTGGGTGTTGGAACTTGAGATGGGGGAAGGAGCAAGCGTGGGAAGAAAGGGACAGGCCTTGGTCCCTCTATAAAGGAGGTGAATATCAAGCATCCTTAGCGTGACCATTTGGGACTTGCCTAAAAACAAGGAGTCATACCAACATGCGTAGTTGGGTTACCCACACCCGAATTGATGAGAATCCTGCGATAAGGGGGACACGATCTCTGCTTCGACAAGACGTGCCAATAAAACCACCTTGCAATATGTGAAGTGGTAGGCTGGGAAAAACGGTTTTTAATAAACCGGGCCGCGGTGTGAGGACACGCTGTGAAAAGTTGTTAGCAGATTAGATTTATAAAGTATTGTGCTCTATACGGTGGTATGTGGAAATTATTTTGCAGAGCCGGACACCATCCTTGTGTTCAAAATCTTCTATGGAGTATTCAGAGATGGAACCCGCCTTGCAATGCCGAAGACAATTTGCACGCCGGACTCATCGTCATTGAAGCCTGGTTCAGGGGCTACTGAGGGAGTCCTGGATTAGGGGGTATCCGGACAACCGGACTACATACTTTGGCCAGACTGGTGGACTATGAAGATACAAGATTGAAGACTTTGCCCCGTGTCCGGATTGGACTCTCCCTGGCGTGGAAGGCAAGCTTGGCGATTCGGATATTAGATCTCCTTCTCTGTAACCAACTCTGTGTAACCCTAGCCCCCTCTGTTGTCTATATAAACCGGAGGGTTTAGTCCATAGGACAAGAACAATCATAATCATAGGCTAGCTTCTAGGGTTTAGCCTCTACGATCTCGTGGTATATCAACTCTTGTAATACTCATATCATCAAGATCAATCAAGCAAGAAGTAGGGTATTACTTCCATCGAGAGGGCCCGAACTTGGATAAACATTGTGTCCCCAGCCTCCTGTTACCTTTAGCCTTAGACGCACAGTTCGGGACCCCCTACCCGAGAACCGCCAGTTTTGATGCCGACAGCCACCAAGATCGCCGCCGAGGAAGCCGCCAAGGATGCTGAGGACTCCACCAAGGAGGCCGGCAAGGGCGCCGCAGAGGAGGCCGGCAAGGGCCTACCATTGAGGCTGGCAAGGTTGCTGCCGAGGAGGCCGACAAGGCCGCAGCCGAGGAGGGGATGGTCGATGATCAACCGTCCTCCTCTGTTGCCTCTGGCTCGGGCAAGTATTTGAAGGTGGGTGACAACCTGTTCGTCTACCTTCCTGGGACGACGAGCACCGGAGCACCCACCGAGGGAGAAGTGTTTGATGACGAGGTGCTCGCCGCTGCCGGGCTTGAGGTTGTTGACGACCCGAGCGCTGGTGGCGGCGATACCCAATAGGAGCAGCTCCTCCAGGCCATGAGCGTCAGCTTCAACAAGCATCAGGCGCTCCACCGCACCCGTCTGGACAAGGCAAAGTCCAAGGAGGCGGTGGCGAACAAGGCGGAGGCAGACCTCAAGGAACGTGTCACTGAGGCGCAGGCCTGGTTCTGCTAGGCTCATGAGGAGATGAAGGCCGCCCAGGACAAGCTGGGCGAGCGTAGCCAAGAGCTCATCCTTAAGTAGGCCGACATTGAGAAGGCCTAGGGGTGGCACGGGCACATGCTACCGAGGATGAAGCCGCCCGGTGCCAGCACCAGGCCGAGCTAAACTCCCAGGATGAGGACCTTGCCACCCGTGAAGCGGCACTCGCCGCCGCACTCCGTGGCAAGGACGAGGAGGTCGAGAGGCTTGCCACGCAGCGGACCCGGGAGCTGGAGCAGAAGCACAAGGAAGCACTCGATGCTCAAGCTCTGGCCCACGGTGACAAGGCGAAAGAGCTGGAGGAGGAGCGGGACGGCCTGAAGAACCGAGCCCTGGAGCTGTCGAAGGAGAAGGACACGCTCAACTGGGCTCTGGTCGAGGCGCAGGCCGCGGCCCACGGCAAGGCTAGGCTGCTCTCCACGGCCAACAATGCCATCAAGGACCTGAACCTCAAGCTGGATGGCCTTGAGGGGGCGCTTTCAGAGGCCAAATCCCAGGAGGGGATCCTGACCAAATGCCTAGCGGAGGAGACGCAGCTATGGGCGAATGAGGCCGCCAATCTCGAAGATCGCATGAAAGGCAAGAAACTCTGGACCAGTTGCCTCGTTGACGTCACCAACAGGATCACCAAGCAGCTGGCCGACATGAAGATGTTGGATGTGAGGTACGCCCCGGAGCCGAACGTGAGACCCAACGCCATGCTGACCATGTTCTTTGAGGGCGTCCTTTGAGCTATGGAGCAATTCCACTCCGACTGGGCGGGCTCCCTGGCCCATGAGGCCCGGACACTTTGCCGGGGCGCCATCACTAAGGTCCTCACCAAGCCGGTGTACTGGAACCCCAACCTCGATCTTCGACGCCGTGCTGGATAGCTTGCCGGGTGATGCGGACCTCACAGTGCTTGAGGAGCGCATTGAGCCCATCATCAGCTGCGTCGGCGGAATCCAGAGGGTGGAGGGCCAGCGTCGGGACTAGACGCCTCGTTTCTTGTCGCCGCTGCAGGTTCATGATGAAGACAATTTCTATCTTTAGTTAGAACCGCGACAAGAACTGATGTAATATAACTCTGCAGTACTTTTGGTACGATATATGTTATTTCCCTGTTCAACGTCTCTTTGTATGTCCACCCTACATTTATTGGGTAGGCTTGCTGGCGCGTAAACCCAAACCGCTGCACTCTGAAGGACGAATCCTTTAGTGGCCGGCAGGGTGTGCTTGCTGTCGTGCGAACCACCTTGCCGTTCTCAGCACGGACGCTCGAACTATCGAGCGGACTCCAGACACAGCGAGAGTGTTGCCAATAGCGGAAGGCCACCCTGCCGTTCTCGACGCAGCCTCTCAATCTATTGAGCGGGCTAGAAACATACCAAGGGCATTGCCAATAATGGAAGGGCCCCACTGCGTGCAGGTTTCTCATACAGAGGGAAGATATTCGAGGAAAACAACCTTATAAAAAAGGGAATTACTGAGAGTTTAGCTTTCTTGTCGCCGCGCGAACGCTTGCCGCATCCGCTGACGGTGCTACTTGCTCGGTCGCCTTCTTCCTTGGAAGCCATGGCGACGAAGGACTGTTGAACGAACTACCGAACCAGATTCTCAACTATGCCCCCTACATGGTGCGCCAAATATGTCGGGGGGAAACGACACCTATGGGATCAACTGGGATCCCTACTACGGGTGCGGACCATGGGGTTGAGAAAAGAGCGGGATCGACAGTCACTTCAAGCACACAGATCGTTTACCCAGGTTCGGGCCGCAAGGATGCGTAATGCCCAAGTCCTGCTTTAGTGTCTATTTGAGTGTTCTTGGAGTTCTTGAGCTAGCTATGATGAGTAACTTGTCAAGGGTTCCGAATCCCCTACTAGTATGCCTCGGCCCTCCTTTTATAGTCAAGGGGATCGCCACAGTGGCCCACAGGAGGTGGCATCAGTGTATAGTGGCTATGCTTATCGCTAGCCATTACGGGACAAGACGCATTTAATGTGCCCCTTAGGTGTCCCCCTCACTTTATCGGGGACGGAAACCAGCCCTCGTCCCATCTGTCGCTGCTCCACCTTGCTTCGACACGCGTCCAGGCCAGCGGTGTGCATGGTGCCATGTAGGCTGGGAGGCTGCTGAGGTGGCACGGTGGTAGGACCATAACGAAGATTTGCATGCTGAGGGAGTCCTGGATAAGGGGGTATCCGGACAGCCAGACTATATACATCGCCCGGACTATAGAAGCGTCAAGATACAAGACTCAAGACTTCGGCTCGTGTCCGGATGGGACTCTCCTTTGCGTGGAAGACAAGCTTGGCAATCCGGATATTATGTTTCCTTCCTCGTAACCGACTGCATGTAAACCCTAGCTCTCCGATGTCTATATAAACCAAAGAGGATGGTCCTTAGAAGGCCGATCACAATTACAATCATACCATCATAGGCTAGCTCCTAGGGTTTAGCCTCTACGATCTCGTGGTAGATCTACTCTTGTACTACTCATATCTTCAATATTAATCAAGCAGGAAGTAGGGTTTTACCTCCATCGAGAGGGCCCGAACCTAGGTAAACATTGTGTCCCTTGCTTCCTGTTACCATCAACCTAAGACGCACAAATCGGGACCCCCTACCCGAGATCCGTCGGTTTTGACACCGACATTGGTGCTTTCATTGAGAGTTCCTCTGTGCCGTCGCTTCAAGGCTTGATGGCGTCTTCAATCATCAACAACACGGTCCAGGGTGAGACTTTTCTCCCCGGACAGATCTTCGTGTTTGGCAGCTTCACACTGCGAGCCAATTTGCTTGACCAGTTGGAGCAGATCGATAGCTTTGCCGCTGGCCAACAGATCAGGTTCGGAAACTTGAACTACACAACAGATATCCGCGGAGACTTGATCTTCGACGGATTCGAGCCTGCGGCAGGAACGTCGGATAGTCACGACGAGCACGATCTAGACCTGCCGTCGGACAATGCTTGGGACCTCATCCCCGAAGCAGCCCCAGATCTACATCCAGGGCAGGTTGCGTTGCCTATGGACGGAGGGCTGGACCCTGCCTCGCAGGCTTCACACTCATCGGCGGTGGAGCCGAACACAGGTCTCACCTCTATGGAGTCCTGTAACCCTGGGCCCCCGGACTCATATCTGGTTGTTGGTCTTGATCCGCACACTCTCGAGCTAGTCGAGATAGGTTGGGCGCTGGTAATGGAGTTTACCGCTGCGGACATCTTTCGGCACTCGCCTTTTGGTGACATGCTGAACTCGTTAAATTCTCTCTCTCTGTCAGGAGGCTCTGAGCCGAATTATGTCCGGCTTGAGTGGGAAGCAGGTGACGAAGGAATTCGTTGCCCACCCACCGCCCACTTCATTGCCACGATTGAAGATTTAACCGACATGCTTGACTTCGACTCCGAAGACATCGACGGTATGGACGACGATGCAAGATAAGCTCCAGAATCCTTGGGGCACGGGACTACTACCTTGTCACACGATATATACATGGTAGACACGCCCAATAAGGACGACAACGATAATCCGGAAGATAAAACACCCAGGCAAAAGTCAAAAAGGCGATGCAGACGCCGCTCAAAGTCCAGCAATTGCAAAAATAGCGACAAGAGCGCAAGAAGGGTAGATATACCCGCAAACTCCGAAACCAACAAAGACCACATGGACCCAGCGATGGAGCAGGATGAGCTAGGTCACGCCAAATCAAGTTCGGAGCAAATACCCGATCACAATGATCCGGAGGGACGAGCTCATGAAGCCGCCCCAGAACAGGAAGACAGTCCGGACGACGATGCATTCATCATCCCGGACAAACAAGTGGAACGAGACAACCTCCACAGAAAGCTTATGGCCACCGCAAGAAGTCTCAAAAAGCAGAAGCAACGGCTCAAGGCCGCACAAGAAAAGCGCAGCCGAAGATGGAATAAAGTGCTAGACACCGAAGAAAGATATGGTGATGATCGCCATACGAAAAGCTATCCGAAGCACAAGCTACTGCCAGAATTCGACGACGTGGCCGTTCCACCAAAAGAAAATTCGACCAAGAAACTAGAGGTACCGCTTCACAACCATAACAGAGCGGCTGCGGACACTGTGCATGATCTACATGAGCATCTGGATAAGAAGGCCGGTGCAGCCAGGTCCATCTATAGACACACCCCTGCGAGGGACTATGACCACCTAAACACTCATACAAACCAAATACCAGTTCAGAATAAACTCCGAACACAACAACAGCCGACTGCATGCCACAACACGTCCAGATACAGAGGGGCTGCTCACCCGCTGTGCTTCACCGAAGAAGTACTAGACCATGAATTCCCACAAGGCTTCAAACCCGTGAAAATAGAAGCATACGACAGCACAACAGACCCAGGGGTATGGATTGAGGATTTTATCCTACATATCCACATGGCTCGTGGAGATGACCTCCACGCCATCAAATACCTTCCCTTAAAATTGAAGGGACCAGCTAGACACTGGTTGAAAAGCCTCCCCGAAAACTCAATTGGGAGTTGGGAGGAACTCGAAGATGCTTTCAGGGCCAATTTTCAAGGGACTTATGTCCGGCCTCCGGTTGCAGATGACCTAAGTCACATAATCCAACAACCTGGAGAGTCCACCCGCAAGCTTTGGAACAGATTCCTTAATAAGAAGAATCAAATTGTCGATTGTCCGGACGCCAAAGCCTTAGCAGCATTCAAACACAGCATCCGTGCCGAATGGCTCGCCCGACACCTCGGCCAAGAAAAGCCAAGGACAATGGTAGCCTTAACAAGCCTTATGACCCGCTTTTGCGCGGGTGAAGATAGCTGGCTGGCCCTAAAGGCACTGGCGACCCCAGCACATCCGAAATAAGGGATGGTAACGGGAAGCCATGGCGTAATAAAAACAAACGCCAAAACAAGGAAGCGAGCCCGGATAACACGACGGTCAACGCCGGATTCAGGGGCTCTCGACCTGATCAGCAAAAGAAGCCATTCAAAGCAGTAAAGAGGGACCGTCCGGTCTGAACAGAGTCCTGGACAGACTATGCCAAATTCATGGCACCCCGGAGAAACCTGCGAACCACACCCATAGAGAGTGCTGGGTCTTCAAGCAGGCCGGCAAATTAAATGCCGAACACAAGGGGAGGGATACACCAAGCGAAGACGAGGATGAACCTCGCCAGCCAAACACTGGGGGATAGAAAAAATCCTGCCAGAGGTTAAAACAGTAAACATGATCCACCCGACTCACACATCCACGAGAAGGCATGGACGTGCGCCCATAGATGCACATGATGTAGAGCCCATCGTATCTACATCTCATTACTGGATGTCTCGTCCGATCACCTTCGACCACATGGACGACCGAACTAGTATTCGGCGCGGAGGATCACATGCCTTGGTGCTTGACCCAATAATCGACGGATACCGTCTCATCCATGTCCTCATGGACGACGGTAGTAGTCTCAATTTAATATATGAGGACATTGTCCGCAGAATGGGGATAAACCCATCCAGAATTAGACAAAGCAACACCACCTTTGAAGGGGTGATACTAGGCGTTGAGGCCTATGGCAGGGGCTCGGTCGAGCTGGAAGTAATATTCGGCCCCCAGGCAACTCTAGAAGCGAAGAACTGCTCTTCCCCATCGCACCTTTCCAAAGCGGCTATCACACATTGCTTGGGAGAACGGCCTTCGCCCGCTTCAACGCATTGCCGCACTATGGCTACCTTACACTCAAGATGCCCGGTCCCCGTGGCGTCATCACCATTAGCAGAATAAGGGAGCGCTCTTTGCGCGCAGAAGAACAAGCGACGGCCCTAGCGGCCGGACTATAAGCGGCCTCCAATATCAGAAAACATGACTAGTCATTACGACCGCAGACACGGTTAGACGAGTCCGGTAGCCCGGATAAAATTCAAACATGGCACCATATATGTAATCCCATAACGGAAACCAGGGGCTGTATATATTTAATACAGCCCCGCACTTGGCTCGACCTTATTGGCAGGCCAACATCTTACACTTTTATTATTAATCGCATACTTACGTTGCACTCTCCTATGAGTTTTACTTTTTTTTAAAGACAATGTTTGCGTGAGACCCTTCCAGGATATGGCACAACGGAGACAAAGGCACAGACGTGCAGCAGGGCCCCGTTCAACAAGTTTCTTTTTAGATTAAGCCCCTGTGTAAACCTTTTGTACTACCTCTTGTTGTTTAACCATCCCATGGGTTCTATATCCATAGAGGATACTGCCGTTTTTGGCATTTGGCCACGGCAGACTAAATTGCACGTACCTAGGAATTAAGGCCTTATAACAGGCTCTTGTCAGCCTCTTTTCCTTTATAAAGACCGAATACCCTCGGGAGTGTTCGGCGTCACGAGTTTGGCCATATATGCATCACCTCCGAACCATGTATTTGGTCAAATGTTGGGTTTGCCCGGCTCCTGGGTTTGCCGCCTTACATTCCGTTAACACCGGCTAAGGTAGGCCAAAGGAGAACTACTGCGATTGTGCCCTGGTTATTCCGGATGAGCGCCTTAGTAGAGAAAGCCGAAAACTGACTGTCATGATACAGCGAGAGACTGTTCAACCACTCGAAGACTCACCAGAATCCCTAAAGATTCCTCCGCATTAACGAAGGACCGTTTCCCGGCCATGTACACACGCGCCCGTATTCGGATGCACGAGAAGGTACCAGGGGCTACATAGTAGCCCCACCATTATACTCCCATGGCTAAGCGAAAGTGTTACAACTATATAGTCCGATTGCCTAGTTCGACATGCGATCACCTCCTTAATGGACCAAGACGTTGGATGAAGTGTGATTAAGCATATTTTTTGCGAACACCCCTGCATTATATGCGTGGGGGCTGAAGCCAACGACTGCTATCTTTCGGACTACTTATACATATAAAAACGGCCGCAAAGGGGATAAAATCATACTTCTGGGCAAAAGTATAAACATAGCCTCATAATTAAACTAAAACATTGTTTTCTACAATGATTCGACTTATCACTCGAATAAAACATTCTTCGAGCACTGCGCCTCTATTAGGAGGGCACCTTCTGTGACTTGCGCCAAGTAGTTCTCGGCCGGATAATAGCCTCCCGCCGGATCCTGGGTCGCTATTACAATGGCCTCCATATCCGTCCAATAGGCTTTAACACGGGCTAGAGCCATTTGCGCACCCTCTATGCATGCCGACCTCCTCATGGCGTCAATCGGAGACACGGATCCAAGGAATTGCTGCACCAAACCAAAATAGATGTACGGCTTAGGCCCCTTCGACCAAAGATGGTCTATTACAGACCGCATTGCAAACCCGGACAGCCTGTGGAGCTCCGCCATAGCAGCCACCTTCTCATTCAGTGGGAGCAGGCGAGTGGGAGCATTGAACTGCGACCAGAAAAGCTTCTCCACTTCTTCATTGCCTTGACCCTCGAAGAACTTGACAGCGTCAGCTGTACTATTCGCCAAGTCCGCATATGCGTCTGCAGGTGTCAAGCGCCCCGCCAGGGGAGCATACTTCGGATCCAAGAACTTCGTCCGCAGTAAGTATGAGCCCCCAGCGACGATTTTGTCAGCCTGTTGGAGCTCCTCCCGCATACTGCGGATCTTGGTCCGCATCTCCTTGGCGGCATTAAGTGCCTTGTCCAGCTCGGCCGAACTAGCCTTATTCTCCTTTTTGAGGAGTGCATACCGGTCGGCGGCATTCTTTAACTCCCTAGCCATTTTGGCTATCTTTTCCTCGCTTCGGCGATGAGCAGCCTGTTCGGCTCTCAATTCTTCGCCCGCCTTTAGGGCAGCCGCATTGCTAGCCCGAGCTTGTTCCTTGGCTTGAGCAAGTTCCGCCCTCAGGGCCTCCATGGCAGTAGCACCATCTGTAGTGCAAACACATCGCATCAATATTATGCCCCTTTTACATTTCATATACATCATAATAAGGGAAGCAGAGCACATACCCTGTGACTCCTCCAGCCGTTTATTCACCAGCGTGATATCGACAGCGATGGATCCGAGCTGCCTCCTTAGTTCGGCAACTTCAACAGACTGGTCGGCTGCCGGATCCTTGTAAATCTGTGCACATGTACGGCACAGACATTAGTATATGATCCCCGTTTGCCGCCTATGGCGGGCAACCAGAGTCTCAGGGGCTACTATCTATAGGTAGCACACCTAGTGCACGCTTCATAAGCAAAAAAATTGCGCATTTCTCACTACATACCACAAAGCTTCTGAGCAGGCTTGTAAATGCCTCATTCAAACCGCTGGAAGCGGATGAAATCTTCATGAGCACTGTGCTCATTAAAGAGCGGTGCTCCTCCGAGAGCGCGACTCACTCCAAACGGCTCGTTAGTATGTCCGGCCGGACACTGAACTGTGCCGGACCATTCTCATCGCCCCCCGTGGGAGCCAGACGCGCCGGGCTCAGGGCTGCTGATGTATTAACCTCCGGCTTTGGCAGATCCGGACTCCTCCATGACGACACCTCCGTGCCGCCTGCTTCATGAGGCGGAGAGGTGGGTGGAGTCTCACTCTCCATCATCTCCGGATGAAGGTCCCCCGAAGACGAACTCTGTTGAGAAGAGCTGCTCGCCGGACTACAAAATACGAAGTCCTGGTTATGGATCTCGGAGTAACATCACACGTTCGAATTAATGAATAACTTACGGCTCGGGGGAGGGCTGGCCCATTGGTGGGCATGACGCGGTGAGGGTGCCCGTCGCGGCAGAGCCCCCTGGTGATGCTTTCTTCCCTTGCTTGGGCGTCTTTGCCTCCAAATATTCGGAGGCATCCCTCTTCTTCCCGCATGGGGAGGAGGCTTTGGCCTCCCCTTTCCGGCTATCCTCCATAGGAGGGGTATTGATTTCCCCGGTCTGGATGTGTAGCGTGTGAAGTTCGGCTTCACTGCCCTTTCCTTCGCCTTTCCCTGAGGGGATTTTGCTGAGCGCCCGGCCCAGCATCTTTGCAATAGTGGGACCAGGCGAGCCTTCAGGAAGTGGTGCCGGACATCAGATTCTCTCCGCCTTGTTGAGCCATTCCTAGCCACAGAAAGATTTTCAGAATAATGGTTATGATAAATATAAATGAAGTGTCCAGCTTTAAGGTTACTTACTTCGGCATCTAGGCAATTGCAGCTTAGGCCCGCATCCTCGGTGGTGTCCGGACACTTTACATGTGGTCCAAAGAATAACTTGCATATCCCTTCAAGCGTCAGGCCGAAGAAGTTCTTAATAGTCCGCTGACCCTCCGGATTAAACTCCCACATCCGGAGAGGCCGACGTTTGCACGGCAACATCCGTCGGACTAGCATTACCTGAATTATGCTGACAAGATTTATGTCCCTCTCAATAAGCTCCCGGATGCGATTCTGTAGTTCTGGTACATTGGCAGCAGGCCCATAATTCCGTCCCACATCGGTCCAAGACGCCAACTATGATGGAGGGCCTGAGCGGAACTCGGGGGCAGCTACCCACTTTGTGCCTCTGGGAGCAGTGACATAGAACCATCTCCGTTGCCATACGTCGGATACTTCCGGAAAAGAACCCTCTAGCTATGGAGCATCAGCGTTTCTGCTTATTATAGTGCCTCCGCACTCTGCATGTCGCCCCTCAATCATCTTCGGCTTCACATTGAAGGTCTTCAGCCATAAGTCGAAGTGTGGGTTGACGTGGAGAAAATCCTCGCACACAATAATGAAAGACGAGATGTGGAGGATGGCGTCTGGAGCCAGATCGTGGAAATCCAACCCATAGTAGAACATGAGCCCCCTCATGAAGGGGTCGAGGGTGAGGCCTAGGCCTCGGAGGAAGTGAGGGATAAACACGACGCTCTCGTTGTGCTTTGGCATGGGGATAACTTGCCCCGGAGTAGGAAGCCTGTGCTAGATATCGGCGGTCAGGTATCCGACCTCCCTAAGCTTCACAATGTCCTCCTCTTGAATCGAGGAGGCCACCCACCGGCCTGTTGCGTCAGATCTGGACATGTTGGAGGATCTGGGGGGCTGGAGCTTAGGTTTTGAGTGTCGGAGCTCGAGGGGCAAGGAAGAGCAGGAGAGGTGGTAAAAAGGCATAGGCCTTGACCCATTTATAAAAGGGATGAATACCAAGAGTCCTTAGCGTGACCGCTTGAGACTTACCTAAAATGCACGGAATCATACCAACGGTCGCCGTGGGGTCACATATGCCCATATTGATAAAAGAGCCCATATTAAGGGGGACACGATCTCTGCTTTGGCAGGACGTGCCAATAAAACCGCCTCGCAACGCGAGTCGAGGTGGAGCAGGAGACGCCGGTTTGTGTTGGACCAGGCCACGATGTAAGGGCATGACGTGCAAAAATTGCCAGCAGAACGGATATATGCTAGGGTATGTGAAGATCATCTTGCAGATCCGGACACGGTCTACGTGTTCGATAACCATCTTGGAGTATTTGGAGGAGGAACCCTCCTTGCAATGCCGAAGACAAGACTGCGCGCCGGACTCATCGTCCGGCTGGAAGCCTTGGATGCCTTTGCTGAGAAGCACCTCGACCTCGCCATGCAAGTCGCCACTCCTTAGCTGCCGGTCGGTGGCCCGACGCACTAAGTTGAGGAGGAATAGGTCGTAGGTTCATGGATCCATCATTGTTCTTGCCTTCTGTAACCACCACTGCGATCACATCATCGTGGCCTTAATTCTTATTGTGTTGTTGCATTCTCGTTCTAGTCAATACTGACATGTGCGATCCCTTTGCTTAATTATATGCATCACTGTAACTAGTACTCCATCCTTCAATTTATAAGTTGTCCTTACCTTTTCCATCAACTTCGTGCAATGCGCGGGCATCTTGCTAGAAACACTAGAATATGTCTATATAATCCGTATGTGATAGTCCATTTGAAATCTCAAAAAAGACAAATATTTAGGTACGGAGGGAGTAATATTAAGTATATCAAAACAATAGTGATTTCTTTCAATTTTGTGAACAAATACTACTATTCTACTACTTTGGATCCATTGCAACACACGGGCACATTGCTTGTAAAAGGAAAAGGCCTGTCGCGTTCGCGTCGCACCCCCACACGCCCGGGAATCGGGAGTACTCCACGGCCCGTCCGACACGACACATAGCTTAGGGAAGGCGTGTTGCCTAGCATTTTCACTTTCATGTGGGACCGCCATTGAGCAAACGGACACCCCGCCCGTCGTCGGGTTGGAAAACAGAAACGAGGGGAAGATCTAGCTGTAGCACGGAAGCCAAGAAATTTGGTGTCAGATGGGGCTCGTTGATACAGTAGGAGCATTCCATACTAGTACTACTCCTACTAATACCAAGTTTGTACTCCTAACTATATTACTAGTACTACCACTATACGACTAGTAGGTACGTGCACGGCACAACATCGTAGGAACAAAAAACAGGAAGATCTTGTTTTGGGTGATTTATCTTTTTTTCAATCAACGTAGTATGAATAATATGATGTGGGGGGCACCCATGAAGCTTATGTGGCTTGGTTGCATGGCTACGAAAGGTTAGACAAAAATAAATAGATAATGTGTTTAGAGTGCACTCCACTAAATAGATATACTTTTGATCCATTGTAACGGACCGACACATCTATATCTATACCCCCTATATAGTGTGTGAAAAACTTTGAAAGTTGGTCGTTGGATGAAGCCAATCCGACGGTACAAAGATGGAAAATCCGAGCACTACTGGCCGTTGGATATCATCCACCAGATTTTG
The DNA here is from genome assembly GCF_018294505.1 of Triticum aestivum. Classification (NCBI taxonomy): domain Eukaryota; kingdom Viridiplantae; phylum Streptophyta; class Magnoliopsida; order Poales; family Poaceae; genus Triticum; species Triticum aestivum. The sequence goes on from NC_057795.1 coordinate 71,753,054, forward strand.
CCACATGTATAATCTAGAAGACTCCATGGTTTAACTTAATTCATGACTAACTTTGCCACAACTAAGCTTAGGCAAAGTTATTAGTTCTTCAAAATGAGGGCCACAAATTGGCAAGCCTAAGGGAATCTTGCCACATTTTTTGTGTGTATGTCATGTGGGGCCTTAGTGTGGCTTGCCCAAGATGTGGCTTGCCTAAGGTGTGGCTTGAACCAAACACTCACCTAAGTTAATCAAACATGCCTAACCTTACATTCCACTAGATTTTGCCACATGTTAGCATCCAAAAAACCCCACATATAGAAGAATAATGCACAAACCACCAGAATCTCATGCGTGCAATGCACGTGTACCTTACTAGTACAAGTTGGTAGTAGTAAGAAACAAATTCCAGTTTTGGCACGAGCTCGTACTGCGGGGGCACCACATGGCCTGTTGCATGAGTTACATTTCCCTCTCGGGGCACACGGGACCGAACTAAAGTGGCTTAGTGCCCGGCCTATGAGTCAATGACATGCGGACCTTAAATGTGGCTGGCCCACATGTCATTCTCATGGTGGTGGCATGGTTCGCGACTCACTCACTACTAGAAAAAGGGCTATAGATGGGATTGACACTAATGGCGCACCAGACAAGGGGTGCGCCATTAGTATATACTAATGGCGCACCACCTTTAGATACGCCATTAGAGTTGAAACTACTAATGGCGCACCTGGCCTAAGGTGCGCCATTAGTATCAAATTTTTTTTGAACTAGTGCGCCTGTCCAAACATACTAATGGCGCATCCGGACATAGTGCGCCATTACTAGTTGTAACTAGTAATGGCGCACGCGTCGGAAAGTGCGCCACTAAAGTTGTTTTTTTATTATATTTTTATTCCTTTTTTTGCAATACTACTAATGGCGCACTGTACAGCCGTGTGCCATTACTAGTTTAAACTAGTAATGGCGCACTGTAGAACAGTGCGCCATTAGAATGTTTTTTTTGCAAAAACTACTAATGGCGCACCACCAGAAGGTGCGCCATTAGTAACCTGGATTACTAATGGCGCATTTAGTGCTGGTGCGCCATTAGTAAGTGGGCAGCAACAAGATATTTTGGACAGCCTCTCCTACCCACACTCACTTTCTCCCCACTTCATTCTCTCCACCTCCTCCTCCTTGTCTTGGGTGCCTCCTCTTTTCCACCTCATTTCCACCATATATTCATTCAAATTAAGTGGTTAAATTACCTTGTTTTGATAGGTAAGTAAGGGGGGAAGCTATATTTATGTTGTTCTCCCTACAACAATGTGCACATGCACTTTTTATGGCCTAGCTAGATCTATGTATGTTCGTGGTGTTGCATATGTTTGTGGTGTTGCATATGTGTTTGTATTTGGAGGTGTACCGGTATTTGAAATGCGATAGTTGCCAATATTTTGCCGGAATGTTGATTCATTTCCATTTCGGCGAGAATTTTGGCATTAAGCATTCTTTTTGGTCCTATTTTTAGGGAAAGTCATGCCAAATTTTTTCTTGGTTCTAAAATATCGTTTTGCTCTACCCCGCAGGCGACCATGGTCCGCACGATGACCGAAGGCATCGTGAATAGGTTTTTGAGGTCCGTGAAGGCCGAGATGCTTCAAAAGAACGAGACAGAGATAAGATGTCCGTGTCGAAGATGCAAGCTGAAGAGCCTTATTGCGGACCCGGATTCCAGGCAGGTGCGGGACCACCTGCTCTTGCGTGGTTTCATGGATGGCTATCGGTGGCAAGGTGATGAATATGACTACGAAGTCGTCCATGGGGGCCGGGCAAGAAATGAGGAAGGGCAGCAAGACAACCACCGCGGCTCGGGCGGGCGAGAAGACGAAGAATCCCCAGGAGATGATCACGCCGGTGATGCTGTACACAGTCATCAGGTAGAAGATGCAGCACATGATGATGAGGAAGATGCCGGAGCAGACGACGGGCATGATCATGAAGATCATGATGCCGGCGGAGCAGACGACGCTGGACCATCGATGGGCTGGGTGCAGGACCCTCAGATTCAAGAGCTTCTTCTCAAGCAGACGGATAATGCAAGAGCTGCCGCCGGAGAGAAAGCCAAGATGGATCAACTTGAGTTAGACGCGGTTACTCCATTGTATGAAGGATGCAGGCCCGAGGATACCCGCCTAAAAGTAACGCTCATGGCTCTGGAGATGAAGGTAAAACACAAAATGACCGACGCATGCTTCGACGAGAACATGTCATTCTGGCACGAACGTCTTCCCAAGGGGAACAAGTGCCCGACCAGTTTGGAGGAGGCGAAGAAAATCGTGTGTCCTCTGGATTTACCGCATGTGAAATACCATGTGTGCATGAACAATTGCATCATTTATCGGGACGAGCACGCGGAGTCTGCCATATGTCCGGTGTGCGGCGTCACTCGATACAAGAAGAGGAAGAAAGCTCCTCGAAAAGTGGTGTGGTACTTTCTAATCACTCCTCGTCTGCAGCGGTATTTCGCAGACCCTAAGGTAGCAAAGCTCCTACGTTGGCACGCGGATAGGGAGGAGAAGAAGAAAGAAGATGACGCAAATGATCCGGAGATAGATAAAAAAGACAAGATGCTGAGTCACCCTAAGGATGCGAGCCAGTGGCAAGCGTTGAACTTTGAATACCCAGAATTTGGGAACGATCCAAGGAACATCATTCTGGGCGCGAGCACCGATGGAGTCAATCCGTTTGGCAGCCAGAGAAGGACACATAGCACCTGGCCTATGTTTGTGTGGATGTACAACCTTCCCCCCTGGTTGTGCATGAAGAGGAAGTACATTCCCATGAGTATGCTAATTGAAGGGCCGAAACAACCAGGGAACGACATCAATCTGTATCTGGGGCTGCTGAAAGAGGAGCTTGACACACTGTGGAAAACGCCAGCCAATACGTGGGACGCTGCAGAGAAAGAATATTTCCCTATGAGAGCCGCACTGCTCACGACGGTGCACGACTATCTCGCGGGGCAGGTAGTCCACGGATTTTTTGGATGCGTAAGGTGCATGGATGACACAACGTATCGCCAGCTAGATAGAGATCCCGGGTCTTCGGAAATTGTGTTCATGGGAAATCGAAGGTGGCTTCGCGACGATGACCCGTGGAGGAAACGCAAGGATCTGTTCGATGGTGAGACCGAACCCCGAAAACGCCCGTGTACGAGGAGCGGCGAGGAAATAGACAAGCTGTTCAAAAATTGGAAAGACTGCCCACTGCCGGGAAAGAAGCAAAAGGCTCCAGAGCCGGGAAAGAAGCGAAAGGCGCCAGAGCCGCTGCTGAAGGTATGGAAAACAAGGTCTGTGGTCGAGATGAACCGGCCGGTGGTCGCGTGGCCGTGGCGAGGGTGCCACAACTGGGCGTCGGCGCGTTGCGAGGCGTAGATGGCCACACCGGTGGGTACTAGCTATAGTACATAACTACTCTAGCTGGGGATTGATGCCCAGGACGAAATGTGTCACAGCCACTAGATGAAAGTTCAATGGTGCGGGAGTACAGATCAGAGCACAGCAGCGGAGCAGGCAAACGGCGTCCAATCGGGTGTGTCTATGGTAGAAAGTTAATGGTCGCCGCAATTCAGCTGGCCCGCATGTCATGCACACAAAGGCAGAGGAGCGGTGGGGCCGAGAGGGATGAGGGGTATGTCGGGGGGATGAGGATCCCCTGACGTGAACAATCCTACCATTCTGTCACTGACATGTGGGACCCATAAGCATGGGTCCCACCTGTCAGCGAAGGAAAGGCAGGGCAAGGCAGTGATAGCCACGTCAGAGGATCCATGTCCACGTCGGGGGACGTCGTGCTGTGGGTTGGAGCGGCGTCGTGGGAATCGCCTGTGGGTGTGGCAGTGGTAGAAACAAGAAACTTGATGGTCATTGTGGTTCAGCTTCCATGGACAAGCTGTCATGTCTGTTGACACATGTATATCAAAACTAGAGTGTTTATATTTCAAGCACGTGAACAAGTATTATTCTACTACCTTGGATCCATTGCAACACATGGGCCAGCACATTGGTAGTAGTAGTGTCCATCTCTATCTCTGGAGGCCTTCCCTCGTTCATCCTTTTCTCTCACATGATAAACTACTCATACAAATGCATCTTGATGTTCCGTGGAACGCACGAGGATGTTTCCTTGGGGGTCTCTCCAGCGCGGCGTGGCCGTAGTTGTAAGTTGACGCCCCTTGAGTTGCCGACGTTGAGGGGCACTCGGATTTCCTCCGATGAGCAAGTAAGATGAGTTTGATCACGTAGTAAATGCATTCTAAAGACTACTTCTGTGTCCATTTCCAAAATCTCCCCCTGCCCACTGTTTCATAGGTTAGGCTCGGTGCGAGTGGAGATTGGCTTGCATATGTACGGGAGGGTACCAAAATCAATTTTCCCAACATTTACAACGGTGACACCGTTCCTGTAGAACCTTTGTCCAACATTGGGATCAGCCATGCAACGGGCCACCGCATGAATTGGTACGATGGAACCTCGAGTTTGGCACGAGTTCGTGCTGTGGGAGCACCACCAGCCCTGGCGCAGGAGTTACATTTCCCTCTCAGGGCCGTCGGGACTGAGCTTCAGCGCCTTTGAGTCAATAACATGTGGACCCGATAGGTGACTGGTCCACATGTAGTGCTCCCGAAGGCAGAGGGGCGGTGGGACCAAGAGGGTTGAGCCACAGGTCGGGGGGCGTGTGGTGTCATGGGTTCGAGCGGCGTCGTGGGAATCCCGTGTGGCTGTGGTAGAAACTTGATGCTCGCCGCATTTTAGGTGGCCCACATGTCATGCACACAAAGGCAGAGGGGCGGTGCGGCTGAGAGGGGTGAGGCGCACGTCAGGGGGCGTGGTGCCGTGGGTTGGAGAGGTGTCGTGGGAATCGCGAGATGAAACGTGATGGTCGCTGTACTGCATACCGATCACTAGAAGGAGTAGCAGAGAAAGCTATATATGCCGAAAAATAGTTCCTTATAGTCAAGCAGACCCACGCTACTACTCTGTTCCAAAGACATGCACACCATCGAAATAGTCCATCTATATCAATCTACACCGAGAGGGAATAATGTTTTTTACAAGAGAGGAAATAGTTCATCCATCCATAATGCCCTCCTGCTGGTGTAGCCTTTTATTCTTCTTCTTCTTCTTCTTCTTCTTCTTCTTCTTCTTCTTCTTCTTCTTCTTCTTCTTCTTCTTCTTCTTCTTCTTCTTCTTCCTCTTCTTCTTCTTCTTCTTCTTCTTCTTCTTCTTCTTCTTCTTCTTCTTCTTCTTCTTCTTCTTCTTCTTCTTCTCCTTCTTCTTCTTCTTCTTCTTGTTCTCATTCTTCGTGGGAAACGGCTTCGCAACAAGCTCTTTGGACCTTGCAGCTATCACGAAACTCACACGGGCATCGAGGGCAGCATATTTTGTCCGCTCGTACGTCAAGGGATAATTCTCCCATCCAGACGACCTTAATGCCACCATCTCATCACCCTTCTGAAGTTTTGTACCGAGCACAAATTTTTCTACATAGAATAGGGATGGTGTTTGTTTATCACAATCTTCTAGAGGAATTTTGATTCTAGTTTGTAGGTTAGCGATGATTTTCAAATCAAGGTTGTAGGGTTCTAGCTTCTGCTTGTCCCCTTTGATGGCTGCCCCACAGAAGTATACGTCCTCCCGAGAAAAGAAATCATGAAGCTCACTTGTTATGGAGGGCGAGTGTATGATGTGGTACACCAAAACATCATCTTCGAGGCACAGCTGAAGGACGGCGGCGTGCTGGATCTTCCCAAGGGCATGCTCCGTGTACTCTGCGTCGAGACCGATGACCCTCGTCTCTACCTTTTCAAGGGAGTTGGATACATTGTTGATCCACTGTCGAACAACCCTTGGGTGTACGGTGACAGTGGCAACTATGCGCATCGAGCCTTTGACGAGGACATGTTCGACGCTAAAAACCTGCATCTCGATCTCTTTCGCCATTTGGAACCGCTGGAACAGAGGGCTATGGTTTGGAGAATTAGGATTAGATGGCTAGTCTAACTGAAGTAGTAGATGATTATTTAAAGAGGTTAAAACAATGTGAACGCAGTGGGGTTTGGATGCAAATGAAGACGAAGGGAAGGTGAAGAAGCCAAGGAGAATCGGTTCCCGATGGAGAAGTAAATGGGAGAAGTGGCATGCAGGCAGTTGATTAGAGGTCTAGGTAGACTAAACGAAAAGGCTATGCCGGTAGACTGATGAGTCATACCTGTTCATGTACGTGCGCATCCTTCCTGATAGGCGGGACCTATGCAAACATATAAAGAAATGTGGCATAGCTTTTTTTTGAGCGCGTGAGTGGGAGACACAACATTCTCTGGTTAAGGAATACTCCCTCTATTTAGGTGAGTATAAGTCACCTTATGAAAATTAGGTTTTCCCAAAACCATTAGGCGCGGAGCATTAACTTCCTGCTCGATCCCCTCCCAGCCTTGTTAGCCAGCGTTCTTTTCCTCTGCTGCCGCGTTCTACCTTTCCATTTTTCCTCTTCTCAAGTGTGGAACGATCTGCATGCCGTCCTTGATGCATCAGAACGACCACTACATGCATCGCGGAGGGCATTGATTGGGCATGCACGAGAACTTGCTTCTGCTCGCAATATGTATGATACCTAAACAATGAAGTGAACAGGCATGCTAGCACGGGAGAACTATTTCCGCTATACAATACTGGAGTACTCATGTTCCTACTACTAGTAGTAGTAGTAGTAGTAGTAGTAGTACTAGAACTGTGGTACACTTGATGTTCAAAATACTATTCATGAGGTCCTCACAGTGAAGTGACAACACCCTGCACGTGACACTAGTCTAGGCGGCGTGTTAGGGTTACCAAAGTCAGCCTCACCCTATGCACTGTGCAGTCTGTCACCGCCGCTGTACAGCTCATTGGCGCCTCGCCTCATCTCCCTCTCCGCTCCCATAGCACCACTCCATCTCCATCTCCTTCTCCGTCTCCGTCTCCATCTCACTGTGCCCCCATGTACCGTTGCTTCACTCACCTCCCCCAGTACCACTATGCCCTCGCTAGCCGCTCCAGCACCGACATCCTTCTCCCCCGTAAATCAAGCCCCCCAAAAACCCCACCTTCAAAACTCCACCATGGCCGAACGCGAACCCCGCAGCATCCATATGAGCCGCGATTGGAGCAATCGCCCCAGTGACATCCTCGACCTCTGTTGTTCGTGTATGGATATGTTGAGCGCCCTGCGGCTGGCTGCATGCTCGAGGGACATGCACACGGCCACCGTCGAAGCGAGGCCTAAGCTTTTCAAGACACCCTGCTTGCTGCTATCTGGTCTTGCGAGATTGGCTCACCATGATACAGAGGCGTACATGATGCCCCTCGACTTCAATCCGATCTTCATTAGCCGAAACTTCTTTGCAGGTATGTAGTGGGTCTCCGTACATCATTTCCCTCGACATGGATCCGATCACCATCGCTCGAAACTTCTTGGCAGGTATGTACTGGGTCGGCATGAACTCCCACTGGATGGCTGCCTTTAGAGAAGACGGTAAAAATTTGGTGCTCGTGACCTTCCAGACCTCCCATGAGATTATCCTTCCTCCATTGGATTATATAGAGTATTAACATCGTGGTCCAAGTCATCTAGATTACCACGTCAGTTTGACGGACCTTGTTTTGCAGAAGATTGTAATCTGCCAAGTGCCCACACGACATGCGAATTATGCAGACTTCAAGCTAATTGCCTTGTTCGACTGCGGACTCGCCTATCCCTACATCGGTGCCTTCTTTAGCTGGAGACAACCCAGCTCGCAGTGGATCATCATCAAAGCTGATACACACTGTTGTGATGCTATTGAACACAATGGCATCATCTACGCGATCGACAAAGCAGATGGCACTACGTATTGCTAGGACGGCGTGTGTAAGTTGTTGCCATCTCATGTTAATGATGATGCCATGACACTGTTTGAACTTTTTGTGATGATTGGCATATCCCAGTTTGAGCAGAATTTGAGTAGAACTATGGCAATGTATTAGAAACACTGTAAATCAGCTATATTTGGAATGAATTAATTCATGTGATTGTGACCATGTCATTAGAGCCAATTTGTACCCTGAATAATCAAACGGTTAGGAATATATGGATATTATCCTTGTTTTACAGTAATCTATATACTACTACTAAATATGAGTGTGTATCAATAGCCATGTTAGTTTCCTCATTTTCATGATGTAGAAACATGCACCAGACTGTTGGTTTCATCTAACCATACATTAGGGAAGTAAATGTGCATATGGAGAACTCTATATTTGGAAGTAGTGAAATCCTGCAATGCTTACCATGTGTACATACCTATATTCGCCCTTCAGCAATCAATGGCTAGAATAATATCCTCACAAATGTTTTGCCCATAGAACATGAGTATATAACAATGCATGGTCTGTTAGTTACCTTGAAGAATTTGTTTGTGAGGACAGAACATGATTACATAACATGCATGACATGGTAGTTTCCTGTGAAGAATCGATTGCGAGATAACATGAGTATAACCATGCATGGCACTTCTATATTTTCGAACCCAGTATACATTTCCCTGCATTTTCCTCCCAGTTCCAACAGGGACGTATCAATGTTGTTTCTTGCATTATCCTACACATACTCTGAACAATGCTGATCTTACATTAACAATGCCTGTCCTTTTTGATATGATGCAGTGTCCCTACAGTTACTGCCCTTTGTAATCACACCACCTTTGCCAAAAACACGGAATTACAACTGGTTCCTCGCTCGATCAGACGACGACAAAAGACTGATGATCATTCGGACACATGAACTGGAAAAGCTATATTGCAAAAAAAAACACTGTATACAAGCACCGTGTAGTACGTGAGTATCCGGATAGTGGTTGTTACGTCTATGAGCAGGATACTAGCTTGTTGGGGCCTTTAGGATTTTTTAGTTGGAGGCGGGTAAACAACCTTGGTTCACACTCTCTGTTTCTCGGAATCAATTATCCGATTAACCAGGAGATCACCGTTGGCAAGGACCTTGATGCCAGAGAGGCTCTGTTTGCTATGGAAAACTGTGTCTACACGGCGAGCCCTAGGAGTTCGGGAGAAAACTCCCCTGATTGTCAACGATACAGCCTGCATCCAAAATAAGGTGAGAATGAGAAAGGCATCCGGATTAACTTTGATCCTTGGATGTCTCAATTACGACAGGCAATGATGTGGTTCAAGCCTTCAGGTTGATAGATAATTGGGCTGTTGCATCGAAAGGGTGGAGTACTGGTGTCTCCGGATCACTGGTCGCTGAAGCGGGGCTGCAAGTTATGCATATTCCTTGTCATTTGGTCATCCTCGTCTATGTCACTCTTACTATGTAATAGTTTCTTTTGTTTAGAATGTCATTCTCGTCTGGATCACGAGAGTCTGAGCGCTACAGATGGGTGTGTTTTGGTGGTGTAGCAAGACTTCTTATGAACTATCATGTCTTGTTGTTTATGTCAGTAGTAGTCACTAGTCAGTGTTTGAATGTTGTATATATCGTTGTTTCGAACTGTTTATTGTCTCGAACTACTGGTGGGCTAAATGACGGCATCATCTATCAGGACCCCGACTCGATGTCACATCGATCTAGCCTGTAACACCTCATATCACTTTGCGGCCTCACGCACGGTATCCCCACGGGTGTTGCCTTACCTTTGCCCGGGACCGTTTGCGCCTTTTGGCTCACGTATATGATAGTGTCGCTAGCATCCATATGATAAGGAGCCCGGGCTGACATGACTAGTCGTAAACCCAAAGTGGCACAGACTTACAGGGACAGGCATCCATGACCCATCTTCGAACGTGTCGGTCATCAGCAAGTGGGTCCGGGCTGTAGCACTGGGCTAGCAGGACTCCGGTAAACTGGGCTGTAGCGGGCTAACAGGACTCCGGTACTCAATGCATGACATTTCCCCGCAGGGACAGACACAGGAACGAAGAAGGACACATGCCGGCCAGCCTAAGTGTTCCAGAGCAGTTGCAAGCTACCATGGCTCAGCGGTAACACTAGGAGACATTTCCCGGTAAGAGAGGCTACTAAAGATAAACAACTAGATAGTCAGATCCCACACATACCAAGCATTTCAATAACATACACACAATATGCTCGATATGTGCAAATACAACATGGCATCACAACATGACTCTACGACACAAGTACTTTATTTAAGGCTCAGAGAGCCATACATAACATACACATAGGTACGGGTCACACGACCCAGCATTCAAGTCATACAGTCATACAAACCAACAGCGGAAGTAGCTTTTCTGAGTACAGACAACTAGTAAAATAGAAGAGGCTTGGAAAGCCTAGCTATACTACGTGGTCCTTCACAAGCTCAGGATCACCACCTGGGCCTTAGCCTACTCATTGATGTCAATGTCTACGAAGAACCCATCAGAAGGGGTTGCAGCATCTTCTGTAAAAATGTAAATTATAGCAACATGAGTATAAAGGTACTCAGCAAGACTTACAGCAGATCCTACATACATGCACATTATCAAGAAGGGTTGGTGGAGTTGTTGCAGCAAGCCAGCTTTGACTCTTGGCTAGGCTATCCTACGAGACTCCAACTTGAAATGGTTTTGCGCACACGAGTCCACTACTCACCACTTCAATACACTACCGAGGATCCACCTCCGTCTTCCTGCGGAAGAGCCATCCTCGGCACTCACACTTATCTTGAGGCTTTTAGTAGTTTCCATTTACTTGTCTATGAACTGTATAGGCAACCAAGTAGTCCTTTACCGCGGACGCGGCTATTCGAATAGATCATGATAACCCTGCAGGGGTGTACTTCTTCATACACGCTCTCACCACTTACCGTCGTTTACACGACATGTACTTGGCAACCTTCAAGCGGAAGCCCAACGTGGGTGTCGGCCACGACCTACCTAATCACCTAAGCCTCTAGTCCAGGTTTATCGCCTATTCGGGTTCCATCCATGAGGAGATCCGGCCGAGGTTTCGCTCACAGCCCCAAATGATGTGAACAGGGTTCCCGAGATACCTAACGGGTATTTGGTACACCGTGCCACGTACCTACCGCATCACAGCCCACCCCTACGGTCAGCGCTGTCCACGGCCTCCAGTAGGCTACAAACACCAGAAACTACTTGCAACTCCTGGACAGAGAACTAGGGTGAATAAGAAGTCGAGAGGGTCCATTGGTTTCGGGCCCAATGCATGGTAGTAGCTGAATCTTAAATCACACATACAGATCTCAGTGCTTAAGGTCGGCTTCAATGAAACAACCCACCATGTACTCCTACATGGCCTCTCATCGATACCTTTACCAAATCGTGTTCACCACACCACTCTCATTACCGACATAATCATTTCACTCTAGCCCATCACCCAGATGAACCAGACCTGACACGACTCTAAGCATAGCAGGCATAGCAAGGTAGGAACAACACATACATATGGCTCAATCAACTCCTACACATGCTAGTGGGTTTCATCTAGTTACTGTGGCAATGACAGGTCATGCAGAGGAAGTGGGTTCAACTACCGTAGCACACAGCAGTTTGAAACGCGTTGTCTTAATGCAGTAAAAGAGAGCAGGAGCGAGAACATGGGATTGTATCGATATGATCAAATGGTTGGTTGCTTGCCTGATGGTTCGATGCACTGATACGGTTCTTCGTTAGGGTAATCACGGTACTCCTCGGAGGCAGAACCTGCCGCAAAGAACACCGATACACAACCATCACCAAACAATGTGCAACAATATGATGCATGCATGAAACATGGCAATATGAGTGTGTTGGGCTAATGCAACTAAGACCAGAAGGGTTTGAACCAATTTGAACCAAAGATTCAAATTTCAAACTCATACATGGCCCTTTAAAGTGTTTTCCTTGTTCTGCATTAAACATCAAGTTAACTTGTTTAATCATGCATGAAAATAGTACAGATGGATAGATTGGATTTTTCTGATCATTTTTCATATATAATTTGTCTGATTTGGAGTTACAGAATAAAAGTTATGAATTTTTGAAGTTTAAACTATATTCTGGAATTTCCTATATTAGATTAAATCCAGAAAATCAATTACTGCGTCAGCCTGACGTCAGTGTGACATCAGCAGGTCAACGGGACACGGTCCGGGTCAAACCTGACAGTGGGTCCCGCGTGTCAGTGTGATTAATTAAACTAAAATTAATTTAAACTAATCCTAATTAGTTAACAGGGCTGGGCCCCACCTGTCATTGACTCAGGGGAGTCAACCAGGGCCCACCCGTGGTCAAACCCGGGTCGGCTGCACCGGCGTTTAGCCGCCGGCGAGCCCGACGCGGCGGCGGAAGTGGTTTTTGCCGTTCCGGCAACCAAACGAGTCGCGGAGGCCACCGGAGAGGAGCTGAGGACGAGCCGCAGCTCTTGGTGGAGTCCGTTGGGGTCGGGGTGGCCGGAGTTGGCGCCGGCGACGACTTTGGCGGCCACCGGAGTTCGGCCGAAGTCGAACTTGTCGCTAGAGGGGTCGGTGAGGTGCGGGGAGTAGCTAGTTAGGTGCTACGTGACGCGGTGAGCATGATGGACACCGTGGAGTGGCCGGAGGGTGACCGGGAGCACGTCGGCGACGAGCTCCGCGGTGGTGGGTGCGGTTGAGCTCCGGGAGGTCGCTACACGGCTCGGGAGCAAGAAAAGAAGGGAGGGGAAGATGGCTAAGCTCACGGGGAGTTCGACGAAGCCCTTGGTGCGGCCGGGGACGGACCGGAGCGACGACGGCGTTGAAGGGGATCTCCGGCGACGGCGGTTCGGGCGAGGTCGTTGCGGTGGACTCGGGCGTTGCGAGCGCTCGGGGCTCGGCTTGCTCGATGAAGTGGACAGCGGCGGAGCTCCTGGACACGACGAGAGGACGCACGGGCGGCGGGGAGCACGGCTACGACGTAGGCACGGCGGCGGTAGCGTCGGCCATGGCTGGGGGGGCGCGAGGGGGAGGAGCTGGAGAGGAGAGGGGGTGTCTGGGGGTTCGGGGGAGAGAGGGGAGCGATCCACGACGTCACCGGGCGAGGGGAGCGGCGAGGCGGCGAGCAGGTGCGTGGCGCGCGCTGCGGTCGCCGTCGGGCACCTGCCTGCCTGCCTGGCCGGCAAGCAGCTCGCTGGAGCGGCGCTGGGCTGGGCCGGCAGGTGGGCCGGGTGCTGGGCGCCAGGTAAGTTTTTCTATTTTTTCCTGTTTTCTGTTTTTTAATACTTCTGCAACTTTGTTGAATTAATAAAAATACTTAGGCAACTCCTAAAATCACCAAACTACTCCTGGTCCATAGTTGGATTATTTCCAACATGAAACATTTTAGTTTGGAGATATTTGAGCATTTAAATATTTTATATAATTTTAAATGCCCAAATTCAAATATCTATGATTTAATTCAAAGACCCTAAGATGACCTAGGAAAATGTGCATCACTTTTGGCAGAGGTTCTGAACCAAGACAAAAATGATGGGCATTTTAGAAGGGCATTTCAGGTTCATTGAAAAAGTTTTTAGTAAACCCTAGTTGGTTTCAGAGGGGGCTGGGGGTTCTGTCATCCCCATTTCAGGTTTCTGATGAAAGAATAAACATGATGCAACACTCTAATGCATGAACTAGCTAGGGTGTGACAACTCACCCCCACTCAAAAGAATCTCGTCCCGAGATTTGGGTTCCTCCGGAAAGAAGGCGGGATACTCGAGTCGAAGACGATCCTCCCTTTCCCAAGTTGCTTCATCCTCAGAATGGTGCGACCATTGAACTTTGAGAAACTTGATATTATGACGTCGAGTGGTACGCTCGGCCTGATCGAGGATACGAATGGGGTACTCTCGATACGTGAGATTATCTTGGAGATCAAGCGTTTCGTGGTCCACTCCACGGATAGGATCCGAGAAGCAACGCCTGAGTTGAGAAACGTGGAAGACATCGTGGACTCTGGAGAGATGCGGAGGTAGTTCCAACTGGTAGGCAACTTCTCCTCGTTTAGCGAGAATGCGAAAAGGTCCAATGTAACGAGGAGCCAATTTGCCTTTGATACCGAAACGATGGGTTCCCTTCAGAGGAGTAACCCGAAGGTAAGCCTTCTCGTCAACCTCGAAAGTCATAGCCTTATGTTTTCGGTCATATTGACTCTTTTGACGAGATTGGGCTGTTTTCAACTTTTCACGAACGATGCGAACTTGCTCTTCTGCTTCCTGAATCATATCCGGGCCAAAGAATTGTCTTTCCCCGGTTTCTGACCAGTTAAGGGGTGTTCGACACCGTCGTCCATAGAGAACTTCAAAAGGGGCTTTACCCAAGCTAGATTGATAGCTGTTGTTGTAAGCAAATTCGGCAAATGGAAGGCATTTCTCCCACTCCATTCCGAATGAGATAACAGAGGCTCGAAGCATGTCTTCTAGAATCTGGTTGACGCGTTCTACTTGACCACTCGATTGAGGGTGAAAGCGGTGCTAAAGGAAAGGCGGGTTCCCATAGCATTTTGGAAACTTTCCCAAAATCGAGAGGTGAAAAGACTTCCTCGATCCGAGTTAATTTCCAAAGGAACACCATGGAGAGACACTATTCGGGAGATGTATAAGTCTGCCAACTGACTAGCGGTTATACTCTCACGAACAGGTAAGAAATGGGCTACTTTGGAAAGACGATCGACAACGACGAAGATAGCATTATTCCCTCTCTTGGTCCTGGGAAAACCGGTAATGAAATCCATACCAATTTTATCCCATTTCCATTCAGGAATAGCTAGGGTTGAAGGGTGCCAGCAGGCCGTTGATGCTCTGCTTTTACACGACGGCAGACGTCGCAATTAGCAATATACTGAGCAATTTCTCTCTTCATCCTAGTCCACCAGAACCTCTGGCGTAGGTCCTGATACATCTTAGTACTACCGGGATGAATGGTGAGAGGAGATTCATGAGCTTCCTTAAGGATCAATCGCCTCAGGTTTCGCACCTTGGGAACCACTAGTCGATTCCCGAAGTATACGACCCCTTGATCATCAATGGAGAAACAATTCGCAACTCCTTTCTTGATGTTTCTCTTGATGCGGGAAATTCCCGGATCTACCTTCTGTGCTTTGATGATCTGATCCGTAAGGGTAGGTTTCGCCACCAAGGTGGAAAGAAACCTTGAGGAACAATGTGAAGGTTAAGCTTCCGAAATTCCTCATGGAGAAGCGGTTGACTTTGTTGTAACATCAGGTTGTTACAATAAGATTTACGACTTAGCGCATCAGCCATGACGTTGGCTTTCCCTGGGGTGTAAGTTATTCCTAAGTCGAAATCTGTGATCAACTCAACCCAACGTCTTTGCCTGAGATTCAAATCCGGTTGGGTGAAGATGTACTTCAGACTTTGGTGATCAGTGAATATTTCGCAACGATTACCAAGGAGGTAATGTCGCCAGGTTTTAAGTGCATAGACTACGGCTGCAAGCTCTAGATCATGAGTAGGATAATTCTCCTCATGTGGGTGCAATTGCCGTGAAGCGTAAGCAATTACGTGTCGATCTTGCATGAGAATGCAACCTAGTCCTTGTCGCGAGGCGTCGCAGTAGATAACAAAGTCCTTAGAGAAATCTGGCGGTACCAGTACGGGAGCAGAAGTCAGGCGTCTTTTCAGTTCCTGAAAGCTGTGCTCACATTGTGGAGTCCATTCGAACTTTTTATCTTTCTTGAGGAGTTCGGTTAGAGGTTTAGCAACTTTGGAGAAGTTTTCGACAAAGCGACGGCAATAGCTCGCTAAGCCCAGAAAACTCCGAACTTGCTTGACCGATTCAGGTGGAGTCCAATTAAGGACGGCTTGAACTCGCTCAGGGTTAACAGCAATACCTTTACCAGATATTACATGACCCAGATAGGTCACTTCTGACAACCAAAATTCACATTTAGAAAATTTGGCATAAAGGCGATGCTCTCGAAGTTTCTTCAACACTAGCCTTAGATGTTCGGCATGTTCTTCCTCGTTCTTGGAGTAGATGAGTATATCATCGAGGTAAACCACGACGAATTTATCCAAATACTCCATGAAGATTGAGTTCATTAACCGAGAAAAGGTGGCTGGAGCGTTGGTTAAACCGAAGGACATGACGGTGTACTCGTATTGGCCATAACGAGTAACAAAGGCCGTTTTAGGAATGTCCCCGTTCCTGATTTTGATTTGATGGTAGCCCAACCTCAAATCCATTTTGGAGAAGACTGAGGATCCAGCGAGCTGATCATACAGGTCGTTGATCCTGGGGAGCGGATATTTGTTCTTGATTGTGACCAAATTGACAGGTCGATAATCTACAACCATCCGGTCCGTACCATCCTTCTTCTTGACGAAGAGGACGGGGCAAGCCCACGGAGATGAACTAGGTCGGATGAAACCCTTTTTCAAGGACTCATCGAGTTGTTTCTTAAGCTCGGCTAGTTCTAGTGGTGCCATCTTATAGGGTCTTCTAGCAATCGGGACGGTTCCTGGAATAAGGTCTATTACGAACTCAACATCCCTGTCAGGTGGAACACCTGGCAATTCCTCTGGGAAGACATCCGGGAAGTCACGGACTACCGGAACGTCCTCAAGGTCTGGCAAAGGGCTGGCGTTAAGAGAATATAACTGTCGCTTGGCTATTCGGGTCAAGACATTGACTATCTTCCCCGAAGGATGGGTGAGTTGAACAGTCCTAGAGAAGCAATCAATTTTGGGCATGATGAGCTGACATCCAGTCCATACCCAAGATGATATTAATATCTGAAGATTTGAGAGCTATCAAAGATGCAAGGAAAACAAGTCTGTCGACTTGGATTTCATTTCCATGACTTACCCTGGAGGTTTGCCATTTGGATCCCGGAGTTTGAATTACCATAGTGGATGGCATGTCACAGAATGCGGTGTTATGCAGACGAGCATAGCTCTCGGATATAAATGAATGAGATGCTCCTGTATCGAAAAGAACAGATGCCGGGTGGCAATTAACAAGGAGCGTACCGAGAACGACGTTGGGATCCTCTTGAGCTTCTTCGGCAGAGATACAGTTGACATGGCCACGTGCAGCGGTGGCCGGCTTGGCGTGGAACACTTTCCCTGTCGGCTTGCCACGGCCAACAGCTTTAGCAGATTGGTTGGGGTTGGTCTGGGGACACTCGCGCATATAGTGGCCAGATTCCCCACACTTGAAAGCAAGTCACAGAACTGGTACGTGGAGGAGCATTGTTGGTTGGACCACCATAGGGCTTGGCTGGTGCAGACTGTTGAACGGGGCGAGGCGCCTGGAAGGATGGCCTCGGTGTGAACCTGGGTGGCAGGGCAGTGTTGGGCACCCACACGCGGCGCTTCTGAGGACCAGCACCGGATGAGGAACCCACGTCACGGCCATGCTTGCGTGTTGCGTCATAATCAGTCTGACCAGTCTCAGCACTGATGGCCTTGTTAACAAGCTTCTGAAAAGATGTGCACTCATGCAGACGGAGGTCGCGGCGAAGCTCAGGACTAATCCCTTACGGAACCTTTCTTGCTTCTTGGCATCAGTAGAAACTTCCTCAGTTGCATATCGTGCGAGGTTACCAAACTCCCTGCTGTAAGCATCCACAGAGAGTCGGCCTTGAGTGAAACTGCAAAATTCCTCACGTTTACGGTCCATGAGACCCTCCGGAATGTGATGTTCACGGAAAGCCTCGCTGAATTCAGCCCAAGTAGTGACATGGCCCGCTGGGCGCATAGCTCCATAATTCTCCCACCATAGACTGGCGGGGCCTTCAAGATGATATGCAGCAAAGGTGACCTTGTCAGCCTCAGCTACTAGCGCAGAACGCAGTTTGTGAGAAATACTGCGAAGCCAGTCATCAGCGTCGAGAGGCTCGACGGAGTGGTGGAACGTGGGTGGATGTAACTTGATGAAATCACTGAGTGACACCACGTTAGTCCTCTGATGGTGTGCTGTGTTCTGTTCAATACGCTCCAACAAACGGTTGGTCTCCCGCTTGTTTCTCTCGGCTTCCAGCATAACCTCGGCTAGGGAAGGAGGATGAGGCATATTTGCATTCCTGACTTCACTGCCTTCGGCCTGCTCTTGAGGAGCGGGGTTATTGCGCGTGTTGACCATCCTAGGTAAACAAGACAATGATTTAGTCAGAATGATAAGATTCCGACATAGGATACAGAATGTAAGGAATAACTCGGAATGCAAGATGATCATCCGTATGACATGGTAGATACAGAAACTGCTTCTTTATTCCATCGTCATACACACCATACAAGGTTTAGTACAAGACCAAACAAGGTACTATTACGGTGAAAAGAGGATTACATCTCATCGGAGGCATCCCAAGCTCCTATACATTATTTTTCTACACCTCCGGAAGGCGGTACAAACTAGGTCATATCCCACGAGTCACGCAGGACGATAGACGACACAGCTAGTACGAACTAGTGATACTACCACTAACTCAGACCGATCCGTAGTAGTCCTCGTAGAAGTCACCTCCATAGCCTGGAAGCTCAACATGATCATCCGGGAACAGACGATCTCGCGGAGCTTGTGGACCATAGGGGCTAGGATGAGGTCTTGGACCAACAGACGGTGGCCTGCGGGGACCACGAGGTGGGGTGATGCCTCCTACATCACGCCAACCCATCACGTCTGGCAGAGCAGATCTCACAGGATAGAGATCGCGCATATCCGAATATCCAGCTTGCACCGCCGGTGCAAACCGAGTCAACGTGGCCCAATGGTCAGCACGGGTATTGAAAAGCTCTAGCCTCAAGGCCCGATTTTCACGGTCCTTATCCTCGAGCATCTCAGCAGTGGTGCGAGTCCGTGAATCCTCCTGAGTGGGGTCAGCATAGATAGCCTGGAGATACCCTTGTGCTCCCGGAAGTGATCCTGGCATATACCGGAAATCAGAGTCCCGAAATAGGCCAGACCTGACTCGCATGATGGTCATCATAGAGTAGGCGGCGTCCTGCACAGCCATCTCAATAGTAACCCCGAGTCCATAGGAGCAGTGAAGGGGCTCGGTGGATCCAGGATAAGATGGAAATATCCTGACAGTGCAGAGATACTGGCTTTGATTAAAGTCTCGAAATTGCTCTTCGACCGTGTACTCAGGATACCAACGGTATCCAGCCTCAGTCATTACCCTGACCAACATGGCGGTATGGCCGGGTACATCTAGGCATCGAGTCAGGCGAACCACTTGATTGAGGTCGCGAGTGGCCATCTGAAAGCACAACCATAATGCAAAGGCATTAGAATTTCTAGCAAAATTTCGGCAGCATAACAGCTGTAAATGCTCAAGAAGGATTTTGAGACATTTGACAAAGGATTTCATACACACTCAACATCATCATATCAAAGTTCTGAGTCCATCCTAACAACATAATGTGGTAGTAGAACTGAACTAGGCTTGTATCCATCAAACCTATAAGGTACTACTGATTAGTAACACGTGATCCTGATAGAGAGAAAAGATCCTAATTCCTTAACCCCCGGTGGAAGAATAGACTGACTCAGATCAGAATGTCATAAGATAAAGGAGTAAAAAGAGCCTTACGTTCCAACCCACAAACAATTCCCCTACATATAACTAAAGAATTTCTAGACTCAACATCGACCAGTTTGGCTTGGAGAACCTACAGGCAGTCCGGCTCTGATGCCAACGCTGTCAGGACCCCGACTCGATGTCACATCGATCTAGCCTGTAACACCTCATATCACTTTGCGGCCTCACGCACGGTATCCCCACGGGTGTCGCCTTACCTTTGCCCGGGACCGTTTGCGCCTTTTGGCTCACGTATATGATAGTGTCGCTAGCATCCATATGATAAGGAGCCCGGGCTGACATGACTAGTCGTAAACCCAAAGTGGCACAGACTTACAGGGACAGGCATCCATGACCCAGCTTCGAACGTGTCGGTCATCAGCAAGTGGGTCCGGGCTGTAGCACTGGGCTAGCAGGACTCCGGTAAACCGGGCTGTAGCGGGCTAACAGGACTCCGGTACTCAATGCGTGACATTTCCCCGAAGGGACAGACACAGGAACGAAGAAGGACACATGCCGGCCAGCCTAAGTGTTCCAGAGCAGTAGCAAGCTACCATGGCTCAGCGGTAACACTAGGAGACATTTCCCGGTAAGAGAGGCTACTAAAGATAAACAACTAGATAGTCAGATCCCACACATACCAAGCATTTCAATACATACACACAATATGCTCGATATGTGCAAATACAACATGGCATCACAACATGACTCTACGACACAAGTACTTTATTTAAGGCTCAGAGAGCCATACATAACATACACATAGGTACGGGTCACACGACCCAGCATTCAAGTCATACAGTCATACAAACCAGCAGCGGAAGTAGCTTGTCTGAGTACAGACAACTAGTAAAATAAAAGAGGCTTGGAAAGCCTAGCTATACTACGTGGTCCTTCACAAGCTCAGGATCACCACCTGGGCCTTAGCCTACTCATTGATGTCAACGTCTACGAAGAACCCATCAGAAGGGGTTGCAGCGTCTTCTGTAAAAATGTAAATTATAGCAACATGAGTACAAAGGTACTCAGCAAGACTTACATCAGATCCTACATACATGCACATTATCAAGAAGGGTTGGTGGAGTTGTTGCAGCAAGCCAGCTTTGACTCTTGGCTAGGCTATCCTACGAGACTCCAACTTGAAATGGTTTTGCGCACACGAGTCCACTACTCACCACTTCAATACACTACCGAGGATCCACCTCCGTCTTCCTACGGAAGAGCCATCCTCGGCACTCACACTTATCTTGAGGCTTTTAGTAGTTTCCATTTACTTGTCTATGAACTGTATAGGCAACCAAGTAGTCCTTTACCGCGGACGCGGCTATTCGAATAGATCATGATAACCCTGCAGGGGTGTACTTCTTCATACACGCTCTCACCACTTACCGTCGTTTACACGACATGTACTCGGCAACCTTCAAGCGGAAGCCCAACGTGGGTGTCGGCCACGACCTACCTAATCACCTAAGTCTCTAGTCCAGGTTTATCGCCTATTCGGGTTCCATCCATGAGGAGATCCGGCCGAGGTTTCCTCACAGCCCCAAACGATGTGAACAGGGTTCCCGAGATACCTAACGGGTATTCGGTACACCGTGCCACGTACCTACCGCATCACAGCCCACCCCTACGGTCAGCGCTGTCCACGGCCTCCAGTAGGCTACAAACACCAGAAACTACTTGCAACTCCTGGACAGAGAACTAGGGTGAATAAGAAGTCGAGAGGGTCCATTGGTTTCGGGCCCAATGCATGGTAGTAGCTGAATCTTAAATCACACATACAGATCTCAGTGCTTAAGGTCGGCTTCAATGAAACAACCCACCATGTACTCCTACATGGCCTCTCATCGATACCTTTACCAAATCGTGTTCACCACACCACTCTCATTACCGACAT
The DNA here is from genome assembly GCF_018294505.1 of Triticum aestivum. Classification (NCBI taxonomy): domain Eukaryota; kingdom Viridiplantae; phylum Streptophyta; class Magnoliopsida; order Poales; family Poaceae; genus Triticum; species Triticum aestivum. The sequence goes on from NC_057795.1 coordinate 71,774,492, forward strand.
AATCATTTCACTCTAGCCCATCACCCAGATGAACCAGACCTGACACGACTCTAAGCATAGCAGGCATAGCAAGGTAGGAACAACACATACATATGGCTCAATCAACTCCTACACATGCTAGTGGGTTTCATCTAGTTACTGTGGCAATGACAGGTCATGCAGAGGAAGTGGGTTCAACTACCGTAGCACACAGCAGTTTGAAACGCGTTGTCTTAATGCAGTAAAAGAGAGCAGGAGCGAGAACATGGGATTGTATCGATATGATCAAATGGTTGGTTGCTTGCCTGATGGTTCGATGCACTGATACGGTTCTTCGTTAGGGTAATCACGGTACTCCTCGGAGGCAGAACCTGCCGCAAAGAACACCGATACACAACCATCACCAAACAATGTGCAACAATATGATGCATGCATGAAACATGGCAATATGAGTGTGTTGGGCTAATGCAACTAAGACCAGAAGGGTTTGAACCAATTTGAACCAAAGATTCAAATTTCAAACTCATACATGGCCCTTTAAAGTGTTTTTCCTTGTTCTGCATTAAACATCAAGTTAACTTGTTTAATCATGCATGAAAATAGTACAGATGGATAGATTGGATTTTTCTGATCATTTTTCATATATAATTTGTCTGATTTGGAGTTACAGAATAAAAGTTATGAATTTTTGAAGTTTAAACTATATTCTGGAATTTCCTATATTAGATTAAATCCAGAAAATCAATTACTGCGTCAGCCTGACGTCAGTGTGACATCAGCAGGTCAACGGGACACGGTCCGGGTCAAACCTGACAGTGGGTCCCGCGTGTCAGTGTGATTAATTAAACTAAAATTAATTTAAACTAATCCTAATTAGTTAACAGGGCTGGGCCCCACCTGTCATTGACTCAGGGCAGTCAACCAGGGCCCACCCGTGGTCAAACCCGGGTCGGCTGCACCGGCGTTTAGCCGCCGGCGAGCCCGACGCGGCGGCGGAAGTGGTTTTTGCCGTTCCGGCAACCAAACGAGCCGCGGAGGCCACCGGAGAGGAGCTGAGGACGAACCGCAGCTCTTGGTGGAGTCCGTTGGGGTCGGGGTGGCCGGAGTTGGCGCCGGCGACGACTTTGGCAGCCACCGGAGTTCGGACGAAGTCGAACTTGTCGCAAGAGGGGTCGGTGAGGTGCGGGGAGTAGCTAGTTAGGTGCTACGTGACGCAATGAGCATGATGGACACCGTGGAGTGGCCGGAGGACGACCGGGAGCACGTCGGCGACGAGCTCCGCGGCGGTGGGTGCGGTTGAGCTCCGGGAGATCGCTACACGGCTCGGGAGCAAGAAAAGAAGGGAGGGGAAGATGGCTAAGCTCACGGGGAGTTCGACGAAGCCCTTGGTGCGGCCGGGGACGGACCGGAGCGACGACGGCGTTGAAGGGGATCTCCGGCGACGGCGGTTCGGGCGAGGTCGTTGCGGTGGACTCGGGCGTTGCGAGCGCTCGGGGCTCGGCTTGCTCAATGAAGTGGACAGCGGAAGAGCTCCTGGACACGACGAGAGGACGCATGGGCGGCGGGGAGCACGGCTACGACGTAGGCACGGCGGCGGTAGCGTCGGCCATGGCTGGGGGGGCGCGAGGGGGAGGAGCTGGAGAGGAGAGGGGGTGTCTGGGAGGTTTGGGGGAGAGGGGGAGAGCGATCCACGACGTCACCGGGCAAGGGGAGCGGCGAGGCGGCGAGCAGGTGCGTGGCGCGCGCTGCGGTCGCCGTCGGGCACCTGCCTGCCTGCCTGGCCGGCAAGCAGCTCGCTGGAGCGGCGCTGGGCTGGGCCGGCAGGTGGGCCGGGTGCTGGGCGCCAGGTAAGTTTTTCTATTTTTTTCCTGTTTTCTGTTTTTTAGTACTTCTGGAACTTTGTTGATTTATCAAAAATACTTAGGCAACTCCTAAAATCACCAAACTACTCCTGGTCCATAGTTGGATTATTTCCAACATGAAACATTTTAGTTTGGAGATATTTGAGAATTTAAATATTTTATATAATTTTAAATGCCCAAATTCAAATATCTATGATTTAATTCAAAGACCCTAAGATGACCTAGGAAAATGTGCATCACTTCTGGCAGAGGTTCTGAACCAAGACAAAAATGATGGGCATTTTAGAAGGGCATTTCAGGTTCATTGAAAAAGTTTTTAGTAAACCCTAGTTGGTTTCATAGGGGGCTGGGGGTTCTGTCATCCCCATTTCATGTTTCTGATGAAAGAATAAACATGATGCAACACTCTAATGCATGAAATAGCTAGGGTGTGACATCATCATTCTCTAATGTTCATAGTATATCTCCTTTTTTCAAGTTATATAATTTGAGCTCAGTGCCTTTTTGATGATGTACACTTGTTTGGGCCAGTGAGGTGTCGTTGAATATGTGCTGAGTAGAAACGCAATGCCAAACATGTCAATTATGACTCTCAGGTCGGGCTCTCAAAAGATCCTGAAAAAAAGGCCGGGCTCTCCAAAAAAGAAAGAATAAGGACTCTTAGGCCGACATGTGGGCGCCATCGGTGTTTTCGTGCGCTTGCGCGCCGAGAGCATATTGGCGCGTGCTCGAAATTCATGCTACCTTTTCATCCCAAGTCCCCCGCCCCCCCCCCACCTCTGGAATCTCGATTCCTACTCCAGTTCCCCTAAATCCCCCTCCTGTACTCCCTGTACTCAAGCGCACTATCATGTTACCGGTCAACGGGATCTCCGAGCCGGAGATCCTGAGGTCCGTCCTGCCTTCGGTCGCTGCGTATTGTCGCTCAACAGTGGCATGGCGACGCTTGACGACCAGTTTGCCGGCAAAGTGCTGATGGTAACCATCAACGGCGACCGGCCTCCCGTCTTGCCGGACGACCTTGTCAAAGCTCTTGGCATTGCGCACGGCATCCAAATAAGTTACTTGCTCATCGAAGTCTATCCGCCACCGGCTGATTTCTTCGTCAGGTTCCAGACAACTTTCGACTACAGTCGTGTGTTCGAATCTTCCCGGCGTTTGTTCTGTGATGGCGCGCTGGTGAGCTTTGATCGGTGGCACCCAGGATGGGGCTCGGTGCCCTCTGAGCTTGATTTTTTAACAAAGCTTACCTTCCATGGCATGCCTCGACGTTCTTGGAACAGCGAGTCCATGAATGAGCTTATCAACAACCTTGGAGGTGAGCTCGTAAGTATGTTTGTTCCTCCAGACAACCGGGCTCTCACGGTTATGGCATGGATGAAGAAGCCATCCACCATACTGAAGGTGATTGGTGTTGAGATACCGGTGCAGGAACTGGGGTTGTACTACTCGTCGCCACCAAGGCCGCCATGGACCACATTAGGGATGTACCTGTATCGAGTGTTCGTGCATGTCGAAGAAGTGGTCAATCCATCAATCGAAGTCCTGCCGCCGCCGCTGGTGCCAGGATCTGTTGACGACGTCCATTACAGGAGTCAACGTCAGACTTTCCCCGTGTTGCTCGGAACGATGGATGGCACAGGGCCTACTCCATCGCGCGGCGAAGGCCACTACTTCTTTGGGAGAAGAGGCAGGGCTGGCTGCCTGGATGTGCTCTAATTTGAGGTAACAACTGAATCTTGTCAGATACTAGTTAAATCCGAGCTATGGGTGTGAAGCACTGATATGCCACTACATTTGATTGTGACCTGTTCTAATTTTGTACCTGAACTTTTTTAGAAAGGGTTGTACATCAACTTAATGTGCTAGTAGAACTTATTGTCTTGTCTATCTGTTTTCTTTGCACAACATTCAAGATATTTCCTCGTCATTGATAAAGACGTTGAACCGTGATGTACGACTTCGTTGGTTTCAACATAGCCTTCCCGTAGCGATCCACTGCTTCCATCCTGATTGTCTCGCCTGCGTGAAATTTTTGTATGCAAGTTCAGTGTGCTATGATGTTCTATATGATTGTGTCAACTATATAAGTTTTTACTGAGCATCAGCAATGCATATGGCTGAAAGATGTATTTACGAGCATCGACCGATGAGTCTCTCTCTCTCTATCTCTCTCTCTCTCTCTATCTCTCTCAAACACACACACACACATACATACACACACACACACATGCACACACACACATGCTCACACGCACGAGTGGGACCCGTTGAATTATTTATTTGCTCGTGACAACTTTTAATTAGGTTCCACTATAATCTAACTTTTTTCTTAAGTTATTAATTCAGCTTAGTGACTTCAAAAAGTTGTACAGAAGCCTTGTTTGGGCCTTTCCGGCGTCGCTGAATGTGGGCTGAGTAACCATGTTAGGTTGTACTGTACTACACATGCCTTTTTTTAACATCAGCAATGCAACTGGGCTGACAATTGTACACAATATCCGGGTCAACTTGTTATTCTTCGCCCCGCTGGGCTGCAAACTTTCCTAGGAGATATGCATTAGGCTTGACAAGAAAATGGACTTTAAGAAGTAATAAATGGGATGTAATTATAATAACTAGGCAGTAACTATGCACCAAGCACGTAATTAGTTTAAAAAATATATTGTTTTTGGAATTTGAAAATTTTAATTTCATTCCTTGTTGCGCGCGCGATATTTCGTAGGATTTTAACCTAATATTTTGAAATTATATTTAACCTAACTAGAAATTTTGGATAAAAATATTTCGGATCCCATCAAAATGTGGGAATTTTTTTTTTGAATTCTGTTTTGAGCGCTTGTTTTAAATTATTAATCGTTGTCCTAGCTAGAAGTTGGGTTGTACTTTTAACAAACTGTAAAGGGGTTGTAGTAAATTCCATTAGAATTAAACAACGGGTTGTACATTCTTACAAATCGCAAATGGGCTACATGTTCTCTGCCAAATTCAAGCTGTGGACCTACTACGTTGAAGCATACCAAGGGCTTTGTCAACTTAGTCAATATAAACGATTCTAGCTGCAGTGACCGTACAATGTCCATCCAACGGCCGTCGTGCTTCTTCAACCTCTGGTCTTCTTGCTCCAGCCGCCCAAAGCAGCGCTGGTCGTGCCGCGTGCTCCTGCCTCTCGTGGCTGGCTGTGATGCCGCGGAGGCCTCACCGCCCCCTACTACTCCCACCGCTGGCCCAGGGCATCCCTCTACTCACCCACACCCCTTGTTATTCTATGGTGACGGTAGCCTCACGCCGCAGCCGAACCAGTGAACCCTCGTACTCCTCTTCGCATGGGCATCCACTGCCGCGTCTTTCCCGGCTCCGCGTCTTCCCCTTCCTAGGCCTCGGCATCGTCCACCGGCTTGGTGCTCTTGGCGCGGCATGGTCAATGTGGTCAACGAACGACTTCCATCGAAAGAGCACTGTACGTGGAGAGGCTGACAGCTGGGTCCACGGCAACATCCTAGTTTTTTTGTGATTTGCCAAGTAAGTCGCTTTGTGAGGCCTGTTGGGCTGCAAATCTTTCAAGACGAGGAGAGCTTCATTTGGCTGGCCGACAAAATGGCCTATCAGTAATGAGAATTGGGCTGTAGATTTTTAAAACACATCAAACCGGCAATTAGTTTCAAATTTATTTTTTTCATTTCGAGATTTTAAATTGCATTGATTTTTATGCGTGGACAATTTGTTGGATTTTATATTGATATACATTTATTTTTAAAATCAGGTTGAATGTGACTCGAAATTTTCGGATTAAAAACAGGTCGGACCACACCAAAATAAGCAAAATTTCGTATAATTTTTTAACCGTGGCCACAATATGGGCTGTAATGCTAACAAAAATAATATGGGATCCAAAAAAGACCTTAAGAATTAGCAAATGGGCTGTAAATTATTAGAATAATGGCAGATGGGTTGTATGCTGTTTTCCACATATTTGAGGCTTTCCTAAAAAAAAGGTTGACGCACAAGCAGTGACTGTTGGATTTCCATCCAACGGTCGTCGTGATTCTTCAATCTCTGCTCTTCCTGCTCCAGCCGCTCAAACAAGTGCCGACGGGACTGCCTACTCCCTCCTCCCTGCGGTCAGCTGTGATGTCGTGCAGGCCTCACTGCCCCACCATACTCCCATCGCTGTCCTAGCCATCCCTCTACTCACCCACACCTATTGTTATTCTCCGGTGACGACAAACGAACCAGTAAACCCTCATACAGTCATACTCCCCTCCGTGTGGGAAACAACTGCTGAGTCTTCCCTGCCTCCATCTCGTTCCCTTCCTATACCTCGCCGTCGTCCACCGCCCTGGTGCTCTCGGCGTGGCCTGGTCAACGTTGTCAATGACCGACATGCATCTGAAGTGGACTGTACGTGGAGAGGCTGACAGGTGGGTCCATGGCCGCAGCAAGGAAGTGCCTCCTTATTATGCGCAAATTAATTATTCCTCCACCTGACAGCAGGGACCCACCAGACGGGCCACCATATTTCGCGAAAAAAAAGTTTCCCCCTGAGTGCTGGGACCCACCAGCTACATCTTCGCACGCAAGGAAGTGCGTCTGGGCAAAAAAAACGATTCGCCGCCCTGACTGCTGGGACCAACCAGCTACATCTTCGCACACAAGGAAGTGCGTCCAAAAAAATGATTCGCCCCCTGACTGCTGGGACCCACCAGCTACATCTTCACACGCAAGGAAGTGCCTGACAGTCGGGACCCACCTGTTCGAAGCATATGTAGCATTGTCATTCTGGTCGTGAATGTGTATGTACATACTGGTGGATGTAGAGGCGCGCACGTGTCATAGTATAGGTGTGCACATGTCGTAGTAGAGGCGCGCACGTAGCATGTACACATACATACAGCGGCCAGGGTGCAAGAGAGAAAATACGGCCACGTACGTAGATACGGGCGGGGTCTCGAACGCCTACTCGCGCATACATACCGCCAGGGCTCGTGTACATGGTTGGGTCGGAACGGAGAAACAACGTCGTCGTCGTGTTCATGGGGAGCCAACCAGCTGGGTAGATACAGAATACGTCATTGTGTTCATCGGGAGGGATTGGGCAGAACAGGTGATGGAAACGAGGCCTGTCGTACCACAGAACGGAGGAAACGGCCTTGTGTTCGACTGGCCATGTTCAAAACGGGATCCTGTTCATCGGGAGGTGTGTGGTGTACCGCAAAACGGAGGAAACGGTCCACCTATGGTCGAAACAGGGATCCTGTTGATCGGGAGGGGTGTGGCGTACCGCAAAACGGACGAAACGGACTTGTGTTGGAGCGCTATGGTCGAAACGGGGGTCCTGTTCATTGGGAGGGGTGTGGCGTACCACAAAATGGCCGAAACAGACTTGTGTTGGAGCGCTACGGTCAAAACGGGGGTCCTGTTCAACGGGAGGGGTGTAGCCTACCGCAAAACGGGACTCCACGGGATATTGTTCATCTCCACCGTCGACCTCCTCCAGCCTCCACGTGCTACTGTTCATCCATCGTCGATCTCCTCCAGCCCCCACCTGCGACTGTTCATCCACGGGCTCTTGTTCATCCAGCCTCCACTGCGTGCTACTCCACTGGCTACTGTTCAACCACCCCTCTCCACGGGCTCTTGTTCAACCACCCCTCCACGGGCTACTGTTCATCCACCCCTCCACCATCTACTATTCATCTAGCCCTCCACGGGTCGTCCTGTTCATCCATCCCTCCACGGGGTCCTGTTCATCCAGCCTCAACCGGCTCGATTGATCGGGGTCCTGTTCATCCACTCCCACCGCTCACTGTTCATCCACCCCCCCCCCCCCGCAACGCTCACTGTTCATCCAGAGAGGCAGCATCGATTGGCTTCAGTTAGCAGCAGTAGCGAAGGAATCGCTCAATTGGGTTCAGTTAACAACCATCAATCGCTCGGGTTCAGTAACGCGTAACCTGCAGTGCAATCGCTCGGGTTCAGTTAGAGCCCAACGCCTCGCTCGTGTTCAGTTAGAGCCAACGCCTCGCACACACGCGCGTACATGTATGAGAGAAACGCGCATCGCTCGGCCCCCGACCACCCACCGTAACCGGGAACTCCCCGAAATTTTCCTCGCCCTCGCTTCTACCACGGTTTTTTCCGTCATGGGCGTCCCAACGAATTTCATGCAGCTGCGTCTGCGGCCCACCCAAGACGAAAATCCCATCTTCTGTCATGATTTTTTGTCATAGAAGTAGGAGCCCACCACATCTATGATGATACCGGGTTTTGTCACAATTATTGTCATAGAAGTGTCATATGTATGACAGAAAAAAATATTCTTTGGCCCAAAATGTTACGGATGTGTCTTTTTTTGTAGTGTGCGGAGTCCCGTCATCAATGATCTTGTCATCATCCTTGCCCTCGGCGCCCGCCGCGGGACCAACGGCGAGGAACTTCCCCAGCAGGGCCTCCACTGGACCCTTCACGGCTTCAACACCAGTGGCGCAGGAGTCTGGGTCCACCGGCTCGAGCAAAGCGGTGAAGTTGAAGCTGGCGTCCCGGAGATAAACATGGGTGACGACACACGTCAGGGCCAAGGAAGAGAGTACGTGGGCCTCACCTTCCACCATGGAACCAAACCTGGCGACGACGCTCTCGACCGCTTCAACCAGCTCAGGAAGAATAGAGACAAGGCTCTCCTTCGGGGCCATCGCTGGCTCCTAGAGCTCGCTTCCAAAGAGTTCTTGCAGCGCTTTGCGGGACCTCGCCTCGAGGGAGACGAAGGTGTCGCGCTCCATGGTGCCCGCCTTATCGGCCTTGGCAAGGGACGCCTGGGCTGACTCCGCCTCCTCCTTCAACTTCTCCAGGCGGTTGCACTCCGTGGCCTACTCCTAGGCTGCCTGCTTCAGCTCAGCATCGCGATCAGCAACTGCACCCTCCTGGGCCTTCAGCTTTTCCTCTTGCTCCTGGAGCTGACTGGCCTGGGTGGCCTACTGATCCTGGAGGGTTCTCATTTCAACCCCCACCGCATGACACCGCTCCTACGCGTCCTTGGCCTCCTTCGGCACCACATCACGCTTGGAAGCGGCTAAGACGACCATCTTCAGGGCCTCCTCCACGAATGTGCGGCTTGACTCCAGGCCGCCCGGACAGACGTATCGGCCATGAGCCACCCCGAGACCAGCTCTAGGCGCCCCGACGCCCAGCGCAGGTCCAGACCTCAAAGATCGCCCTGGAGCTGGTCCAGCATGGAGCAGGCCTCCTCCAGGGCTTCGGGCGCGGCAGAAGCACCATGGCCTGATGGCATGGTGGGTGGAAGAAGAGGCGCTCCCAGCACCAAGATTGGCGGGGCAGTAGCAGGAGGAAGGACCGGGGGCTCTGGAGGCCTTGCATCCTCAGCAGGCGTGTCAAGGATGGGCACCGCCAGGGTCAGCTCTGCTGCGGGAGCCGTTTCCCCTTGAGGCTGGGCCTCAGAGCTTCGGGAGGGTGGTGTCGCTGCATGAGCCACAGGAGCCGCTGCGCCCCTTTGTGCCGGAGCCGCGGCCACCGCCGCGACGTGCTTGACCTCGGCGACCACAGCATCCCCCTTCTTCTTGTTCACCATCGACTGCGGTCTGAAATCAAATGAAAATACTCAGCACCACAACGAAATCCAAGAGCAAGGCCAAGAAGGAGCACTTACTGGTCTGTGGCTACGTAGTTCCTCTTCAGGCTCGACAGCGCAGGCTGCACGGGCGCGGGCGGCGCTACGTTCTTGGGAGTAGGCAAGCACATGGTCGGGGCCATGTTGGATGGTGGCGACAAAGAAGGACTGCTGCCTAGGGGAATCAACGCCGACCTGCCCCTCTTCAGGACCGCCCACTTCGGCTTCTTCGAAGGGGTTCCCCCGGATCTTGTGGTGACCCCGACAGGGCAAGCCAACTCCCTGACCGGGTGTGCATCTGCATCGTCGTCATCGGAGAAGTCGCAGAGGAGGTAGCTCTACTTCAGAGCAGAGGTCTTCCCCTCCCCCTCCTCGATGGCTTCGGAGGAGGGGTCGCCGGAGGACAAGTCCACCAGGGAGGCGGCCGGCAGGGGATGCTCCGTCAATACGATCCCGCGCTCATTGAAGACAGGCATAGCGGCGGCAATCTCCTCCCCATCTTCTCGGCAGTACAGCGGGAGGCAATCATCTGGAGGGCCGCTCAGGTCCTTCCCGACCAGGGAGTGCAAAACCATGCTCAAATCCTCGCCGGACAGGCTATCTCGTGAGACCACCCCTTCCCGACCAGGGAGCTTGTCTTTGGTGCCCCCAAGCTTCCACAAGGGGTGAGAGCGCTCTTGGAGCAGCGCCAGGCACTGCGTCAGGAACTCCTTGACAATCATGGCCCCCGTCAGCTTCTCCGACTTCAAGTTAGCCTTCATCTTCTTCATCAGCAGCCTCGTCTGGGGGTCGGTAAGCTTCTCGTGAGACCACCCCTTCTCGGATGACGGAAGCCCGGTTGGTAGCTCTAGTAGGACGTGAGAGTGCTTGGCATCCATGAGGACCCATTTGTTCTGGAGATCCTCCACCTTCATCCCGGCGTGGGAAAAAGCATTGCTACCATTGGCTTGGATGAAGCAAGCACACCCTGTGAGCTGGTGGCTGTTCACCCGGAGGTAGAAGAAGTGATGGAGCATTGTGATGGAGGGCATAACCCCCACGAACGCCTCGCAGTAGAAGGTGAAGATTGACAGGAGGAGGACGGAATTAGGATGAAGATGGAGCGCGTGGATACCATAATGGTGGAGGACGGCGTAGAAGAAGCGGGAGAAAGGAGGAGTCAGCCCTGTATAGACGTTGTGCAGGAAGAAGGGGTAGAAGGAGCTGTTCGCGCGTTCTGGCATGGAAGAGCCAACCTGGAGCACTGTCTGCCCCCGTTCACTATCGTCGCTCACTGTCAAGAGAAGCATGGTCTGGAGCTTCTCCTCGGTGACAGTGGGTGCGCTCAGTGCTAGCTTGAACCAGGCGGCGGAGCCAGCAGCTAAGGCTAGAGCTTTAGCCTTAACAGCGGCCATCGGGCAAGAACTTGGTGGAGAGGATCAGCAGATCTCGAGGATTTTTCTGGCGTAGGGAGAGAAGGAGATCTGGAGCAAGCCGGAAGGGAGGCAATGAAGGCTCAGCGACAAGTACCAGCCTTTTTGTCAACCAGGAGAGGTTGCTGAGGCAGCATGGGGAAGTGGAGACGCCCACGTCCCATCAATCGCCACATGTCGTCCAAGGCCATAGGCGGTTAGGGACCGCGGCGCTCCACACTTTCCCTTTGGCTTCTCCTAGAAGCCAAGTCCGAGAGCGCCTTAGGCCCGGGGGCTACTGTCGGCGTTCTGGATACGGGGGTACCCAGACTTGCCTGCCTGCGGCCCAAGATGTGGCCCCATCGATGTCCTGGTATGGCCTAGTTTCATCATCAGCAACTCAAGACCCTCGCGAGGGGCCAAGCCTCGCGGGGTGGATGGTGCTAAGACCTCCAAGGGGGCTGGCCTCCCCAGGCTGGCTCTTGAGGAGCAGAGATTTCTATGCAAGGTGCACCACGCGAGGCTCAGTTGACGTGAGCCATGACAACCAAGGCCAGGCAGGCACCAGTGGGCACAGAGTATCAGTTTCCTCTTTGGTGCATAGGAGGCAAGCAGCAGGCGCAGAGTCCTGAGGAATCAGCCAAAGGTTTCCATTCTGGTGCAACAAGAACAAGAACACCAGGACGGCAGGACGGAGGTCATTACCGAGCCCACTGGAGCATCACGACCAGAGGCTTTTGCAGGCGAAGACCACTTTAGTCAGGATATGACGTACTTATTGTCTCCCTTCAAATTTGGCCGTTGTGGGATCCATTCCCGCCTACATTTGGGAAGAGGACCAAGGCAACTATAAATAGGACCTAGCCAGCACACGGAGAGATGGACACGAGGAGACAGGGACAGAGAGAGAGAATGATCAGATCCATTCCACCCTCTACACCTCACCAGCTCACCGGAGCTCAAGAACACACCTCCTGAGGTTGTTCCCCACTGTACTAGTTCTTCCTCAGCCCCTCGAGGCAAATCCACCATAAAGCAGCAGTAGGGTTATACACCACAAGGTGGCCCGAACCTGGGTAAACTGTCATGTATTTCCTTCCCTTCGAGCTCGACGCGCTAGGGTGTGAGGTTTTGCGAGTTGCCAGGCTGGGTAGGTCGAGATCTCTGCATGCACCCTAGAGTTCGATCCTCTCAAGGGTTTGCGGATCCCGAAATCTGACAGGATATAGGGGAAGGGAGGAACTCCACCCATATGAATTTCTGAGGGGGGAGAATTAATTAGCAGGTTCTGTAAATGGTCTACAATCTATCTGTAGGTCTAGGATTATTGTTTGCTAAAGCACATCTAGATGAGATTTAGTTATTGAACATTTGACTTCTAAACCACATGACATGTTGCCTCAAGAATCACACGAGTTGAGCTGTATTTTATTTTTCACGAGGGTTGTCGCCTGTGTTTTCGATTCAATGTGGGCTGTGGGCGAGTACTCCTATTTGTCGCATAGGATGGTGTGGGGGCGCATAATCGCGAAAGCCTGACACGGTTTGGTATGGCCCAAAGTGGGGGTGTGGGACACATTTTTTTCCCTTTTCCCTTTCTATTGTTCTTATTTGTTTAAACTAAAATTTCAAAATTCAAAAGAATTTATAAAAATGCCCTGTTCAAGAATTCATCCGATTAACCAGTTAACTTGCCGATTAAACCCTACTCGTAGGGTCACCGAGTAGCCTATAAACCGATAAATCGCCCAATTAATTGATTAAATGGCCGATTAACTTGCCGATTAGCCGATTAATCCCCTACTCACCAGCCAACCGAGCAGCTACCAGTTAACGATTTCCTCAACAATGTAAAAATGTTAACAAATACATTTTTTATGACTTTTTTGAATTTTAAAAAATGTTCTCTTATATGAAAAATTGTTCACGACTTTAGAAAATGAATATTAAACAATGTTCCTAAATTTAAAAAATGTTCGCGAATTTGACAAATGCTTCTGTATTAAATATTTTCATGAAATGAAAAATATTTTATTTCCAAAAAATTTCCAAAATTTGATCAACTTTTTTCATAAATATAAAAAATGGTATGAATTTCAATAGAGTTCCTGCATTTGAAACAAGTTCTTAGATTTAAAAAACATGAATTTTTAAAAATGGTCCTGAAATTTAAAAAATTGTTTATGGATTTGGAAAAGCTCCAGCAATGAAGAAAGTAAGAAAAAGGAAAAGTAAATAAAATAAGAAATGAAGTACTGAAGAAACCCAAACAAAAAAGACTGGTTCACAGAAGGTTCTAGAACCCTTACAAAAACCGGTGGAATAAACAAATCAAGAAACGCATAAATGAATGAACGAGCTGACCCATTATCGTGGGTGGGGTTCATGTTTGATTGCTCTACCCTACCCGCACGGGGAATATCATCTTGCTTGTTAGACCGCGTGGCTTTGTTTTTTTCTCTGTTCGTTGGGAGCAACTAATCCCATAGCGGTCACTTTCTGGCGCCTGGGAGTGCGTCATGTGGTGCGCCCAACCGCCGTCACATGTCGCACATTGGTTGTACTCTCAGGATTTTGTTTTTTTCACATGTTTTTGAGTTTTTTTTAAATTATTTTTGCTAGTTCTTTTCTAGGTTTGACGACAATTTATTTAGAAAGTAATGTTTTTTCACAAGAACCACAACATATGATTTTGCAAAAAGGCATAATTGTGCTTCCCTAAAAAATTGAAGAAGCACAATTCTAGTTTTCTTCCCAACTATGCTTTCCAAATTTTTTTGAAGAAGCACAATTCTTAGTTCCGGTTTTTGGGTTTATGATTTCTTTTGGATTTTGATCTTTTCTCGGATTTGGTTTTTTTTGTTTTCATTTATATTTTAGTTCTAATTTTTTATTTCTGTTTCTTCCATGAATGTTTTCGTCGAGACCAATTAATATAAGAACTAGTTTCAAAGATCTTGACATGAGAAATTCAATGAGGAAAACATTTTTTGATTTGGACAAAAACATTCACGGAAGATGGGAGTACATGTAGCAACAAATGGCGCACATGTAGTGCGTCGCTTGTGAGTAGTAGAAAAGGTGGGAGTGATGTTTGCAAGCATGCCCTTGATTAGTAATTTCGATGTTTGTTGGGGTGTTGGGGTTTTCACCTCCTACAACAATGGGAGGCGCATGTATAAGATGCCAACTAGCCCAGCCTCGTGTCACTACTAGGGAAAAGCCGAGCAGTAGCGCGGGTTTTTGGCCTACCAGTAGCACGGGTGACAGCGCTACTGCTACGACGCTATAGCTAAAGTTTAGCAGTAGCATGGGTCTACCCGCGCTACTGCTATATCCACTTAGTAGTAGCGCTTCCTGGAAAGGGCGCTACTAGCAATTACTAGTAGCGCTTCTCGCAGCCCGTGCTACTACTATTATTCCATATTCTTTTTTTTTATTTCATGTCATATTCATACACCTTCATACAAGTTTTCATATAGTAGCAATTTAAAGATAGTTTTTACATCATAATGAGTTATTACATCACTGGGTGAAAGAACCGTGGACTAGTTTCAAGTGGATGGACATCCACTTGAAACTAATTCACGTTTCTTTCACCCAATGATATAATAAATATCATCATCATATCATTAACAAATTATCATCATAATACATAATTGTGATATAACACCTCCTCATGATCATCATTTTCATCAATGAGACATTATATAGCAAGTTGGTCACTAGTCATAATCACAACTCCTCCTCGTCATATTCAACTCTAACGCATTGTACCACATAATAACACATTGTACCTAGGACCTACTTCTCTCTCATAGGACCTACTACCTTCTCTTAGGTAAAATAGCATAAAACAAGATAGGCCCTGACTCTCCATTATGGAGAATGGAGATTATCCTGTCTAATTCTTGCCCTTCGCACAATGTTGCTTCCAAGTAGCCCCCCCCCCCCGATTGACAATACATTTTTTCCAATCTTTGATTGTCATGTCTTCATCGGTTTTAGAAATCCGATATGAACATGAGTGCTTTGTAGGATGACCTGGCCGTATGTTCAAAACATCAAGGCAACCTTTCTGAAACATCAGATGAGGCACACAATCCTTCGGGATTTTCTGCTGAAAAACATAGTAATAACTTCGTAGTTAGCAATGTAGTTCAGTTTTAGAAGAATTTATGCAAAAGATGCACGGGTGTCGTAACAGTAAAAAAATCTTACCATGACATCTCCATGGATGTTACCATAGTTCAACACATGAACTAGTGGCATGTATTGACCATAATGTGGAGGAGTTTGATAATACATATTGTAATTCTCAAGATCAGTAATAAATGAGTGAAGAAAATATGCCCTAGAGGCAATGATAAAATTGTTATTTATATTTCCTTATATCATGATAAATGTTTATTATTCATGCTAGAATTGTATTAATCGGAAACTTAGTACATGTGAATACATAGACAAACATAATGTCACTAGTATGCCTCTACTTGACTAGCTCGTTGAATCAAAGATGGTTAAGTTTCCTAGCGATGGACATGAGTTGTCATTTGATTAACGGGATCACATCATTAGAGAATGATGTGATTGACTTGACCCATTCCGTTAGCTTAGCACTTTATCGTTTAGTATGTTGCTATTGCTTTCTTCATGCTTATACATGTTCCTATGACTATGAGATTATGCAACTCCCATTTACCAGAGAAACACTTTGTGTGCTACCAAACGTCACAACGTAACTGGGTGATTATAAAGGTGCTCTACAGGTGTCTCCGAAGGTACTTGTTGAGTTGGCATATTTTGAGATTAGGATTTGTCACTCCGATTGTCGGAGAGGTATCTCTGGGCCCTCTCATAATGCACGTCACTAGAAGCCTTACAAGCAATGTGACTAATGAGTTAGTTACGTGGTGATGCATTACGGAACAAGTAAAGAGACTTGCTGGTAACGAGATTGAACTAGGTATTGAGATACCGACGACCGATGACAATGGGAACAAACGTATGTTGTTATGCGGTTTGACCGATAAAGATCTTCATAGAATATATAGGAGCCAATATGAGCATCCAGGCTCCGCTATTGGTCATTGATCAGAAATGAGTCTCAGTCATGTCTACATAGTTCTCGAACCCGTAGGGTTCGCACGCTTAACGTTCTGTGACGATTTATATTATGAGTTATGTGTTTTGATGTACCGAAGGTAGTTCGGAGTCCCGAATGAGATCGGGGACATGGCAAGGATTCTCGAAATGGTCGAGACGTAAAGATCGATATATGGGACGACTATATTCGGACATCAAAAAGGTTCCGAGTGATTCGGGTATTTATCGGAGTACCGGAGAGTTACGGGAATTCGTCGGGGAGTATATGGCCCTTATTGGGCTTTAGGGGAAAGAGAGAGGGGAGGCTGCGCGCCCCCCATGGCCTAGTCTGAATTGGACTAGGGGGAGGTTCTGCACCCCCTCCTTCCTTCTCTTCTCTTTTCACTTTCCTTCTCTCCTACTCCTACTACATGGAAGGGGGGAATACTACTCCCAGTGGGAGTAGGACTCCTCAGGGCGCGCCATAGCTGAGGGCCGGCCCTTTCCCTCCTCTCCTCCTTTATATACTGAGGCACGCGATGCGGTACGCGGCAGGCGACACACGATGGCGTGCGACCTACGCGCCTGATCTCCTCGCCGCCCGATCGATCACGTTCGACGTTGGCGAGATCGTGCTCCGCCATGAGGCGCTGCGTCTGGTTCTTCTCGATGGGGAGGGACACACGGTGGACGCTCGTTCTCCGCATGAGGGATAGTACTTCGACATCGGGCATATTGTGGCGTTCCCATGTTTTTTCGCCAGGATCTGGGATAGGCTGCCGGTGCCCACGGCGGTGCCGGAGCCGACGATCGACCCCGGCGGACCGTCACGTCTGGATGGGAGACACGGTACAGCGGTACACAGTCACTCTCCACCGAGAAGATTGAGCGCCCCGGGGGTGCTGGGTGCGGGACGTAGGGGTGGCACCCCACCACCCATGGCGGATGCGACACACGTGGACGGTGATCTGGGCCGCCATGAGAGACGCGGTGCGGGCGCCGCAGGTATAAATCCCGAACTCTTCCATCCCCTTGACATCGACTCTGCCCTTGCCTATCTCTGGGCGGCGCCGAAAAACCATAGATCCAGCACTCCACCTTCCTTCCACTGGTGGCGCGGCAAGGTTGGGGGTGACGAGAGGTCGTTTGCGGAGGTCGCGGCTTCTCCGATGCAGGCCCCTCCGATGGCTGGTGGAGGGGGGCGCGGCTTCCGGGTCGACAAGTGCGAAGGCAGTGGATCTGGGCGGATGGAGCGGGGAGCTGGACGTTTCAATCACGGGCGCAAGTTCTCCTGGCGAAGAAACAACGGCGAGACCGACAACGCCTCCTCCAACAACGACCACTCCACGGGCGCGGTGGATCGATGGGAAGCTGCTGCGGCTGGGCGTCAAGATGCCAGATCCGGCGGCGTTTGGGTGGAGAGGCCCAAGGCTGCGTCTGGATCTGGTGGGGGGACAACATCGACAAGCAGCCTGGAGAGATGCCACAGCGCCGCATGCAGGGCAACCAAAGCAATCAGGTGAACCCACCCATGAACCCTAATGCCTGTCTCATCTGCAAGTCAACTGAGCATCTGCGAGATGTCTACAAGCCCTTTGTGAGAGATGCAGTAAGCTAGGTCATCTTGCTTCTGTGTGTGTTGAATTTCTTCCTTGGGATTGCATTGCCCCCATGTGTGCCTTCTCTGCCAAAGGGCAAGGGTTCTATTATATTCACGATTCGTGCACGGCTAGGCAGATGAAAGAACGTGAGACTAGTGTGGTAGTGACTATTGTGGAAGGACACAACTCTACTAAGGATATGGAATTTGATTTGTCTCAGTATATTGCCACTAGTTGGAGGTGCACTGCTAGAGCTATTGGTCCTGGTGTTTTCATTGTTAGATTCCCTAATCATCGTGATGTGTCCAAAGCGTGTTATACTGGCAGAATGACTTTGAAATCCACTGGTACTATGGTGAAAATTGACCCCTGGACCTTGGCTCTTGGAGCCAAAGGGGTTATGAAGAAAGCCTAGGTTAAAGTGAGCAATGTCCCCTTGGAGAAAAGGAATGAAAGGAATCTGGCAATTGTTTCCTCTCTGGTTGGTGTACCCTTGGAGATCGATGGTGCCACACTTCATCGCCCCGAATATGTGCGTGTGAAGATAGGTTGCAGGAATGTGGATGAGATCCCACCTGTAGCTGAGGCAGTGCTGGGGGATCACTTCTTCGATTTTTATTATGAGCTGGATCATGTGCTGGTCAGGGATCCTGATCGTAAGAAAACAACAGTGAATGTTACTCATGATCCTGGGAATCATACGTTTAAGAAGATGAAAATGCAAGCTTCCAATGGAAAGAAGGAGGGGGGGATCTTCCTCACATGTGGCTGGTGCGGGCATTGACACTCAGTATACAGGCCAGGAAAGGCAGCAGGATTCTTTCGAAGATGAGGGTTCAGACGGATCTCTCGATAACACTCTCTTGATTGATAATCTAGCCATGGAACACGACAAGGGAGAGAAAATGGAAGGAAAAAGTGATCTACCCTATGGCAAACAGTCTACTCTTGAAAATGTAAGCGTTTCCCCCTGATGAATTCGATGAAGTCCCCTGATTGTTGTACTGTTCCGTGCAAAATGAGTAAATCCTATGCTGACACGGTCAAATACGGTGCGTCTATGCAACCCCTGCAGGAAAGTGGAATCTTCGAGGGGGAGGGGCCAAGCAAATACATCGTCCAGTCTCCTGATTCTTCGATGGACAATGAGAATGAGGTGATTCCCACCCCTCCTCTTGTCATAGAAGAGAATCTTCGCTTCAGTTTGCGCAACTCCTAGACTAACCTAATGCGAATCAATGAAAAGGCAGCTGCAGTGGCCAAGAAGCGCAATCTGGAAGGTAATAACAGTAATAGTAATACCTTTGATGTGCTATCTGATCCTGAGTTAGTTTTACGTGTTGTTAAAATGGGTGTCGATATTCCTGACACAGACTTTGCGAGCATAGATATTCTTCGTGAACTTGAAAAATCTCGAGTTAATGCTCTGAATAGTAATAAGGATAGCACTCAGGACGATAGCAAGAATAAGAATCTGTTCTTAATCAATGCCAAAGGAGATAAATCACCTTTAAGTATGGATTGGGGGGATGAGGGGAACCCTGACACTGATACTAATGAGTTTACCCTGGTTAAATCTGGAAGAAGACCTAGGAAACATGTGGTGAATGTTAATAGACCTGTCACCAGGAGTCAGAGAGACAGGGAGATAGCCCTGATCAAAGTGGGTAACCTTGTTCAGCTTCCTAACAAGGTTACCAGGGGAGAAAACACAGTACGGTTGTCAAATGAGTGGGATCTTTTGGAACTGTAGGGGGGGCAGGGAAAAAGGGGATGTCCACCTGCCTCTCAGATCTTATTAAGGACTACTCCCTGGATTTCCTGGCCTTGCAAGAAACGATGAAAAAGGATTTCCATAAGAGTTACTTTAGGAAGATCGATCCCTGTGACCTTTTTGCTTGGTGTTGGGTCCCCTCGAGAGGCAAGTCTGGTGGTATCCTTTGTGGTGTTAAGAAAGAAAAGTATGAAGTTATATCCTGGAAAGTAGGTAAGTGTATCTTACAAGCCACTATACATGATGTTGAGAGAGATAGTATATGGGCTCTGGTGGTTGTTTATGGAGCAGCCCAGGAGAAGTTCAAGGATGATTTCCTTGTTGAAATGGCATCCTTTTGCTCTCGCATTGATATACCTTATATAATAGGTGGTGACTTTAACATCTTGAGGGGGTGTGATGACAAAAATAAAAACATGAGACTTAATCCTTATGTTGACAAGTTTAACTCTGTGGTCAATGCGTTTAGTCTCAGAGAAATTCACTTATCTGGGGGCAAATACACCTGGTCTAATCATCAGGCCCATCCCACTCTAGAGAAGCTGGACAGGGTGCTTATGAGTCTTTCCTGGGAAGAGTTATTTCCTCTAGTGTCAGTTCGTATGCTTGTTCGAGACATCTCTGATCACAATCCCCTCCTTCTCTCCCTGAAACCTGGCAGTCTAGAACCCCCTAAGAAGAAAGAGTTTTGATTTGAGATTAGCTGGTTGAGCAATGAGTTGTTGTTACCTAAGGCCAGAGAAATCTGGGAGCAGCCGGTTAACTTGAATGATCCCATAGACGCCCTAAATATCAAACTGAAACGATGTAAGAGATACTTCAAGGGTTGGGGGTCTCATGTCTTTGGACACGAGAGGAAAAGGAAGAAAGAGATTCGTAAAGAACTTGACGAGATTGAAAAAATGGAGGAAGAAGGCATCGTTGATGCCGAGTCTTGCTGCTATAGAGCTTCACTCTTGGCCGAGCTTAATGTAATTCTGACGAACGAAGAGCTTTTCAGGCTGCAGCAGTTTAAAGAGCGATGGTTGTTGAAAGGTGATCAAAACACTGCGTACTATCATCGCATTGCGAATGGTAGAAAATGTAAGAATACTATCCAGTCCTTCACTGATGGGGATAATGTGATCGAGGGCACAAAGAATTTACTTGATCATGCTACCACTTACTATAAGGAGTTGTTTGGGGAAGCACCAGGCAATCTATTCCATCTGTCTCCTGATACCTGGGGGGAGCATGAGAAGTTGAACGATCAAGACAATGAGTATTTGGTTCGTCCTTTCTCTCAGGCAGAGGTCAAGGCAGCCTTATTTAGTATGGAAAGCAATAGAGCCCCTGGGCCTGATAACATCCAAGCAGAATTTTATAAAGCTTGCTGGGATTTTGTTAAGGCAGATATCATGCGCATATTTGAGGCCTTCCATGCTGGGACGTTGGATGTTGCCTGTCTTAACTATGGTATGATTACACTGATCCCTAAAATGGCAGGGGCTAAGAAAATTCAGCAATTCCGCCCCATTTGCCTTCTTCGTTGTCCATATAAACTAATTACTAAAGTGTTGGACAACCGCGTAGCTATCTATGCGGATAAGTTGATCAGCCGACACCAAAATGCCTTCATTAAGAACAAAAACATCATGGATGGAATTCTGTCCTTGCATGAGGTGATGCATCATGCTCACAGTAAGAGGAAAGTTGGCGTGGTTTTAAAGCTTGACTTCGAAAAAGCATACAATAAAATTAACTGGGATTTCCTCCTGGAATGTCATAGGATGAGGGGTTTTAATGATAAATGGTGTGGATGGATTAAAAAGATCCTGAATGATGGCATGGTGAGTATCAAGTTGAATAACGAAACTGGACCTTATCTTGTGAGTCGCAAAGGGGTGCACCAGGGCGACCCTCACTCACCTTTTTGGTTCAATCTAGCGGTTGAGTGCCTCTCGAAGATGATCTTCAATGCTCAAAAGGAAAATTTGATCACTGGCTTAGCCCCTGATCTTATTGAGGGGGGAGTTGATGTGTTGCAATACACAGATGATACGGTGTTATGCTTCGAGCATGACACATCTGCTGCAATCAACCTCAAATTGCTTCTTTATATGTTTGAGCTCATGTCAGGCTTGAAAATTAACTATCTTAAGAGTGAAATCCTGTGTGTAGGGGGTGATGACAATATCCTTAGTTACTATGCAAAGCTCTTTAACTGCCAAATTGGTCATTTTCCTATGCGTTACTTAGGAGTACCAGTTAGTTTCTCCTCTTTAAGATGCCTGGAGTGGATTTTTGTTGATGACAAATTTGGCAAGTGATGTGAGGCCTAGATAGGCAATGCTGCTTCATCGGGTGGCAGACTTACACTGCTGAACTCCTCCTTGTCCAGTATAGTCTATTACTATATGGCTATGTTCCTTCTCCCAAAAACTTTCATTGAAAAATTGGACAAGAGGAGACGTCGATTTTTCTGGCAAAGTTGGGAGGGTCGAAAAAGATACCACTTAGTGCGTTGGAGCAGAGTATGTCGCTCCAAAGACAAGGGTGGTCTGGGTGTTAAGGACCTACGCAAACAAAATATCAGCCTCCGAGTAAAATGGTGGTGGAAGCTGGATACTCAACAAGGACTTTGGCAAGATATAGTTAAGGCTAAATACTTGAAACAAGATATGGTTGCCATGGTGAAGAGCAAGTTTAAAGATTCCCCTATCTGGAAAGATATTATGAAAGTTAAAGATTATTACATGAGGGGCAGAATTATTTAGATTAACTCGAGGGACGTGGCGCAAGTTTGGGAGGACTCCATGAATGGCATGCCTCCTATGCGGGTTCAATACCCACAGCTATTTAGCATCTGTAATATGCCTAAGATTACGGTTGAAAAGTTGGGTGATGTGGAGGCCGGCGACATGTTTCACAGAAGGCTAACCCCCCACCCCTTGAGAACATGTGGATCGAGATGTGCACAACTCTGCTAGGTACCATCTCATCTACAGAAACATACAAGGTTGGCTGGGCACCTGGGCCTAAGCATCAATTTACTACTAAATCCATGTACAAACTCCTTGAAAGCAACCTTGCAGGATGTGACTATCGATGGGTCTGGAAAGCTAATATTCTAGTTAAGATCAAAATCTTTATATGGCAGTTATTTCAGGATGCGGTCCTAACTAGAGATGTTATGAAATGGCGTAATTGGCCTGGTAATGCTAAGTGTTCGTTCTGTGCTGCTTGTGAGACGGTGCAACAACTTTTCTTCCTATGCCCTGTTGCCAGAGTGATCTGGCGATCGGTGGGAGCGGTCCTGGGCACCGATCTTTGTCCTAATAACCTCTGGCAGTATTACACTTGGTGTTATGTTTACCTTCCTGATGGTGCTAAGTTCTATACCTTCGGTCTTGCTGCCATCTGTTGGGCAATTTGGAACAATCGTAATAGGGCGACCTTTGAGTTTAAGCTCCCTAAAACTCCTTTTGAGATTGTCTTTTCTGCGTGTGTCTTTATCACCTACTGGGCAGGTCTCCTGAAAGGGGCAGACCGTGAGGCAATGGAGTGTGGAGCGGAGATGCTGAGGCGCAGCACAAGCAACAAGATGATGATCTGCACAGCTGCCACTGAAGATTCGGTGACTACATGATAGTTCATGTCTTCAAACTCCAGCCGGCTCAAGAAAGCAGGGTTACTTTTGTGTGTCCTCCTGCGTGAGAATGTGACCTAATGGATCGTGTATTTTGCATAATACTTTGCTGGTGTTTGTTGGGCTCTAAGAACTGTAGGTGTCGTCGGGTTTTCCCCCACAGCAGATGTCTCGTAGGCGAGTTCCTGTGGTGGGTTTCCCGGCGATGCGTTGAACTCGCTTTCCCCTTTCCCGCTTCCTTTCTGAATCAGCTCGGAGACTATTGTATTTCCGTTATTTGGTTAATGGAAATGGGTAATGCCCGGTTCAAAAAAATATATACTGAGGCAAGAGGCACCCCATGGACACACAATTTGATCTGTTGATCTCTCCCGGCCGTGTGCGGTGCCCCCCTCCATCATATTCCACCTCGATCATATCGTAGCGGTGTTTAGGCGAAGCCCTGCATCGGTAGCAACATCATTACCATCTTAAAGCCGTCGTGCTGATGGAACTCTCCTGTGATGCTCTACTGGATCGGAGTTCGCGAGACGTCATCGAGCTGAACGTGTGCTGAACTCGGAGGTGCCGTACGTTCGGTACTTGGATTGGTCGGATCGTGAAGATGTACGACTACATCAACAGCGTTGTGCTAACGCTTCCCCCTTTGGTCTATGAGGGTACGTGGATGACACTCTCCCCTCTCGTTGCTATGCATCACCATGATCTTGCGTGTGCGTAGGATTTTTTTATGAAATTACTATGTTCCCCAACAGTGGTATCAGAGCTAGGTTTATGCGTAGATGTTATATCACTACAAAAAAAAGACACATCCGTGATATTTTGGGCCGAACGAAAAACAATCTGTCATACATATGACACTTCTATGACGATAATTGTGACAAAACCCGGTATCATCATAGATGTGGTTTGCTCCTACTTCTATGACAAAAAATCATGACAGAAAATGGGTTTTTCGTCCTAGGCGGGCCGGAGACGCAGCTGCATGACATTCTTTGGGCCGTCCATGACGGAAAAAATCGTGGTAGAAGTGAGGGCGAGGAAAATTTTGGGGAGTTCCTGGTTATGGTGGGTGGTCGGGGGCCGAGCGATGCACGTTTCTCTCGTACACGTACGCGCATGTGTGTGAGGCGTTGGCTCGAACTAAACCCGAGCGAGGCGTTGTGCTCTAACTGAACCCGAGCGATTGCACTGCAGGCTACGCATTACTGAACCCGAGAGATCAATTCCTTCGCTACTGCTGCTAACTGAAGCCGATCGATGTTGCCTCTCTGGATGAACAGTTAGCGTTGCGGGGGGGTTTGGATGAACAGTGAGTTGTGGGAGTGGATGAACAGGACCCGTGGCATTGCCTCTGGATGAACAGGACCCTGATTGATCGAGCCGGTTGGGGCTGGATGAACAGGACCCCGTGGAGGGCTGGATGAACAGGATGACCCAGTGGAGGGCTGGATGAACAGTAGAAGGTGGAGGGGTGGATAATCAGTAGCCCGTGGAGGGGTGGTTGAACAGGGGGCTGTGGAGAGGGGTGGTTGAACAGTAGCCGGTGGAGTAGCACGCGGTGGAGGCTGGATGAACAGGAGCCCGTGGATGAACATTTGCAGGTGGAGGCTGGAGGAGGTCGACGGTGGATGAATAGTAGCCCGTGGAGGCTGGAGGAGGTCGACGGTGGAGATGAACAGTATCCTGTGGAGTCCTGTTTTGCGGTACGCCACACCCCTCCCGATGAACAGGATCCCCGTTTCGACCGTAGCGCTCCAACACAAGTCCGTTTCATCCATTTTGCGGTACGCCGCACCCCTCCCGATCAACAGGACCCCCATTTCGACCGTAGGAGGTCCGTTTCCTCCGTTTTGTGGTACGCCACACCCCTCCCGATCAACAGGACCCCCGTTTCGACCTAGGAGGTCTGTTTTCTCCGTTTTGCGGTACGCCACACCCCTCCCGATGAACAGGATCCCGTTTCGAACGTAGCCGGTCAAACACAAGGCCGTTTCCTCCGTTCCGCAATACGCCAGGCCTCGTTTCCATCGCCGGTTCCGTCCAAACCCTCCCGATGAACACGACGATGCATTCCGTTCCGACCTAGCCGGTTGGCTCCCCATGAACATGACGACGACGTTGTTTCTCCGTTCCGACCTAGCCATGTACACGAGCCCTGGCCGTACGTATATATGCACGAGTAGGCGTTCGAGACCCCGCCCGTATGTACACATATGTGGCCATATTTTCTTTCTTGTGCACTGGCAGCTGTAGGTACGTGTACATGCTACGTGTGTGCCTCTACTACGACAAGAGCGCGCCTCTACTACGACACGTGCGCGCCTCTACATCCACCAGTATGTACGTACACGTTCGCGACCAGAATGACAACGCTATGTATGCTTCGACCTGGTGGGTCCCGACTATCAGGCACTTCCTTGCGGGCGAAGATGTAGCTGGTGGGTCCCAGCAGTCAGGGGGGCGAATCGTTGTTTTTTCCTGGATGCACTTCCTTGCGTGCGAAGATGTAGCTCGTGGGTCCCAGCAGTTAGGGGGAAACTTTTGTTCGCAAAATACGGTGGCCTGCCCGGTGGGTCCTTGCTGTCAGGTGGAGGAATAATTATTTTCCGCGTAATAAGGAGGCACTTCCTTGCTGCGGCCGTGGACCCATCTATTAGCCTCTCCACGTACAGTCCACGTCCAATGGAAGTCGTTCCTTGACCACGTTGACCACGCCGTGCCGGGAGCACCAGGGCGGTGGACGATGGCGAGGCCTAGGAAGGGGACGACGTGGAGCCGGGGAAGACGTGGCAGTGGAAGCCCGCGCGGAGAGGAGTATGAGGGTTCACTGGTTCGGCTGCGGTGTGAGGCTACTGTTGCCGCAGGGCCTGGCCAGCGGTGGGAATAGTAGGGGGTGAGGCCTCCGCGGCATCACATCCGGCCACAGGAGGCAGGAGCATGCGGCACTACCGGCGCTACTTTGGGCGGCTGGAGCAAGAAGACCAGAGGTTGAAGAAGCACTACGGCCGTTGGATGGACATCGTACGGTCACTGGAGCTAGAATCGTTTATATTGACTAAGTTGACAAAGCCCTCCGTCCCCGTCAACTTAGTAGGCCCACAAGTCAACCTCCCACCAAGGTAGGTCCTAGCTAGCAGGGGGTGTTCATTTTTTTGTGCGTAATAAGGAGGCACTTCCGGTGGATCCAAGCTGACAGCAGGGGGAATGTTTTTTTCGTGAAATACGGTGGCCTGTCGGGTGGGCCTAGCAGTCAGGGAAAACATTTTTTTCGTGAAATACTGGTGGCCCGTCCGGTGGGACCCTGCTGTCAAGTGGAGGAATAATTATTTTCCGCGTAATAAGGAGGCACTTCCTTGCGGCTGCTATGGACCCAGCTGTCAGCCTCTCCACGTACTGTATTCTTCCGATGGAATTCGGTCGTTGACCACATCGACCACGCCGCGTCGAGAGCACCATGGCCGTGGACGACGGCGAGGCCTAGGAAGGGGACGATGTGGAGCCGGGGAAGACGCGGAAGTGGATGCCCATGCGGAGAGGAGTACGAGGGTTCACTGGTTCGGCTGCGCTGTCGTCGTCGTAGAATAACAGGGGGTGTGGGTGAGTGGAGTGGAGGGATGGCCTGGCCAGCGGTGGGAGTAGTATGGGGGCGGTGAGGCCTCCGCGGCAGCACAGCCGGCCACAGAAGGAAGGAGCAGGCGGCACGACCGGCACTGCTTTGGGCGGCTGGAGCAAGAAGACCAGAGGTTGAAGAAGCACTACGGCCGTTGGATGGACATTGTACGGTCAGTCGAGCTAGAATCGTGCATATTGACTAAGTTGACAAAGCCCTTCGTCCCCGTCAAGTTAGTAGGCCCACTATACTGGGTCCCAGCTAGCAGGGGGAGTATTCATTTTTTGTGCGTAGTAGGGAGGCACTTCCTTGCGTGCGAAGATATAGCTGGTGGGTCCGAGCTGTCAGCGGCGGTAATGTTTTTCTCGCGAAATACAAAGGCCCTTTCGGTGGGTCCCAGATGTCAGGTGGAGGAATTTCCTTGCGTGCGGCCGTGGACCCAGTTGTCGGCCTCTCCACATACAGTCCACTTCAGATGCATGTTAGTCGTTGACCACGTTGACCAGGCTGCGCCGAGAGCACCAGGGCGGTGGACGACGGCGAGGCCTAGGAAGGGAACAACACGGAGGCAGGGAAGACTCGGCAGTTGTTTCCCACGCGGAGGGGAGTATAACCGTACGAGGGTTTACTAGTTCGTTTGCCGTTGCCATAGAATAACAGCAGGTCTGGGACTATGGGTGAGTAGAGGGATGGCTAGGCCAGCGATGGGAGTACGGTGGGGCGGTGAGTCCTGCGCGGCAGCACAATCGGCCGTGGGAAGGAGGGAGCAGGCAGTCCCGCCGGTGCTTGTTTGAGCGGCTGGAGCAGGAAGAGCAGAGATTGAAGAAGCATGACGGCCGTTCGATGGACATCCAACAGTATACAGGCCATCTGTGGAAACCCTCAAATCTGTGGAAAACAGCTTACAGCCCATCTGCCATTATTTCAAATAATTTATAGCCCATTTGCTAATTCTTATGGGGTTTTTTGGAGCCCGTATTCTTTTTGTTAGCATTACAACCCATATTGTGGCCACGGTTAAAAAATTATACGAAATTTTGCATATGTCGGTGTGGACTGAACTGCTTTTAATCCCGAAATTTCGAGTCACATTCAGACTGATTTTAAAAATAAATGTATACCAATATAAAATCCAATAAATTGTCCACGCATAAAAATCAATGCAATTTAAAATCTCGAAATGAAAAAAAGACATTTGAAACTAATTACCGGTTTGATGTGTTTTAAAAATGTACAGCCCATTTCTCATTACTGATAGGCCAGTTTCTCAGCCAGCCGAATGAAGCTCTCCTCGTCTTGAAAGATTTGCAGCCCAACAGGCCTGATAAAGTGACTTACTTGACAAATCAGAAAAAAACTGGGCTAGCCATTTTCAGAAAGAAAAAAAACTACTGGGCTAGTCTGTGGTAAACATAAAAGAAAAGGTTGCCTAGACAGGCCAGAGTGTCCCGCACAATCCAGTTGACACCCTACTTCCGTCTCAAAACAAATTAGATAAATGCCACTCCAATTATGGCGATTCATAAAAATTTCACTACAATTTCCAAACTTTTAAAAATGCCACTGCAATTTTTGCAAACTTTGAAAAACGCCACTGCAGTTTGCAAACTTTGAAAAACGCCACTCCAGACTTCGAAAAATGCCACTAGAAATGGCATGAAATGGGATTTTTTAAAGTTTGGAAATTGCAGTGGCATTTCTCGGATACACCAGATTTGGAGTGGCATTTATCAAATTAACCCAAAACAAAATAACTGGGCGAGCTGCTGGGTCCCTGGTGTCAGCCGCTCATTGTGCAATTCTCTCGATTATTGACTACGTTGACAATGGCATGGGACCCAGATGTAAGAAATCCACTAGGAGGAGCCATTTTTTTATTGGCTTGAAATAAGGAGGCACTTGCTTGCGTACTGCCATGACCTTGGCGGGTCACTGCTGTCATCCTCTCCACATACAATCATCTCCTGATTGTGTACGCATCAACTTGCTAGGCCCAAAAGTCAGCCTCTAAACCCGTGGAGGACAAATACAACCCATTTAAAAAACTAGCCCATTCCATACGTTCAAACGGAAAGCTCAACATTCAGAGCAAAGTAACAGGTCTGATCCACATATAGAGTACTGAACTTCCACGTTGACAACCATCATAGCCCAGTTAACTATCTACTCCCACTAATACTCTAGTAGCGTACAAGTACTAACTTACTCTTAGCTAACTAGACGATGCCGGCCGCCATCTATGGTACACGCTAAACGCCGGCACCGGCATCCTGCGCCTTGCCTCGGACTTGCCAAAGGTGCGATAGGGCACGTTGCTCGCGCGCATTGGCCCTTTCCATGCCGGCATGGCTCACCGAAGCTTCGGCTTCCAAGCGGGAAACCCACTTGACGAGCTGGTAGTAAAAATCGGCGTCGCGAAGGCGTGCATGCCCGACAGCCTCAAGGGCTATTTGCCGGGCGCCGGCCTCCACGTAGTCGGCCCAGTTGTGGGCACTCTGCTCGCGACTCAGAGCGTCGGAGCGCTGCTGCTCCATGTCCCGCTGGCGGTGCAAATTGGCGATACGCTGCTCCTCCGCTAGGCGGTCGCGCTCCAACAACTCCTGCTCCTCCGCCATGCGGTCGTGCTCCAACAACTCCTCGATCTATGCATTGCCATCTAAAGACAGATAAAATGCCTCCTCCCTCCGTCTGCCTTCTGGTGAGCGACGTCAGGCCGGTGGGGGCTTATGAGGATATGGTGAGTTGGGTCACGATGGCACCGGAGAAGGCCGGGAAATAGTACTTATAGGGGGAAGGTAGTGCGATGGTCATCGGAATTCAATGCATAATGGCTTAGCGTGCTAGCTTGCCGTGGAAAACTAGGGAAACTGAAATTATGACTGTGTCATCCCGTCCCGTCTGGGTCGCACACCGGCATGGCGGTCAAACAAGTGCACTCGAATCATCTCCCTCCTTGTCAATAATGATTCCACGGATTTAAAAAGCCTGCAACAATTAAAGCGTATCTTTTTTCGCATCAGTTAGCTGCCTTAATTACGGCCGACTGCATGCAGGCACTCAGAATCGCTCGCAGGCAGTACGCGAAGCAGCATGCAACGCGTCGCAGCCGAGGGCACGCATGCAGCCACTTAAATCACTGGAATTAATTAGGCTTAAACTTCTGCATGCCGTTAATTATTGCCATGCCTTGGTCTTGCCGCTTTGCTCATGGGACTAATAAACCCGGATGGAGGGAGTACCTTGGTTGGTGAGAGGTTTGAATTAAGGCCTGGAAACCGGAAAGGAGGTACTAGTATGTGCGTGATCCGCTATTTATTCGTGTAGGATCGAGTAGGTTGTTTCTTGAATTGAGCCCTTCAAACCGGAAAGGAGGTAGTACCTGCGTGATCTGCTATTTATCTGTGTAGGATAGATAGTGTAGCTTGTCAGTTTCTTCAGAGGTAGGCATTTTTATTCAAAAAACTGCCACTTCGCATCTTGCGTCGCAAATAAAACTGCCAGGAGCGCATTTGTAGGCTAGCTAGTGATCAGTCAGTAACTTGTGAACACTGAGCGAATAGAAATAAGTAACTGTTAATGTATCTCAATGATTCACAGATCATATACAAATATGTAGCTCCAAAAGCAAAGACAGCCACTTCGGATCTTGCGTCACAACTAAAACTAACTAGTACGATTCCCATATAAAAGATCAACATGTTAATGCATCTCAATGATTCATAGATCATATACAAATATGTAGCTCCAAAAGCAAAGATCTAGAAAAAACATATGTTCTTCCTACTAACATGGATCCTTCTATTGGCCAACATTCAGTACAGACTGAAAGACAAATTTGTTTGTGAAGTCTACAATTCCTCTTGCAAACATAAGTGGTTTCACCAACAGCTGGAACCATGAGAATGAACCACACATGATGGAGGAACATCCATTGAAATATGATTTGGTCTTCTCTCGATCACACCGCGAGACAATTTTCGGAATACAAACTTTAACTTAGGCAAAATTATGCCCATTGTATAATCAGACCAAAGCAATGAAGCACCAACTGTTGGCCAGCAAATAGTACAGTACTACTTTTCTGCAGTCCATGAAGTGACTATCCAATCTTTTTGTCTATTTACAAATGGCATTGCATGCAGTGACTATACTATTCTCTTGTGCAATTCAACCAAAATTGCGGACACTTTGTTTGTTTGCCAAATAGCAACGGGCAGACATCTCTGTTCGCACAAATATCAAGCAGCTAGTAAACATATCAAGCAGCTAGAAAACACTAGTATTACTATCTAATGACAGTACAAAAAGAGTAGCAAGATAGTAGCAAACCATGTACCTTCGTAATGAACAGCTCATAGTGCCAAAGATTGGATAGAAAGGTTTGGAAAAAACATGCTCCTAATTTTGAACTAGTTGGACTTTTTGTGCAGCTCCACTAAAATCGAGCATCCCTGTTTGCATAGATATTGAAAGTGTGATTACTATAAAAGTGGCACTAGCTGAAGCATAGACTCACAAATATAAGCATTCCAATTTAATAATGGGAAAAGGTAGCAAGACTGTTTCTAACAACCTTTTTGAAGGAATAAATAAAGCAACAATGGCTGATGTCAGGTAGGCATACATAGTTTTTTATGAAAAACTGAGCCATTCCTGACCTTTCCTCGTCTTTTAAGCAAATTTTGTGCAGTTCTACTAAAATAAATTGCCATAACCGCCTTGACAATTCAGTGACACTGTACAAAAGGAAATGACTTAACATTACATCATGATGTCAGGTATGTAGTCGACAGGCATTAGAGACAAACATACAGACCTCCTCCGATAACATAATGAACATTAATTTTAACAAAGGTGTGACTAGCTTTACCGGGATAATTTGAGTGAACTCTACACCATTCGAATACTACAAATATACACTAATCCAGTGGCTAGTGCAACAGTAGAGTAGTTAGTTTATTACAGGGTACAGTACAATGGTTTTACTGAACAGATTTCAATAAACTCTAGCACTGTAAGGTTTCTATAAGAATTAACAATACAAAATGTAAAGGTAACAATACATCCACAATCCACAACTAACCCTGAAATAATCTAGTGACATTAAATGGCATTGCTTAAATTTATCGGTGGCATTAAATTGAGAGCGGCATTAGTTAAATGTGGCTTCACTTTAGCAGTAGCATTGCTTGACTTGACTGTTGGCGTTATACTAACAGCAAAAAAAAGTGGCAATAAGAGCATGGGAGGCCCATTCAGACCGTGGGCGCACCAGTACGATGTACCTCCATGGACGAAGAGTGGTGAGGGAGGTACGGTTGCCCAGAGAAACAAATATCCAGGCAGCATATTTGGATTGCGTCCCATTTTTATTCTCTTTAGCCACCTTTTTCCTATGTGAGGACAACAAACCGATCGACCTGGTCATTCTCTATTGCGTTGTCATGCCTTTCTACCCATCTTCGACCAAGAGACACGAGACTCGTTCCTTAGCTACTGATTTTCCCCTTTTCAACCTAGATGCGGGTTCGATGCCTACTTTCTTGGATAGTACAGTCTCCCTTCCTTTCCTTATTCAACACAAACATCGATTAGTCTGCATGATGTAGGGTTTCTTTTAATAGTGCAAATTATGGTTTTCGTCTGCGTGGCCAGCAGAGCAGAGGATAGCAAATTGGAAGATGGTGGAGTGGAAAAAGATCCACATGCAATGACGTGGCAGATGGGGCAATAGAACAAGGGTATGGTTCGAAAAGAGGTAGCATACCTGAGGGTCGGCGGGAAGTGGCTTCGCTCATGGTCGTCGTCCTCCGCACACACTACGGCGGTGAGCTTGGGGACGGAGGCCATCCCGTGCGGGCGCTAGGTCTGGGAGGACGGCCTTGTCGTCAGTGCGTGACCTCGCTCGCTGACGACGAGTGCGTCAACGCTGCATGTCCTTTTCTTCCCCGGCGGATCTATGACCACCGGTGAGGAGGGAGAGAGGGGCCGTCTTTTTTAGCTCAGGAGAGAGGGTGGTAGTGTGAGAAGCAAGTGGGCAACCCTTGGCAAGAAAGCGCTGAAGCTCCAGCCTATATATCTCTTTTATACTACTAGTACTGGAGGTGGAGTAGTGGTAGAGTAGTTTATACTTTCTCTGCGTACAGTACCAGTTACTCGTGCTTCAAAACTGAACGGCGCGCCATTAAAAAAATAAAGGTCGATAAGTAATGCGGCACCTCGAGCCAACGCGGCCAGATCACATTTTGCACGAGAAATTACACACCATGTTTCGTTGACATGTGGTCCCGTTTCAACATATCAGTAAGACAACAGTGAGTAGTAGGAGTATTTTCGAACGGACATGTAGGCCAGGGCGCCTCTTCATGAACCGTGGCAAACTGGAAACCGTCCACCGACTCTTCGCCTTTCCCTCTCTATTTAGAACTGCTGTCGCACGCTCTTCCTCTCCCTCCTCCATTTTCCTTTAGCTGTTCACCCTTTCTTCTGCCATTGTTCGATCTTCTTCTCCATGGAGGGAACAGGCCGGAAACGACCCCGTTATTCTTGCCCCAATCTGAAAGATGACATGGTGGAGGAACTCATTGATCGGTGCGACGTCATCACCTCGGCTAGCATGGCAGGTTCGTTCAAGCCCATTCTCGACTCAACTAATAACATCATTACAAGGAACCCATGAGTCAAGGAGCGGTTTGATCTCCCCTATCTTCTTCACCGTGATCCTGATGACTGGTGCCGGCACAACGGAGGCCTCGCCCTGTGCAAGTTGATGCCGCTTGATAATGATACGTATGATGTTAAGATGCCATCGCTTGAGGGCAAGGCTTGGGCAGGCGCAAATGGAGATTCGGTTGTTTACATTGGGTCCAACTGTGAGTGGGAACTTCTGAATGTGTACACTCATGACCGGGTTCCACTTCCAAAAATCTCAGCAGACTGCCCAGAGGTTGAGCACACCGGTATTGTACGCACGTTCAAATACGATCATGGTGACTGTCTTCTATGGAAGATAGCAATTTGTCGAGTTCCCAACCTCTCTTGGAATTGCAACAACTATGAAGTTTTTTCTATCTTTGACAAGCTTGTTGCCATCCTTGGTGGTTTGACTCGATGGATATTGCTCAAAAATCAGTTTCTGTACATGGATGAGTACTGCAATGCAATTCAATACGAGGGCCTTGTGTTTGCTGCCACCACTCGTGGCACTGTTTTTGCATTGAATCCTCATAGTTTTGGTACGTTTGTCTTCCACCGTAATTATAATTGTTTCATCCACATGCATGCGGGTTAGCAAGTTTCCCTTTACTAACTAACCTTCTTCTTGTGTTTCCAAGGTCCTGTGAACATTCCACCACCCATACTTGAAAATTTTTATAACCAAGGGGGAGATGACGATGGTGGTGATCACGAGCATGAGGACGAGAAGTGCCCATATACTTTGTGGCGCCTGGCAACTAATTCCGATGGATCACCTCTTCTTGGGTGTATACAGCGCACTGATGATGTTACTGCTAAGGAAGCAGGTGTAGTCTCCCATGGTCGCACTCTCCGGACCTATTCCAACACCCGTTGCATGGTATTCGGGATGGATACTAGTGTGCTAGCGCCAACTCCATCTCCCTGGTACAGAATTGATAGTCTTGGAGAAAAACTCGCTCTTCCTTGGACAAAACTATCCAATGATGGTGAAAGGCGATCCAACTGTTGTTGACACAACGTTACTACCATTTATGAGAAGCAACTGTATCTATACCTCAGACATTTGGGTGGTTCCCTACCCTGGTACTGATATAGTGGGCCGCTTCAGCCTGGATGATCAGTCCTGCGTTGGTCTCCAGATCGATAATGGATGGCCCGTCCCAGAGAATCACTTGTGGTTCAAAGCAAGTGTTTCCAACACCGAGGAATGGTTGAGTTGAAGTTCATTTCATTGCTTGTTATTTGTTGCGTGGTGAAAACTTTAGTATTTATAATGTATCCTCGTTGTCGATGTGGGTTGATGACTTGTTGTATGTAATAAAATGATATGCCTGTGATAAACTTACTAAATTTATGAATGGCTTTCGAGTCGCTTCTCTGAGTGAGTGGTGCCACGAGGCAAAAAAATATTTTCCAAGTACATAATTGTACGTGCATTGCAATAGGTTATCGGATGAGGCCAATCAACAATAGTACTAGTACTAGTACACTATTTGTACTAGCTTAACATGCTTCGCGCGTCGGGCGGGTGTTTTTACATGCTTCACTATTTGTACTAGCTTTACATAACCAGCACCTCGAATCCTCGATACTAGTACTATATAGTAGGAGTAAGTAGTAGGAGTAGTGAGGTGGCATGGGCTAGAACAAGCATTCCCGTCCAGGAGTACGGCACACGCCACCACCACGACATCCATCTGACACCATATTATTTCTTGGAGTCTGTGCTAGAGCAATCTCTTCAACCTCATTGTTTCTCTAACTTCATCCATCGCGCGGCGGGCAAGGTGGGGGTTTGCCGATAGTTGGTTTCCTTAACTGCGGTCCCACTTGTAAGGCCAACTCCAACGCACGACCCCAAATGGACCTCCATTTTGCACGAACTCCAACGATAATTTTGACTAGAAAAGCAAGACCAACGAAAACAAGAACCAAAAGAATACATTTTACTACTCCTGTAAGTTGGATTAGTGCCTTCTCGGTGCATTCATTGTTGATCTGCGGAGGCTCGATCTTGCGTGTTTCTTTCTTCTTCGAGTGTAAAGAAGTAGATGTTGCTTCCACGCATCTAGTCCCATGTCTAGACTCTATTCTAGTAGGAGTATCAACAAGTGCACTAATCTCATCTCTAGCCTCTGTGCTAGCTAAAAGTGATACAACATCTACTAAATTGTGTTCTATCAATATATGGATGTACTCTTCTTCCCAATACAAAAACTTGCATCCATTCTACTCCCTCCGTTTCACAATACATGCCTTCTATTTGTCAAAATATATATGTATCTAGACATGTTTTAGTATATAGGTACATCCATTTTTGGACAAATGGAAGTCAAGTATTTTGGAACGGAGGGAGTACACAATAAATTTTCTAAGTTAGCACAACTAGTCTAATCCGTGAGCACAACCAAAGATTTGGTTGGGTTCTTCCTCCTTTTGCCGACATGTGGGACATCCAGCATCCAGGTTGTGTCATGAAAGAAAATAGAGTGGTAGTTGAATCCACGAGATGTGCATCTTGGGTTAAACTTTAAATAGAATCTTACTACTCTTGAGTAACTCCAAAAGCGGCCACCGAAGATCTTTATTGGATTTGTTTTTCATCACCAGCACGTCAAGGTGAAAGATGTGCAGGTTCAGTGGGTCCGCTTGCGTTTTCACTGACATGTGGGACCGCAAGTGAGCAAACAGACGATGGGCTCCGCGCGTCCGCTAGCTGGTTGAGAAGAGAGATAGAGGAGGACTAAGCACAGACTGCAGGAATTTTGTTCTACGTACCTCAATATAGGCTCGATATAGTGGGGTGGCATGGGCCATAATTAGCATTCACGTCTAGCAGTACGGCCACGCCACCCACATGAGTCCCATCCGACACCAATTTTCTTGGAGTCCGTGCTACAGCCATCTCTTCTCCCTCCTATTTTCTCAGCCATCGCGCGGTGGGCGGGGTGGGGGTTTGTCGATAGTCGGTTTGCTCAACTGCGGTCCCACTTGTAAGTGAGAATGCACTGCATGCATTCCCGCTTGAGCGGTGTACCGGACCAACCGTGTGGGGGTGCAACGCGA
This sequence comes from Triticum aestivum, assembly GCF_018294505.1. Classification (NCBI taxonomy): domain Eukaryota; kingdom Viridiplantae; phylum Streptophyta; class Magnoliopsida; order Poales; family Poaceae; genus Triticum; species Triticum aestivum. The sequence goes on from NC_057795.1 coordinate 71,810,814, forward strand.
ACACGGCAGGCTTTTCCTTTTGAATTCGTAACTTGTAAAATTTGGTTCAGCTCCATGGCGCGACCGATAGATAGAAAATAACGATTTTGCCTAGAGTAAGGAGAGGTTAGGTTCTGGCGCCGTTCATGCATGGGGTACATACGAAAATTATGAAGTTGATGCGAAAGGTAAGATAATTACTGTAGTATCATATACCACTACATGGATTTGACGGAAAGGTAAAAATACATACGGATCCATCAATGACATCCTCACGCCCTAGTGCCCCGGGTCACCAACCGACGTGTGAGGAGCAGCGGCGTTGGCGGCGAGCTCAACGTGCTTCTGAACAGTGCCATCCAAGGTTGCCCTGCAGTCCAAGAAGCCCAGTGTCCTATCGTCCTCCTCTTGCATGTAGTAGTCCTTGTGGACGATTTGCGCGTAGACGTGAGTGATTATGTCGATGGTGTCTTGCTGCGCCAGGCGCTGCGCGGCGAGTGCGACCGCGAGCTGGACATTCTCCGGCGCGACTGCGGGCAGTCGCAGGGCCACCAGTGCGTCGAAGAGATTGTCACCATAGTGGCCGTTGAGGGTTGCGGGCATCGCGGAGCCTGGGCGCGTTGGCTGGAGGCTTACTTCAAATTCGTCTGCGAGCTTCTTGACGACGGTGAACTTGTCGAGGAAACAGACGAGGACCTCGTCGAACAAGGAGACGAAGCTGTCGTCCAAGCGGCCCCTCGCCCTGGAAGCCTCAAGCAATACTACTTGGAGACGTTCCTCGGTGCCGGGCCGCAGGACGGCATCGTGGACCATCTGGCACAGCCTCCATGGGTATAGCTTAGCTTCTAGTCAACTGATCCTGTGATTCGAGTGATCACTCTTGCCCTTGGTTAGTGTGCGTAGGTGCGTATGATTTCGTACTACTCCTCGGCCCTCTACGACTAGCCACAATGGAGAGTAACATACACTAGTAACATACACGTATCCCTAGACTATGTTACTACCTCAATAGTGGGTAGTACTAACATAAGTGTGGTAGTACTAACATGCAAAGCTTCATTTATTAGGTTATAGACTCATATTGCATTGGGACATGTGATGTTAAAGTAACTAGCTAAGTTACTAGCACCACATCTCTCCTCATTAACTCATTGCCACATAAGAAAATTTGCTGAGTTGGACTCGATGTTACTACCGAAGTTACTCCCACTGTGGCTAGTCTACTGCACCTACCTTTGGCTGTAAGATAGCTGGGCCAGCCACCCCTGGGCCCACGTGTCATTCAACCAAAGGCAGTTGTCATAACTCAATGAAGTTGTGTCCCCCTCCATGTCGGTGCAATATAGTCAGTCATCTCATCGGACCTCTAGTTGGGGCCAAACGAGAGAAGTTTGATGTTTACTGGTTTATTGGTCCCCTTTGCATTTTGCGCCAAGTTTTGACCTTTGATTTAACTAATAAAATGTTAATGCATGTAAACAAAAATGTTGTGTAAGTCACCTTACGAAAACCAAATAATTCCAAAACACTTGGGCACGGTGCATTAACTCCCTCCTTGTTTCTTATTTCGTGACATATCAACCAATGAGAGATATGGGCCGTGCATGCTTTCAATGACTTGAGACTACCAAACATGACATGCAGTGTTTAGTTCATTGCATGTAATCCTATTAGTACTCTAGTTAGCAAAAAAACATTAAGTTCTCTCGCCAATAGGAATAAAACGCCATGTATTTATTTACAGAGGGAGTAGTACATTTTTTGTGACATGCATTACTAGATATTGCTAGTCGAATACTAAAATCTAGATGGACGTGGTAGTACTCCTAAATCCAGACGGTGGTGCTACTAGTACTAGTAGTAGTACTACCAATGCAGTAGTAGGAGTACTAGCACTGTACTACCCGTTGGTCAAATTATTACGTGCTGCTCCTCACAATGAAGTGACAAGACCCTGCGCCGGAGATGACACCTGAGTATAGGCGCCGTATTCGGCATACCATCGTCAGCCTCACCGTCTGCAGTCACTATCATCATGGTTGTAGAGCTAGCCTGCTTACAACTAGCCCTGTTCAACATAATTTCCCATGCATAGATGTCCGTGCGTTGCACGGAACACCAAGATTGGGGGTGGACGGCTCCGGCAGCGGCCATCGCACCAGATTTTTCCACGGCCTTCTAGATGTGGTGGGGAGGAGATAAGGATGATTGTGAGAGACAAGGAGTTGTTTGTAAATAGGGAACAAGTGCGAGCATCTTTTTGCAAAAATGGAGAAGCTTGGTTTGTATGCCTTAGATCTATATCCGACGGCTATTGGTGAAAGATGGGAGGCACAACATCATCACTAACTCAGGACCTGTTTGATTCGCACGATTTTGAAAATGTAGGAATAGGACATGGCAATATTACAAGTTTCAAACTGATATTAGAAATGTTAGGAGTAATGCTGCACCTACGAAGAGGGAATTACTAGGAAGTTTACATAAGAACTTTCGTTACTTTAGGTGGATGCAGCATTATCGTACAAACTAAAATCCACCGCCCTGACAAGTCACTAATGGGCAAATAAGTTTTCGAGTCTCTGGCCACTTGATGTTTCAAAAACAAATTCAGCTTCTGCGGAGACTTTTTCATTTAGGCTTAGACGCTTGCGGTGATCAGCACGCCATTCATTGTTGCGCCAGAGAACGCCAAACCTCATTACCTTGAGCACACTTGCCTCTAGAACAAAGTACCTGACCAATTTAATCTCAGATGTGCTGCCTCGGTAGTCGATCAAATAAATTTCTGTAAGATGGAGATCAAGGCATTCGATGAGATTGTTATAGTGCAGCACATTTTTCACTTTCGGGTCTTTTTTATCCGCAAAAGAAGAGAACATATTAGAGCAGCTGGCTTGATAAGATTGCCGTGTCATCAAGAGGTACCAATATCATTTGCTCATACGATAGGGTTCGCTGGCTAGTGATATTTTTTCACTCTCTCTCTCTCTCTCTCTCTCTCTCTCTCTTTCTGTTTCCTCCCATTTTACTAGGAGCACGTGAAGAGCCTGGGCATTTGTTGCCTTCCACTATGTGGCCGATGCCATATTTCGCAAAAGTATGCCACATAATACGCATCGATGTCAAATCAAAAGATTTTGGCACCGCTCTCGTGATGTGAGAGAGTTGGCACCGCTATGCACACAGACCCACGTGTATAAACAAATCAATCAAACCAACTACACAAGCCTCTCACTCTCCCAAACAAGTGTTTTTTATTGCCTCAGTCCTCTCTCTCTCCCACGCAGTGTTTTATCATTGCGTGAGTTAATTTGGCACCGGAGCAAAGTAGGTGATCCAGATTGGGGCACCAGGTGAGCAATGGAGGGGCATCGATGCCAAATGCATCACAAGTGAATTTGGCACATGTTTTGGCCTACATAGCCCACTTTTGTACTCCCTCCGTCCCAAAATTCTTGTCTTAAATCTGTCTAAATACGGATGTATCTAGTTACATTTTAGTGTTACATACATCCGTATCTAAACAAATGTAAGACAAGAATTTTGGGATAGAGGGAATACTACCTCGTATTTAGTATAAAATTTTGACCATAGATTTACCTAAGAAAATGCCAATGCATGTCACTAAAAATTACACCACTTGAAATTATGTTCAAATACGAATGCAACGATATAGTTCTTAGTGACATGCATTAACATTTTCTCAGTTAAATCAATGGTCAAATTTTGATACTACCAAATTGGAAGAGTAAACCAGGACGGAGGTAGTACTTTCTCTTAGGGTAACCATAGAGTTACTAGAGCAGTCTAAGTTACTTTCCACTATGACTAGCCTAGGCTATAATAGTAGTACAACATAAAAACGATGCAAGTGATCACGTGAGAAAAAATACTAAAAACATTTATTTCAGTGCAATGCGTAGATGCAGTTTTGAACACTACACTTGTCATTGTAATTTGGGAAAATTACGAAAAAAATGAGCTACGTTGTGATTACTGTTTACTTATAGGATAGAAGTTTCACCTTTATGAGTAGCTCCTCCGTGCATGGAAAGCATGTAAGGAATCCAACAACTTGATCCAGATTGGGGCCGATAGATTTTAGTGCTATGATCTTCACTGTGCGCATGGACTGGGTCAAGCTTGTGGGAATCATTTTCTGGAAGACGGTCATATATACATCAAGAAGAAATTTAAAAATGTGAATTTCAAGAAGACGGAGAAGAAGATGAGTGATGTACCTGAACGATTATGGATCCAATACAGAGTTCGGAGAATTTGGCAGACGAGTACACCAACGCTGTCAATTTCGGCGTGTCAATGACCCTGATTTTTGTTGGACCTTCTAGATCCGATACAAGCAATCTCTCAAGGAAAGGCGCATTCTCAATGACCATAACGTGGAAAAGCTGGAGTGATCTCTTCCCAATTGATGTCTTGTTGCGGGGCCAGCAAGACACATATATCCATCGCAGATTCGCCGAGGCGATGTGGAGGCTAATGAACCCGTGGATCTGCTCAAGACGAAGGTACTCGAGCGCAGTACAGCTGCAGAGCAGGTGCTCCATAGCCTTCTTCGAGATGACAACGTCGAAGAGGTTGAGCTGCTTGAGTTGAGGGAGAAGAAAGGCGGTCGCAGCATTAATCTGGGGAAGATAGCAGGAGCTGAAGCTGGCGCGGCGCAGCGTTGGCGTGAGGCGGAGAGCGAACGGCGACAGAGAGCGACATCGTCCAGCTTCAAAGCTGACCTCCTCGAGCTGATCTAGGGCGGGGGATAAGAACCACTCGTCAAACTTGGCTTGCACCTTGTAGTTGGTGCTGAACATGCGGATGTCAAGGCGTCTGGCTGGCCTAGGGTGCCATGAAAGGATCTTGGAGACTGCGGCCATGCGTTTGCAATCCCCGTCGCAGAGGCAGATATCGACGGTGAGGTTGAGGCGGATGCACCACCAGAGGGGGCGCCACCGCCGGGAGAGCAGGGTGGTCCGCACGGCAGATTTGGTGGGGAGGAGGCCGATGATGACGAGCAGCATGTCGTCGGGGAGGCTGCTGATGAAGTCCAGGCTCGCCGGATGCGGTTTTGGCTCGAGCCGCCTCCGCTTGTTTGCTGCCTCGCCATCCATCTCAACTGGCGGCGACGCCGATGTACACGTGTGCTGGTGTGTGTTGTGTGTGCGCGAGTGCGTCCTTCTATGCATGCCGCCGCGTAGTGGTGAATTGTGCACGAGTGCGTCCTTCGCGTGCAAGAAGTTTGTCCTCAATGCGCCCTCAATTTACTAGCGTGCAAGGTGCTACCCCGAGTGGTTTCAACTTTGTTTAGTTCACCGCGTGTCAGATGGGCCTCTAGTTTACTTATTTTCACCCACTGCCACATGGGCCAGCACACGAAGATACAGAACACGAGCTGACAAGGCAGCATATGGATTGGTTGACCAGTCAACTAAACAATATACAGAGCTATACACTGACACAGTGAGCGTATAATCCGTCGGTATAGAGAGTTCGAGTGAGAGGGGAGGCCCGTGAGAGATAGCAGAGAGAGAAAGAGCTACTCCCTCCGTTTGATAATGTAGTTCCAACATTTTTTTTAAGTCAAACTTTTGAAACTTTGACCAAGTTTATAAAGAAATTACTTATATCTACAATACCAAAGATAAATGATAGTATGAAGTAAGTACATGTTGTGATGAATCTAATGATCGTTCCAGATGTAAATGTTTTTCTCAACATATACCTGGTCAAACTTTTCTGAGGTTTGACTTTTCAAAACATCCATATGCTTATGGACGTGACAGAGTCCCTAACTAGAGAGAGAGAGAGAGAGAGAGAGAGAGAGAGAGTGAAAAAAGTGTGTGTGCATGTGTGAAAGAGACATGGACAACACACGATAAAAGTAGAGAAAAAGCGTGCGTGTCTTATGCGAACATATCACACATGCATCTTCGATAACGGAGGCAAGGTGAGGAGATAGTGTGTGGTTGTTTGGAACCAAGAGAGCAAGACCCCTAGCACGTGGCCAAGAGGGGTCTGACAAACAAGGGAGAGAGGGCGAGAGAGACGTTACGGAGAAAATGCAGACATGGGGAGGAGAGATTGTATGTTTTTCATAGAGAGATCCCCTGGAGATCGTGATGGGACTACATGGGTGTGAGATCGAGTGACAAGGTGTGTGCGCGATAGAAGATGCCCCGAGAGATATCGAGATAGACGTATGGATGGAAAGAGACAATACGTGTGTTCCTAATGGCTAGTAAGAGATAGTCATACTTAGGAGGGGGGAGTGCTTGCTCCTATGATGGAGTGAGGGATTATGGTACTTAGGGGGCTGCGTGTCACATGGAGAGAGAACAAGGGCGGAGAGTGTTGGATGGGTCTATATGTATAGCGCGAGCGAGACATGTGTATGTGTGAACCAGGGAGATATAAGGCTAGTTTGACTTGCGTCCTGAGCATCTTTTGCATGGCCTGGGGTTGTGGCTGGATTTCATGGACGCTTGCGCGGCCACGAGGCTAACAGCAACATGGATGGATATTAGCAATAAATAATTGATGCATGTATTGATTGATGCGACGTTGATGCTTTTCCTGGCCCAGGCATGAACCAAACACTTCACCACCACACAAGCCTGGCTAGGCATAAATATTTTACATCTCACGTCCACACCAGGCAGTACCGGCCATCAAGGCATGAGGGTTAGGTCCAAACTGACCAATAAAGTTTGAGAGAGATTGAGGAGCCCCGATAAGGCTGAGTGGTGCGTCAGATAGCTGAGAGGGGGAAAGAGATATTCCATCCGCTCGATAATGCAGTGCATGTAAATTTTTTAGAAGTCAAACTTTGGAAACTTTGATTAGGTTTACGCAAATGTTATTTATATCTACAATACAAAAGATACATCATACAAAACTACATCTCATGATGAATCTAATGGTATATGTTTGCCGTACTAGATGTAATTCTTTTTCTCCACGTACATGGTCAAACTTTGTGATGTTTAACTTTTCAATAAATCTATATGCTATGGACCGAGGAGAGTGGCTCAGTCGAGACAGATCAAGTGCATGTGAAGGAGAATGAGTAAGTGTGCAAAAAGAGTATGTGCGTGTGAAAGAGAAAGTGACAACAAACGATAAATTAGAGAGAGTGTGTGTTTTTTTGTTTCTTATGCGAACATATCACGCATGCATCTCCGAGATGGAAAAGCGAGGCGAGGAGATACACGAACATAGCTAGTGTGTGATTGTTTGCAACGGAGAGAGACACCTCTATAGCACATGTCCAATAGAGGTCTGGCCAACAAGGAAAAAAGGTCAAGAGGGACACATAGATGGCATGGACGCATGGGGAGGGAGAGAGGGTGTGTTTGTGATAGAGAGATCCCCTCGAGATCATGAGGGGACTATATGGGTGGGAGATCGAGGGAGTGCGTGCGCGATAGAAAGATGCCCCAAGATAAATCGAGATAGACCATGCACATGTTTGTGATGGAGACTAAGATTAGCTAGTCATATACATATAGGGGGGGGACTGCGTGTGCCTACAATTGAGTGAGAGACCATCATACTTGGCTAGCTGGGCATGAGATTGTGTGTGTGTGCATGTGAGATGGAGAGAGAACAAGGGAGAGAGATAGAGTTTTAGATGGGCCTATCGAGTGTGAGTGAGATATGCATGTGTATGTGTGACCCAGGTGGATGGAGAGTTTAAGAGAGGGGGGAAGAGCTCCGAGACGACATAGTGGTGCGTGAGAGAGTTACGGGCAAAGAGCCAAGGAATTTGTGTGCGTACGATGAGTGCACCCAAGATATCTAGCTTGGACTAGCTAGAGTATCATACATAGTGTGTGAGAGAGACCTATAGATGGTGTATATATGCATGCGAACTAGAAAGACCCCCCCACACACACACACAAAGAGAGAGAGAGAGAGAGAGAGAGAGAGAGAGAGATGGATAGAAAGGGAGAGGGAGCAACAAGGTTTTTGTGTCGGATGCGTGCGACAGAATTGAAGATTGTCGGTGAGAGAGAGAGAGAAAGAACAGGAGTCCGGGAGATGGGGAGGTCGCGTTTTATGCATCAAAGACTGATATAAACCATGTTTCGATATAAACTTGCATTCAAATATTTAAATTGGAGAACATGTTGTCTGCAATCCACACATGAACGGATATATGCGTATATCAAACAAGTTCATTAATTTGACTTTCAACATGTTCATGGAGTACTATAATACCGTACAACATGCTACTCGATTGAGGTGTTCAATTTTGTATTTAGTTCACTATTTTGACCTACTGAATGAGCTATTTCATTGAATCGAGATATTTCATTTTGGGTTTGATTCGCGTTTTTGAGTGGGTCAACTATTTGTCATATACTAAATCGCTAGCAACGAGCATGTAAAAACACATTACTCCCGAGCATCATCTGTCCATCTAAAAAAGAAGTGGCAAGCTAATATTTCAAAATTTGATTCGAATCGACTTGGTAAGGTAGACGTGGATGCTCGTTCTCCCAAAATTTGAATGAACCGTTAAACATCCTCTCTGCTAGGTGGAATTCGCCCGAGCAAATAAATGGGAGACGCGAAATTACCGTCCTATGTGGGACACGCATCAATTGGCCCGTTGTACATCGAGGGTAGGTTCATATCTTCATCCAAGCGCGCCTTCTCCTCGGCCGAAATGACATGTGCCGAATAATTCATAAACCATGGTCGGCAAAACACGCTCTCCTCGCCCGAAATAGCTCGCGCCCACTATTTCAAAACACGCTCTCCTCGTCCGAAATCGCTCGCGCCCACTATAGTTCAAAACACGCCCTCCTCGCCCGAAATCGCTCCCGCCCACTATTTGGGGAGAAGCAAAGTTACTCTACTATCCCTGACCCTCAATACACAGACCCAAGCCGAGAAGCCTATAGGCAAGGGTAGAACTGTAACTCCCCCTCACATTTCAGACAAATGCGTCTGTAAGTCATGGTTCCACTCCCCTCCCAATCCCCCCCCCCCGCCCCGCCCGCCCCCATTCATACCTTGTGGGCGCCAAATCACCTTCTCCCCGGGAAGCTCCCTTCTCCCGAGCCGCGAAACCTCAGCCCCACCTCCATGGTGGCCCCCACCACACCAATTTCACAGCCGCCCTCCTCCCTAATGCCGGAGATGATGTCCATTTGCCGTCATGCACTGGGCTGTGTGCCTCTTACTCCGTGCTGCTGGTGATGCCTCGATGATGGCCGCGTGAACCATACAGGAGCTGATTCACCCCTGCCGTTGTTCACGACGCCGGAGCGGCTCCAACTTCGGATCCGTCTAGAGTCCTGGCGCTGCTTCCGCGTAGCCGTCGACCGTCGCAACATCGCTATTTCCCTGCCGCCGGTCGCCACCGCAACCGCGCCGGCCTCACCGACTCGGCATATGGACCTTCCTACTTCACCATGCCGCCAGATAGGTCGCACCCTCATCTCAAATCACTTTATTTAGGCGTCAGTTGTCTGAATTTTTATTCTTGGCCAATCGATTCCCAATGGGAAGCAGCACCCCTCGAGGCGGTGGAGCTCCTAGGCTGCCGGTTGGCTGGTTTCCAACGTAAGGGTGCGGGGCCACAAGTTCGCCGCAGAACAGTGCTTAGATGGCTATATTTTAGAGTTGCGTGGGTTGAAGGTACTACCAATCTGGGGGATCTGGATGACGGGGAGTCTTTGTGGATTGGCCCGGGGGCGGCGCAACCACGGCAGTGCGGTAGGGAGGGGAGCGGGGTTTTGGCCGGGGCCACGGATGGCGGAGGCAGGCTGCTCTGCCGTTGGTCGATGTCTCTTCGGGGAAGATTTCAAACAGTGTCAGCCGGGAGGCACAAGACGTCCATCAAGCCATCCGGCGTAGATCGGACAGTACCAAAATAAAATAAAATCGTGTGACCCCAATTTAGTCTTCAATCAACAGACCTGTGACCACTCTCGTACCTTGTTGTTGATCTCTTAGTGTATTTCTTAAGTTCAAAGGGATATGTCGTTCTTAACATTATGCATTATCTGCATCTTCAGACACACCTTCTTCCGACTGACCGCAGCTGCTCCAACAAGGGAAGCATACACCAGAAGGGAGCTATAGTCCCCACTCAACAGATCCCTGCATCGAATGTGCGTGCCCTACATGGACAGCCACAACAACTGCAGGGCCATCGACAAGTCAGCACATGATGCTCACTCCTATGGATGGCAGCCAGATAGTTTGTACCCTCATCTTACTTGTGTGCAACATTTATGGCGTTGTTATTCATCTAAGCATGGAAAATAGATCATCACATTTCACTGTATATTCATGCTGATCTCTTACGGGTCTTGTTCAGGAGTTCACGTTGTTCCATAGTTCAGCTAAGATACTTGTTCTTTAGGTAACGTTGTTCCATAGTTATCATCCATCAGCCAATTCTATCCCACAGGCTGGTGATTATAGTATTATACCACTTCTAGTATTACCTATGTTGTTCTTTAACACTTTTGTGTGCCATCTAGTTAATCTCGAGTAGAAACGATACATATTCTGTAGCTTTCATATGTGTTCTCCCTTCAGTTTATGAGACCTGTTGCTGCTAGTTAACCCCAGTCCTACTATTTATGTCGTCTCCTACAGGCACTCATTACATAAATCTAACTACTAGTTGTCTTCCATGCATGTCAGATATAATTGCACACACTAATATATCCACAAGAACCTCACGGGGCAATGTAAAGGCCAATAAACTTGATGTCAATGATACCCAATATGATGGAACATGTAAAGGCATTTCTTCAGAAGACTTGCAGAAAGATGATGAATCCTCTTCACCCCACAAGGTCCTTGCTCTAACTTGACTTGTGATATGGGTACACCAAGCATATAATGTCCTGGAGTGTATCTACTCTGTTGCAATGCCATGTGCTTAGCATGCTGATCATGCATGTAAATATGTCATGCCTTCCTGTTTTTCAGTACCTATTCCATTCATGATAACATGTTTTCAAATTCAAGTATTGTCATTCTACTCTATTGCAATGCCATCTACTTAATTTGGACATCATGCTTTTGAATATCTTATGCATTGTTATTCATTAGTATGTACTTCATCTGTCTGCCATACCATGTTTTTTTACATTGAAGTGTTGTTCTAGTGCTCTGTTGCAATGCCATCTTATTTTCCCAATCATACACGTGTATGTTGCCTTAGTTATTTCTGTATGTATTCCGCTATCATATAGTTTTACATTCAACTAGTGTTTTTTTGCTGTGTTGTCCTGTCGTATCCCTAGCTCTTACACCATACTCCCTCCGTCCGGATTACATGTTGCCGAAATGGATAAAAAAGGATGTATCTAGAACTGAAATACGCCTAGACCCATCCATTTTTTCCGGATGGAGGGAATACATGTCAATATGTCATGCATTTCTATTCTTCAGTACCTATTCCATATCTCTGTTGTCGCATGTTTTATAATTAAAGCACCATTCTTCTATAGAAGGCATGCAAGGGGAAGACGATTATGTTAGAATCTGAAGGGTTACAAAAAAGGCCTTTGCAAAAGATCCAAATGCCAGGAGATAATAAACCAACTCTAGTTTTTATAGATACTACTCCAGCACACAGAAACCCAACTCCTACTGATAATAAGCAGATTCCAGTGGCCAAAGAACTAGTCCGCTCCAGTCCAGCAAAAATATGTCAACTCAATTCTAAGAAGCGTGTGCGTATCCTTGCATCATGAAATTTTATAGCATGCTGATCATATTTTCTACATGTTTCTTACCCATCTCTCTTTTAGAAAATAAGCTTAACAGATAGAAGAATTTCTGCAATGGTATCATTTATGAGGAAAGATTCTTGCAGGAATTCTCTATGCTCCAATGTAGATGTAAGTACCTGTTGTATATCACGATATTTTTACATCAGCATGTATTTTGTTAATCGGCGTGAATCCAACCTTTATCTGATCTAAATTTAGTTGTACCAAAATGTATGATTAAAGGCCACAATGTTGATTTTTGTAAGGAAAACTGCTTGGTAGTTATGCATCCTGAGCTCCATGAGTGTACTATCTCATATGAGTGGGTTTGAATACTTTGGTTCTGCAGTGGGTTTTACAGTGTTTTTCTTTACTGTGTTGTGCTGTCGTATCCCTAGCTCTTACATCATACTCCCTCCGTCCGGATTAAATGTCGCAGAAATGGATAAAACTGGATGAATCTAGAACTGAAATACGCCTAGCTAGACCCATCCATTTATTTCCGGATGGAGGGAATACATGTCAATATGTCATGCCTTTCTATTCTTCTGTGCCTATTTCATCTCTGCTGTAGCATGTTTTATAACTGAATCACCATTCTTCTATATAAGGCATGCAAGGGGAAGACGGCTATGTTAGAATCTGAAGGGTTACAAACCAGGTCTTTGCAAAAGATCCAAACGCCAGGAGATAATAAACCAACTCTATTTTTCATAGATACTGCTCCACCACAGAGAAACCCAACTCCCACTGATAATAAGCAGATTCCAGTGGCCAAAGAACTAGTCCGCTCCAGTCCAGCAAAAGAATGTCAACTCCATTCTAAGAAGCGTGTGCGTATCCTCGCATCATGAAATTTTATAGCATTCTGATCATATTTTCTACATGTTTCTTACCCATCTCTCTTTTAGAAAATAAGGTTAAACGATAGAAGACTTCCTCCATTGGGATCGCATTCGTTGAAAATATCTTGCGGGAATTCTCTGTGCTCCAATGCTGATGTAAGTACCTGCTGTATATCACTATATTTTTACATCAACATGTATTTTGTTAATCAGCGTGAATCTAACCTTTATCTCATCTAAAATTAGTTGTAGCAAAATGTTAAAGGCGCCAATGTTGATTTTTGTAAGGAAAACTGCCTGGTAGTTTTGCATACTGAGCTGGATGAATGTACTATCTCATATCATGCACATTACTGAATTGTCGTGCTTCACTGGTTGCCCATTCATTCATTGTGTCAATGTTGCTTTCGTACTACCTTACCTGGCTGATGATAGCTGTGCCATATTGTGTTAATTTGGTGTAGGATAGATGCCCAAACGTTCGTTGTGTCAATGTTGCTTTCCTATTATCTGACTTGGCCAATGATAGCAATGCTAGTGTGTTAATTTTGTGCAGGCTGCTGAAGATAAGAAGACAAACTCTGAAGACAGCAAGGCAACCCCATTGTTTCTTTCCAGTAAATCTAGGCCAGGTAATATGGAAATAACTCATGATTAATCTGTTTGGTTCCCGTCCTAATTTATGTTATGATGCAGTGGTCGAGACACTCTCCACTATCAATAATGCAAGCCTGCCAAAATCGCCATCTGGATCTGTTCAGTATCCTCTGTCTCGAATGCAACGGAATAAGTGTATGATTGTGAACCAATTAATGGTTGAAGCAATGATGGAAATGGTGGATCAATCAGAGGTGCAGAGTCGTGCGACACAACAACTGATCAATGTTTTCAGAGACAGTGTAGCAAAGTAGCAAGAACTTGCCCACATGCTTATGGGCGTCATCTGTGCTGAGGTTGCAGATTGTGACATTGTAAATGGTTAGGTTCTGCCCATTTATTTGCACTGGCATCAATCTTTAATTGCCTAGTGGATGTAATTTCATGTAATATATGCTGGATGTGCAACGTTATTCCCCGTATGTCGTACCTTTGCTTGATCGGTTTTGGTCCTGTGCATTGCTCGTCATAATGGGCTCAAATTATCTAATTTGGCCTAAAGACATGTACGAACTTTAGTGGGCCCATTCAGTTAATGGGCCGTTACTAGGCCGAAAGTTAATGGTCAGCCCTCTTACCGCCCGGGTCGTTAACAGGCCGACATCGAAGCGGGCAACAGGTGGCCCCAATTTATTTTACGGACCATTAACAAGCCGTTACTAAGTTTGGGCTACATATGGCCCAACTATACTGTAGGCCTTTAGCAGGCCGAAAGAGACAGCGGGCTTGTACTGGACCATGAAGACCATGGGCCGCTAAGAGCCCGAAAGTCAGGTCGTATTGTGAATGGCCTAACTGTTGGAAATATGCCCTAGAGGCAATAATAAAAGTATTATTATTATATTTCCTTGTTCATGATAATTGTCTTTTATTCATGCTATAACTGTATTATCCGGAAATCGTAATACACGTGTGAATACATAGACCACAATATGTCCCTAGTGAGCCTCTAGTTGACTAGCTCGTTGTGATCAATAGATAGTCATGGTTTCCTGGCTATGGACATTGGATGTCGTTGATAACGGGATCACATCATTAGGAGAATGATGTGATGGACAAGACCCAATCCTAAGACTAGCACAAAAGATCGTGTAGTTCATTTGCTAGAGCTTTGCCAATGTCAAGTATCTCTTCCTTCGACCATGAGAGCGTGTAACTCCTGGATACCGTAGGAGTGCTTTGGGTGTATCAAACGTCACAACGTAACTGGGTGAATATAAAGGTGCACTACAGGTATCTCCGAAAGTATCTATTGTTTTATGCGGATCGAGACTGGGATTTGTCACTCCGTGTAAACGGAGAGGTATCTCTGGGCCCACTCGGTAGGACATCATCATATGCGCAATGTGACCAAGGAGTTGATCACGGGATGATGTGTTACGGAACGAGTAAAGTGACTTGCCGGTAACGAGATTGAACAAGGTATTGGATACCGACGATCGAATCTCGGGCAAGTAACATACCGATAGACAAAGGGAATTGAATACAGGATTGATTAAGTCCTTGACATCGTGGTTCATCTGATGAGATCATCGTGGAACATGTGGGAGCCATCATGGGTATCCAGATCCCGCTGTTGGTTATTGACCGGAGAACGTCTCGGTCATGTCTACATGTCTCCCGAACCCGTAGGGTCTACACACTTAAGGTTCGATGACGCTAGGGTTATAAAGGAAGTTTGTATGTGATTACCGAATGTTGTTCGGAGTCCCGGATGAGATGCCGGACGTCACGAGGAGTTCCGGAATGGTCCGGAGGTAAAGATTTATATATGGGAAGTCCTATTTTGGCCACCGGAAAATGTTCGGGATTTTTCGGTATTGTACCGGGAAGGTTCTAGAAGGTTCCGGAGTGGGGCCCACCTGCATGGGGGGACCCACATGAACGTGGGTAGTGGGGACAAGGCCCCACACCCCTGGTCAAGGCGCACCAAGATCCCCCCTTAGAAGGAATAAGATCATATCCCGAAGGGATAAGATCAAGATCCCTAAAAAGGGGGGATAACAATCGGTGGGGAAGGAAATGATGGGATTTCTTTCCTCCCACCTTGGCCAACGCCCCAATGGACTTGGAGGGCAAGAAACCAGCCCCTCCACCCCTATATATAGTGGGGAGACGCATGGGAGCTTCACACGAAGTTCTGGCGCAGCCCTTCCCCTCTCCCAAGTCCTCCTCCTCTCCCGCGGTGCTTGGCGAAGCCCTGCGGGATTGCCACGCTCCTCCACCACCACCACGCCGTTGTGATGCTGTTGGATGGAGTCTTCCTCAACCTCTCCCTCTCTCCTTGCTGGATCAAGGCGTGGGAGACGTCATCGGGCTGTACGTGTGTTGAACGCGGAGGTGTCGTGCGTTCGGCACTTGATCATCGGTGATTTGAATCACGACGAATACGACTCCATCAACCCCGTTCACTTGAATGCTTCCGCTTAGCGATCTACAAGGGTATGTAGATGCACTCTCCTTCTACTCGTAGCTGGTTTCTCCATAGATAGATCTTGGTGACGCGTAGGAAAATTTTGAATTTCTGCTACGTTCCCCAACAGTGGCATCATGAGCTAGGTCTATTGCGTAGATTCTTTGCACGAGTAGAACACAAAGTAGTTGTGGGCGTTGATGTTGTTCAATATGCTTACCGTTACTAGTCCAATCTTGTTTCGACGGTATTGTAGGATGAAGCGGCCCGGACCGACCTTACACGTACTCTTACGTGAGACAGGTTCCACCGATTGACATGCACTTGATGCATAAGGTGGCTAGCGGGTGCCAGTCTCTCCCACTTTAGTCGGAACGGATTCGATGAAAAGGGTCCTTATGAAGGGTAAATAGCAATTGGCATATCACGTTGTGGTTTTGCGTAGGTAAGAAACGTTCTTGCTAGAAACCCATAGCAGCCACGTAAAACATGCAACAACAATTAGAGGACGTCTAACTTGTTTTTGCAGGGTATGCTATGTGATGTGATATGGCCAAGAGGAATGTGATGAATGATATGTGATGTATGAGATTGATCATGTTCTCGTAATAGGAATCACGACTTGCATGTCGATGAGTATGACAACCGGCAGGAGCCATAGGAGTTGTCTTTATTTATTGTATGACCTGCGTGTCATTGAAGAACGCCATGTAAATTAGTTTACTTTATTGCTAAACGCGTTAGCCATAGAAGTAGAAGTAGTCGTTGGCGTGACAACCTCATGAAGACACGATGATGGAGATCATGATGATGGAGATCATGGTGTCATGCCGGTGACGATGATGATCATGGAGCCCCGAAGATGAAGATCAAAAGGAGCAAAATGATATTGGCCATATCATGTCACTATTTGATTGCATGTGATGTTTATCATGTTTATGCATCTTGTTTACTTAGAACGACGGTAGTAAATAAGATGATCCCTTACAAAATTTCAAGAAGTGTTCTCCCCTAACTGTGCACCGTTGCTACAGTTCGTCGCTTCTAAGCACCACGTGATGATCGGGTGTGATGGATTCTTACGTTCACATACAACGGGTGTAAGACAGTTTTACACAGCGAAAACACTTAGGGTTAACTTGACGAGCCTAGCATGTGTAGACATGGCCTCGGAACACGGAGACCGAAAGGTCGAGCATGAGTCGTATAGTAGATACGATCAACATGAAGATGTTCACCGATGATGACTAGTCCGTCTCACGTGATGATCGGACACGGCCTAGTTGACTCGGATCATGTGATCACTTAGATGACCAGAGGGATGTCTATCTAAGTGGGAGTTCATAAGATGAACTTAATTATCCTAAACATAGTCAAAAGACCTTTTGCAAATTATGTCGTAGTTCACGCTATAGTTCTACTGTTTTAGTTATGTTCCTAGAGAAAATATAGTTGAAAGTTGACAGTAGCGATTATGCGGACACTAGAACGCTTATGTCCTTAATGCACTGCTTAGTGTGCTGAACCCCAAATGTCGTTTGTGGATGTTTCGAACATCGAACATACACGTTTTGATAACTACGTGATAGTTCAGTTAAATGGTTTAAGTAGAGGCACCAAAGACGTTTTCGAAACGTCGCGGAACATATGAGATGTTTCGAGGGCTGAAATTGGGATTTCAGGCTCGTGCCCACGTCAAGAGGTATGAGACCTCCGACAATTTTCTTAGCCTACAAACTAAGGGAGAAAAGCTCAATCGTTGAGCTTGTGCTCAGCTTGTCTGAGTGCAACAATCACTTGAATCGAGTGGGAGTTGATCTTCCAAATGAGGTAGTGATGTTTCTCCAAAGTCATTGCCACCAAGCTGCTAGAGCTTCGTGATGAACTATAACATATCAGGGATAGATATGATGATCCTTGAAATATTCATGATGTTTGACACCGCGAAAGTAGAAATCAAGAAGGAGCATCAATTGTTGATGGTTGGTGAAACCACTAGTTTCAAGAAGGGCAAGGGAACAAAGGGATACTTCATGAAACGGCAATTCAGCAGCTGCTCAAGTGAAGAAACCCAAGGTTGAACCCAAACCCGAGACTAAGTGCTTCTGTAATAAGTGGAACAACCACTGGAGCAGCATTACCCTAGATACTTGGTAGATCAGAAGGCTGGCAAGGTCGATAGAAGTATATTGGATATACATTATGTTAATGTGTACTTTACTAGTACTCCTAGTAGCACCAGGGTATTGGATACCTGTTCGGTTGCTAAGTGTTAGTAACTCGAAATAAAAGCTACGGAATAAACGGAGACTAGCTAAAGGTGAGCTGACGATATATGTTGGAAGTGTTTCCAAGGTTGATATGATCAAGCATCGCACGCTCCCTCTACCACCGAGATTGGTGTTTGCGTTGAGCATAGACATGATTGGATTATGTCTATCGCAATACGGTTATTCATTTAAGGAGAATAATGGTTACTCTATTTTTTGAATAATACCTTCAATGGTCTTGCACCTAAAGGAATGGTTTATTGAATCTCGGTCGTAGTGATACACATTTTCATGCCAAAAGATATAAGATAGTAATGATAGTACCACTTACTTGTGGCACTGCCATGTAAGTCATAATGGTATAAAACGCATGAAGAAGCTCCATGTTGATGGATCTTTGGACTCACTCGTTTTTGAAAAGTTTGAGACATGCGAACCATGTCTATTGGTGTATATGCATGAAGAAACTCCATGCAAATGGACCGTTCGGACTCACTTGATTTTGAATCACTTGAGATATGCAAATCATACCACATAGGCAAGATGACTGAAAAGCCTCGGTTTCAATAAGATGGAACAAGATAGCAACTTGTTCGAAGTAACACATTTTGATGTGTGCAGTCCAATAAATGCTGAGGCATGCAGTGAATATCGTTATGTTCTTACTTCACAGATGATTCGAGTAGATGTTGAGAATATTTACTTGATGAAACACAACTCTCAATTATTGAATGGTTCAAGTAATTTCAGAGTGAAGTAGAAGATCATTGTGACAAGAGGATAAAATGTCTATGATACGATCATAGAGATGAATATCTGAGTTACGAGTTTTGGCACACAATTAAGACATTGTGGAAATTGTTTCATAATTAATACCGCCTGGAACACCATAGTGTGATGGTGTGTCCGAACATCATAGTTGCACCCTATTGGATATTGTGCGTACCATGATGTCTCTTATCGAATTACCACTATCGTTCATGGGTTAGGCATTAGAGACAACCACATTCACTTTAAATAGGGCACCACGTAATTCCGATGAGATGACACCGTATGAATTATGGTTTAGAGAAACCTAAGTTGTCGTTTCTTAAAGGTTTGGGGCTGCGACGCTTATGTGAAAAAGTTTCAGGATTAAGCTCGAACCCAAAGCGGATAAAATACATCTTCATAGGACACCCAAAATAGTTGGGTATACCTCCTAATTCAGATCCGAAAGCAATATGAATTGTTTCTAGAATCGGGTCCTTTCTCGAGGAAAGGTTTCTCTCGAAAGAGTTGAGTGGGAGGATGGTGGAGACTTGATGAGGTTATTGAACCGTCTCTTCAACTAGTGTGTGGCAGGGCACAGGAAGTTGTTCCTGTGGCACCTACACAGATTGAAGTGGAAGCTTATGATATTGATCATGAAACTTCGGATCAAGTCACTACCAAACCTCGTGGGATGACAAGGATGCGTACTACTTCAGAGTGGTACGTAATCCTGTCTTGGAAGTCATGTTACTGGACAACAATGAACCTACGAGCTATGGAGAAGCGGTGGTGGGCCCGGATTCCGATAAATGGCTCGAGGCCATAAAATCCGAGAACGGATCCATGGACTTTGGTGGACTTGCCCGATGATCGGCAAGCCATTAAGATAAATGGATCTTTAAGAAGAAGACGGACGTGGATGGTAATTTCACCGTCCATGAAGCTCGACTTGTGGCGAAAAGTTTTTCACAAGTTCAAGGAGTTGACTACGATGAGATTTTCTCATCCGTAGCGATGCTTAAAGTCCGTCGGATTCATGTTAGCATTAGCTGTATTTATGAAATCTGGCAGATGGATATCAAAACGAGTTTCCTTACCAGTTTTCGTGAGGAAAGGTTGTATGTAATACAATCAGAAAGTTTTTGTCGATCCTAAGGATGCTGAAAGGTATGCTAGCTCCAGCGATCCTTCTAAGGACTGGAGTGAGCATCTCGGCGTTGGAATGTATGCTTTGATGATGATCAAAGATTTTGGGTTTGTACAAAGTTTATGAGAAACTTGTATTTCCAAAGAAGTGAGTGGGAGCACTATAGAATTTCTGATGAATACATGTTGATCAGAAATGATGTAGAATTTCTGGAAAGCATATAGGGTTATTTTGAAAGTGTTTTTCAATAGAAAGCCTGGATTAAGCTACTTGAACATTGAGCATCAAGATCTATAAGGATAGATCAAAATGCTTAATAATACTTTCAAATGAGCATATACCTTGACATGATCTTGAAGGTGTTCAAGATGGACCAGTCAAAGAAGGAGTTCTTGCCTGAGTTGTAAGGTACGAAGTTAAGACTTAAAGCTCGACCACGACAGAATAGAGAGAAAGGACGAAGGTCGTCCCCTATGCTTAAGACGTAGGCTCTTCAGTATGCTATGCTGTGTACCGCACCTGAAGTGTGCCTTGCCATGAGTCAGTCAAGGGGTACAAGAGTGATCCAAGAATGGCTCACAGGACAGCGGTCAAAGTTATCCTTAGTAACTAGTGGACTAAGGAATTTTCTCGATTATGGAGGTGGTATAAGAGTTCGTCGTAAAGGTTACGTCGATGCAAGCTTAACACCTATCCGGATAGCTCTGAGTAGAGAGGCCGGATACATATAATGGAGCAATAATTTAGAATAGCTCAAAGTAGAACAGTTATTTGGAATAGCTCCAAATAGAGCGTGGTAGCTGCATCTAGGAGATGACATAGAGATTTATAAAGCACACACGGATCTGAAAGGTTCAGACCTGTTGACTAAAACCTCTCTCACAAGCAACATGATCAAACATAAAACTCATTGAGTGTTAATCACATAGTGATGTGAACTAGACTACTGACTCTAGTAAACTCTTGGGTATTAGTCACATGGCGATGTGACCTGTGAGTGTTAATCACACGACGATGTGAACTGGATTATTACCTCTAGTGCAAGTGGGAGACTATTGGAAATATGCCCTAGAGGCAATAATAAAAGTATTATTATTATATTTCCTTGTTCATGATAATTTTCTTTTATTCATGCTATAATTGTATTATCCGGAAATCGTAATACACGTGTGAATACATAGACCACAATATGTCCCTAGTGAGCCTCTAGTTGACTAGCTCGTTGTGATCAACAGATAGTCATGGTTTCCTGGCTATGGACATTGGATGTCGTTGATAACGGGATCACATCATTAGGAGAATGATGTGATGGACAAGACCCAATCCTAAGACTAGCACAAAAGATCGTGTAGTTCATTTGCTAGAGCTTTGCCAATGTCAAGTATCTCTTCCTTCGACCATGAGAGCGTGTAACTCCTGGATACCGTAGGAGTGCTTTGGTTGTATCAAACGTCACAACGTAACTGGGTGACTATAAAGGTGCACTACAGGTATCTCCGAAAGTATCTATTGTTTTATGCGGATCGAGACTGGGATTTGTCACTCCGTGTAAACGGAGAGGTATCTCTGGGCCCACTCGGTAGGACATCATCATATGCGCAATGTGACCAAGGAGTTGATCACGGGATGATGTGTTACGGAACGAGTAAAGTGACTTGCCGGTAACGAGATTGAACAAGGTATTGGATACCGACGATCGAATCTCGGGCAAGTAACATACCGATAGACAAAGGGAATTGAATACGGGATTGATTAAGTCCTTGACATCGTGGTTCATTCGATGAGATCATCGTGGAACATGTGGGAGCCATCATGGGTATCCAGATCCCGCTGTTGGTTATTGACCGGAGAACGTCTCGGTCATGTCTACATGTCTCCCGAACCCGTAGGGTCTACACACTTAAGGTTCGATGACGCTAGGGTTATAAAGGAAGTTTGTATGTCGTTACCGAATGTTGTTCGGAGTCCCGGATGAGATCCCGGATGTCACGAGGAGTTCCGGAATGGTCCGGAGGTAAAGATTTATATATGGGAAGTCCTATTTTGGCCACCGGAAAATGTTCGGGATTTTTCGGTATTGTACCGCGAAGGTTCTAGAAGGTTCCAGAGTGGGGCCCACCTGCATGGGGGGACCCACATAAACGTGGGTAGTGGGGACAAGGCCCCACACCCCTGGTCAAGGCGCACCAAGATCCCCCCTTAGAAGGAATAAGATCATATCCCGAAGGGATAAGATCAAGATCCCTAAAAGGGGGGGATAACAATCGGTGGGGAAGGAAATGATGGGATTTCTTTCCTCCCACCTTGGCCAACGCCCCAATGGACTTGGAGGGCAAGAAACCAGCCCCTCCACCCCTATATATAGTGGGGAGACGCATGGGAGCTTCACACGAAGTTCTGGCACAGCCCTTCCCCTCTCCCAAGTCCTCCTCCTCTCCCGCGGTGCTTGGCGAAGCCCTGCGGGATTGCCACGCTCCTCCACCACCACCACGCCGTTGTGCTGCTGTTGGATGGAGTCTTCCTCAACCTCTCCCTCTCTCCTTGCTGGATCAAGGCGTGGGAGACGTCATCGGGCTGTACGTGTGTTGAACGCGGAGGTGTCGTGCGTTCGGCACTTGATCATCGGTGATTTGAATCATGACGAATACGACTCCATCAACCCCGTTCACTTGAACGCTTCCACTTAGCGATCTACAAGGGTATGTAGATGCACTCTCCTTCTACTCGTAGCTGGTTTCTCCATAGATAGATCTTGGTGACGCGTAGGAAAATTTTGAATTTCTGCTACGTTCCCCAACACTAACTGTGTTGTGGGCCTTTAGCAGGCCGAAAGAGAAACCGGGCTGGTATTGGACCATGACGGGCATGGGCCGTTAAAAGGCCAAAACTAAGGTCCGCCTACAAATGGCCCAACTCATTTATGGTCCGTTAACAGGCTGAAAGGCACACAAGACCGGGAATTGGCCCAACACTTAAATGGGTCGCTAAAAGGCCAAAACTCAGGTCCGACTACAAATGGCCCAACTGATTTATGGGTCGTCAACAGGCTGAAAGTGAAACCGGGCCAGAAATTGGCCCGACACTTAAATGGGCTGCTAAAAGGCCGAAACTCAGGTCCGACTACAAATGGCCCATCAGATTTATGGGCCGTCAACAGGCTGAAAGACACATCGGGCCGGAAATTATCCCAACATTTAAATGGGTCGCTAAAAGGCCGAAAGATGTACATCCTAAAAATTGGCCCATCCATTAAATGGGCCGTTAACAGGCCGAAATCTCATCGGGCCGATATTGAGCCCAAATATATAGCGGGCTGTGAACGGGCTCGAACTGACGATGGGCTGCAATGGTGTCAAATCTTTAACAGGCCATTGACAGGCCGAATTGGCACATCTCGTATGGGCCGTGGGCTTAAATGGACCTGACACAAGTAGGCCTTATATGGGTCGGCCTGCTA
The DNA here is from genome assembly GCF_018294505.1 of Triticum aestivum. Taxonomy (NCBI): domain Eukaryota; kingdom Viridiplantae; phylum Streptophyta; class Magnoliopsida; order Poales; family Poaceae; genus Triticum; species Triticum aestivum. The sequence continues at coordinate 71,834,094 of NC_057795.1, forward strand.
ATTTTTACTGGGCCGGCCTTTTTCACCAGCATGGGCCACTGTTGGGCCGTGCCACGTGTCGATCTATCATAGGCGCCTCCTGTTCAATGACTGGATGACATCTGTCCCAATGGTGAGGCAACACGTGTTTCCTGTGGCCAATGATGATTTTACACGTGGAGAATGCCCATTGGCCCGGGCTGTTAATGGGTTATCGGATCCAAAACCAGACCCGATAGCTTAATGGCGTTCTGTTACGATGGATGCCACGTGTCGGTCAACCTTGACGAAAGAACTTCTGTGACGCGTGATTTATTGTCATGGAAGTGGACACTTCCGTGATGATAATTTTGGTAATGTCATGGAACACTTCTACGACAGCACATGTATGACTATCTTGATTCTGTCATAAATTTGTCATGGATGTACATGCATGACAAAAGACGCAACCTACAGTGAAAAAGATGTATCATCATGGAAGTGTATTTTTTTTGTAGTGTATGCACGAGTAGAACACAAGTGAGTTGTGGGCGATACAAGTCATACTGCTTACGAGCATGTCATACTTTGGTTCGGCGGTATTGTTGGATGAAGCGGCCCAGACCGACATTACGTGTACGCTTACGTGAGACTGGTTCTACCGACGTGCTTTGCACACAGGTGGCTAGCGGGTGTCTGTTTCTCCAACTTTAGTTGAACCGAGTATGGCTACGCCCGGTCCTTGTGAAGGTTAAAACATCACTAACTTGACGAAATATCGTTGTGGTTTTGATGCATAGGTAAGAATGGTTCTTGCTTAGCCCGTAGAAGCCACGTAAAACTTGCAACAACAAAGTAGAGGACGTCAAACTTGTTTTTGCAGGGCATGCTGTGACGTGATATGGTCAAGACATGATGCTATATTTTATTGTATGAGATGATCATGTTTTGTAACCAAGTTATCGGCAACTAGCAGGAGCCATATGGTTGTCGCTTTATTGTATGAAATGCAATCACCATGTAATTGCTTTACTTTATCACTAAGCGGTAGCGATAGTCGTAGAAGCAATAGTTTGCAAGACGACAACGATGCTACGATGGACATCAAGGTGTTGCGCCGGTGATGATGGTGATCATGACGGTGCTTTGGAGATGGAGATCAAAGGCACAAGATGATGATGGCCATATCATATCACTTTTATTGATTGCATGTGATGTTTATCTTTTATGTATCTTATTTTGCTTAGATCGACGGTAGCATTATAAGATGATCTCTCACTAAATTTCAAGGTATAAGTGTTCTCCCTGAGTATGCACCATTGCGAAAGTTCTTCGTGCCGAGACACCACGTGATGATAGGGTGTGATAAGCTCTACGTTCAAATACAACGGGTGTAAGACAGTTTTGCACACATAGAGTACTCAGGTTAAATTTGACGAGCCTAGCATATGCAGATATGGCCTCGGTACACTAAGACCAAAAGGTCGAGCGTGAATCATATAGTAGATATGATCAACATAGTGATGTTCACCATTGAAAACTACTCCATCTCACGTGATGATCGGACATGGTTTAGTTGATTTGGATCACGTGATCACTTAGATGATTAGAGGGATGTCTATCTAAGTGGGAGTTCTTAAGTAATATGATTAATTGAACTTTAATTTATCATGAACTTAGTCATGATAGTATTTTGCAAATTATGTTGTAGATCAATACCTCGCATTATAGCTTCCCTATGTTTTTTATATGTTCCTAGAGAAAACTAAGTTGAAAGATGATAGTATGAATGATGCAGACTTGGTCTGTGATCTGAGGTTTATCCTCATTGCTGCACAGAAGAATTATGTCCTTAATGCACCACTAGGTGACAGACCTATTGCAGGAGCAGATGCAGGCGTTATGAACGTTTGGCTAGCTCAATATAATGACTACTTGATAGTTTAGTGCACCATGCTTTATGGCTTAGAACTGGGACTTCAAAAACGTTTTTGAAACATCACGGAGCATATGATATGTTCCAAGAGCTGAAATTGGTATTTCAGACTCATGCCCGTGTCAAGAGGTATGAGACCTCTGACAAATACTTCACCTAAAAGATGGAGGAGAATTGCTCAACTAGAGAGCAAAGTGCTTAGATTGTCTGAGTACTACAATCGCTTGAATCAAGTGGGAGTTAATCTTCCAGATAAGATAGTGATCAACAGAGTTCTCTAGTTACCATCACCAAGTTACCGGAACTTCATGATGAACTATAGTATGCAAGGGATGACAAAAACGATTCCCAATCTCTTCGTGATGTTGAAATCAATGAAGGTAGAAATCAAGAAAGAGCATCAAGTGTTGATGATTAACAAGACCACTAGTTTCAAGAAATGAGCAAAGGGAAAGAAAGGGAACTCCATGTAGAATGGCAAGCAAGTTGTCACTCACATGAAGGATCCCAAAGCCGGACCAAAGCCTGAAACTGAGTGCTTCTACTGCAAAGGAAATGGTCACTGGAAGCAGAAATGCCCTGAAAATTTGGTGGATAAGAAGAATGGCAAGGTGAACAAGGGTATATTTTATATACAGGTTATTAATGTGTACCTTACTAGTGTTTATAGTAGCCCCTGAGTATTTGATACTCGTTCGGTTGCTAAGATTAGTAACTCGAAACAAGAGTTACAGAATAAACAGAGACTAGTTGAGAGTAAAGTGACGATGTGTGTTGGAAGTGGTTCCAAGATTGTTATGATCATCATCACACACTCCCTATACTTTCGAGATTAGTATTGAACCTAAATAAATGTTATTTGGTGTTTGAATTGAGCATAAATATGATTAGATCATGTTTTTTGCAATACGATTATTCATCTAAGACGGAGAATAAATTGTTATTCTGTTTACATGAATAAAACCTTCTATGGTCATACACTCAATGTTGATGGTTTATTGAATCTTGATCGTAGTAATACACATATTCATAATATTGATGCCAAAAGATGCAAAGTTAATAATGATAGTGCAACTTATTTGTGGCACTGCCATTTAGGTCATATTGGTGTAAAGCGCATGAAGAAACTCCATATTGATGGACTTTTGGAATCACTTGATTATGAATCATTTGATGCTTACGAACCCTGCCTTATGGGCAAGATGGCTAAAACTCCGTTCTCTAGAACAATGGAACGAGCTACTAACTTATTGGAAATAATACATGCCGATGTATGTGATCCAATGAGTGTTCATGCTCGTGGCGAGTATCGTTATTTTCTGACCTTCACAGATGATTTGAGCATATATGGGTATATCTACTTAATGAAACACAAGTCTGAAACATTTGAAAAGTTCAAAGAATTCCAGAGTCAAGTGGAGAATCATCGTAACAAGAAAATAAAGTTTCTACGATCTGATCGTGGAGGAGAATATTTGAGTTACGAGTTTGGCCTTCATATAAAAAATGTGGAATAGTTTCATAGCTCACGCCACCTCGAAAACCACATCTTTATGGTGTGTCTGAACATCGTAACCGCACTTTATTGGATATGGTGCGATCTATGATGTCTCTTATCGGTTTACCTCTATCATTTTGGGGTTATGCATTAGAGACAGCTGCATTCAGGTTAAATAGGGCACCATCGAAATCCGCCGAGACGACGCCTTATGAACTATGGTTTGGTAAGAAACCAAAGTTGTCATTTCTTTAAGTTTGGGGCTGCGATGCTTATGTGAAAAAGTTTCAACCTGATAAGCTCGAACCCAAATCGGAGAAGTGTGTTTCATAGAATATCCAAAGGAAACTATTGAGTACACCTTCTATCACAAACCGGAAGGCAAGATATTCGTTGCTAAGATGGATCCTTTCTAGAGGAGTTTCTCTTGAAAGAAGTGAGTGGGAGAAAAGTAGAGCTTGATAAGGTAATTGTACCTTCTCCAAAATTGGAAAGTAGTTTATCACAGAAATCAGTTCCAGTGATTCCCACACCAATTAGTGAGGAAGCTAATGATGATGGTCATGGAACTTCAGGTTAAGTTACTACAGAACCTCGTAGGTCTTCCAAAGTACAGTCCGCACCAGAGTGGTACGGTAATCCTTTTCTAGAAGTCATGTTACTAGACCATGATGAACCTACGAACTATGAGGAAGCGATAATGAGCCCAGATTCCGCGAAATGGCTTGAGGCCATAAAATCTGAGATAGGATCCATGTATGAGAACAAGGTGTGGACTTTGGTTGACTTGCTCGATGATCAACAAGCCAAGTTAAATAAATGGATCTTCAAGAGGAAGACAGACGCTGATAGTAGTATTACTATCTACAAAGCTCGACTTGTCGCAAAAAGTTTTTTGACAAGTTTAAGGTGTTGAATACGATGAGATTTTCTCACTTGTATCGATGCTTAAGTATGTCCGAATCATGTTAGCAATTGCCACATTTCATGAAATCTGGCAAATGGATGTCAAAATTGCATTCCTTAATGGATTTATTAAAGAAGAGTTGTATATGATACAACCAGAAGGTTTTGTCAATCCTAAAGGTGCTAAAAAGTGTACAAGCTCCAGAGATCCATCAATGGACTGGTGCAAGCATCTCGGAGTTGGAATATACGCTTTGATGAATTGATCAAAACATATGGTTTTATATAGACTTTTGGAAAGGCATGTATATACAAGAAAGTGAGTGGGAGCACTACAGCCTTTCTAATAAGTATATGTGAATGACATATTGTTGATCAGAAATAATGTAGAATTTTATGGAAAGCATAAAGGAGTGTTTGAAAGGAGTTTTAAAAATAAAGACGTCGGTAAAGCTTCTTACACATTAAGCATCAAGATCTATAGAGATAGATCAAGACACTTGATAAGAATTTTCAATGACTACATACCATGATAAGATTTTGAAGTAGTTCAAAATGGAACAGTCAAAGAAGGAGTTCTTGCCTGTGTTACAAAGGTGTGAAGTTGAGTAAGATTCAAAACCCGACCATGGCAGAAAATAGAAAGAGAATGAAAAATCATTCCCTATGCCTCAATCAAAGGTTCTATAAAGTATGTTATGCTGTGTACTAGACCTATTGTATACCTTGCTCTGAGTTTGGCAAGGGAGTACAATTTTGATCTAGGAGTAGATCACTGGACAGCGGTCAATAATATCCCTAGTAAGGACTAAGGAAACGTTTCTCGATTATGGAGGTGATAAAAGAATTCGTCGTAAAGAGTTACATCGGTACAAGCTTTTACACCGATCCAGATGACTCTAAGTCTCAATCTGGATACATATTGAAAGTGGGAGCAATTAGCTAGAGTAGCTCCATCAAGAACATTGTAGACATAGAATATTTGCAAAATACATACGGCTCTGTATGTGACAGACCCGTTGACTAAACTTCTCTCACGAGCAAAACAAGATCATACCTTGGTACTATTTGGGAGTTAATCACATAGCGATGTGAACTAGATTATTGACTCTAGTAAACCCTTCGGGTGTTGATCACATGACGATGTGAACTATGGGTGTTAACCACATACAGATGTGGATATTGGTGTTAAATCACATGGTGACGTGAACTAGATTATTGACTCTAGTGCTAGTGGGAGACTGAAGGAAATATGCCTAGAGGCAATAATAAAGTAGTTATTTATATTTCCTTATATCATGACAAATGTTTATTATTCATGTTAGAATTGTATTAACCGGAAACTTAGTACATGTGTGAATACATACACAAACATAATGTCACTGGTATGCCTCTACTTGACTAGCTCGTTGAATCAAAGATGGTTAAGTTTCCTAGTCATAGACATGAGTTGTTATTTGATTAACGGGATCACATCATTAGAGAATGATGTGATTGACTTGACCCATTCCGTTAGCTTAGCACTTGATCGTTTAGTATGTTGCTATTGCTTTCTTCATGATGTATACATGTTCATATGACTATGAGATTATGCAACTCCCGTTTACCGGAGGAACACTTTGTGTTCTACCAAACGTCACAACATAACTGGGTGATTATAAAGGTGCTCTACAGGTGTCTCCGAAGGTACATGTTGAGTTTGCATATTTCGAGATTAGGATTTGTCACTCTGATTGTCTGAGAGGTATCTCTGGGCCCTTTCGGTAATGCACATCACTATAAGCCTTGCAAGCAATGTGACTAATGAGTTAGTTACGGGATGATGCATTACGAAACGAGTAAAGAGACTATATTCGGACATCGGAAAGGTTCCGAGTGATTCAGGTATTTATCGGAGTACCGGAGAGTTACGGGAATTCACCAGGGAGTATATGGGCTTTATTGGGCTTTAGGGGAAAGAGAGAGGGGAGGCTGCGCGCCCCCCGAAGGCCTAGTCCGAATTGGACTAGAGGAGGGGCTGCGCCCCCTCCTTCCTTCTCTTCTCTTTTCCCTTTCCTTCTCTCCTACTCCTACTACATGGAAGAGGGGAAGCCTACTCTCGGTGGGAGTAGGACTCCCCAGGGCGCGCCATAGTTGAGGGCCGGCCCTCCCACTCATCTCCTCCTTTATATACCGAGGCAAGGGGCACCCCATGGACACACAAGTTGATCTGTTGATCTCTCCCAGCTGTGTCCGGCGCCCCCCTCCACCATATTCCACCTCTATCATATCTTAGTGGTGCTTAGGCGAAGCCTTGCGTCGGTAGCAACATCATCACTGTCATCTTGCCGTCGTGCTGACAGAACTCTCCCGTGAAGCTCTGTTGGATTTGAGTTCGTGAGACATCATCAAGATGAATGTGTGCTGAACTCAGAGGTGCCGTACGTTCGGTACTTGGATCGGTCGGATCGTGAAGACGTACGACTACATCAACCGCGTTGTGCTAACGCTTCCACTTTCGATCTACAAGGGTACGTGGATGACACTCTCCCTCTTGTTGCTACGCATCACCATGATCTTGCGTGTGCGTAGGAAATTTTCTGAAATTACTACGTTCCCCAACAATGAGATCAGATGATTTTTCTCCTGATAAGTTAATTCTGAGCCATCGTTGTAGTAGGTTCTTGAAGGAAATATGCCCTAGAGGCAATAATAAAGTTATGTTTATTTCCTTATATCATGATAAATGTTTATTATTCATGCTCGAATTGTATTAACCGGAAACATGATACATGTGTGAATACATAGACAAACTGAGTGTCACTAGTATGCCTCTACTTGACTAGCTCGTTTATCAAATATGGTTATCTTTCCTAGCCATGGAAAAAAGAGTTGTCATTTGATTAACGGGATCACATCATTGAGAGAATGATGTGATTGACTTGACCCATTCCGTTAGCTTATCACTTGATCGTTTAGTATGTTGCTACTGCTTTCTTCATGACTTATACATGTTCCTATGACTATGAGATTGTGCAACTCTCGTCTACCAGAGGAACACTTTGTGTGCTACCAAATGTCACAACGTAATTGGGTGATTATAAAGGTGCTCTATAGGTGTCTCCGAAGGTACTTGTTGGGTTGGCGTATTTCGAGATTAGGATTTGTCACTTTGATTGTCGGAGAGGTATCTCTGGGCCCTCTCGGTAATGAACATCACTATAAGCCTTGCAAGCAATGTGACTAATGAGTTAGTTACAAGATGATGCATTGCCGGTAATGAGATTGAACTAGGTATTAAGTAACATACCGATGACAAAGGGAACAATGTATGTTGTTATGCGGTTTGATCGATAAAGATCTTCGTATAATATGTGGGAGCCAATATGAGCATCCAGGTTCCGCTATTGGTTATTGACCGGAAATGTGTTTTGGTCATGTCTACATTGTTCTCGAACCCATAGGGTCCGCACGGTTAAAGTTAGATGACATTTATATTATGAGTTTATATGTTTTGATGTACCGAAGGTAGTTCGGAGTCCCGGATGTGATCACGGACATAATGAGGAGTCTCGAAATGGTCGAGATATGAAGATTGGTATACTGGACGACTATATTTGGACACCGGAATAGTTTCGGGGGTTATCGGATATATACCGGAGTACTGGGGGGTTACCGGAACCCCCGGGGGGGTTAATGGGCCACTTTGGCCCAAAGTGGAGAAGAGGAGGGGCGGCCAAGGCAGGCCGCGCGCCCCCTCCTCCTCTAGTCCGAATTGGACAAGGAGGGGGGCGGCGCCCCCCTTTCCTTCCTCCCCTCTCTCCCTTCCTTCCCCCTCTCCTACTTGGAGAAGGAAAGGAGGGAGTCCTACTCCCGGTGGGAGTAGGACTCCCCTTGGTGCGCCCCCTCCTGGCCGGCCGCCCCCTCCCCCTTGCTCCTTTATATACGGGGGCAGGGGGGCACCTCTAGACACAACAATTGATCATTGGTCTCTTAGCCGTGTGCGGTGCCCCCCTCCACAATAATCCACCTCGATAATATCGTAGCGGTGCTTAGGCGAAGCCCTGCGTCCGTAGAACATCATCATCGTCACCACGCCATCGTGCTGACGGAACTCTCCCTTGACACTCAGCTGGATCGGAGTTCAAGGGACATCATCGAGCTGAACGTGTGCAAGAACTCGGAGGTGCCGTGCTTTCGGTGCTTGATCGGTCGGGCCGTGAAGACGTACGACTACATCAACTGCATTGTGCTAACGCTTCCACTTTCGGTCTACGAGGGTACATGGACATACTCTCCCCTCTTGTTGCTATGCATCACCATGATCTTGCGTGTGCGTAGGAAATTTTTTGAAATTACTATGTTCCCCAACAGTGGCATCCGAGCCAAGGTTTTATGCATTGATGTTATATACACGAGTAGAACACAAGTGAGTTGTGGGCAATACAAGTCATACTACTTACCAGCATGTCATACTTTGGTTCGGCGGTACTGTTGGATGAAGTGGCCCGGACCGACATTACGCGTACGCTTACGCGAGACTGGTTCTACCTACATGCTTTGCACATAGGTGGCTGGCGGGTGTCAGTTTCTCCAACTTTAGTCGAACCGAGTGTGACTACGCCCGGTCCTTGAGAAGGTTAAAATAACACTAACTTGACGAACTATCGTTGTGGTTTTGATGCGTAGGTAAGAACGGTTCTTGCTCAGCCCGTAGCAGCCACATAAATCTTGCAAAAACAAAGTAGAGGACGTCTAACTTGTTTTTGCAGGGTACGCTGTGATGTGATATGGTCAAGACGTGATGCTATATTTTATTGTATGATATGATCATGTTTTGTAACTGAGTTATCGGCAACTGGTAGGAGCCATATGGTTGTCGCTTTATTGTATGCAATGCAATCGCCCTGTAATTGCTTTACTTTATCACTAAGCGGTAGCAATAGTCATAGAAGCAATAGGTGGCGAAACGACAATGGTGCTATGATGGAGATCAAGGTGTCACGCCAGTGACGATGGTGATCATGACGGTGCTTCGAAGATGGAGATCACAAGCACAAGATGATGGCCACCATATCATATCACTTATATTGATTGCATGTGATGTTTATCCTTTATGCATCTTATCTTGCTTTGATTGATGGTAGCATTATAAGATGATCTCTCACTAAATTTCAAGATAAAAGTGTTCTCCCTGAGTATGCACCGTTTCCAAAGTTCGTCGTGCCCAGACACCATGTGATGATCGGGTGTGATAAGCTTTACATCTGTCTACAACGGGTGCAAACCAGTTTTGCACATGCAGAATACTCAGGTTAAACTTGACGAGCCTAGCATATGCATATATGGCATCGGAACACTGAGACCGAAAGGTCGAGCGTGAATCATATAGTAGATATGATCAACATAATGATGTTCACCACTGAAAACTAATCCATTTCACGTGATGATCGGTTATGGTTTAGTTGATTTGGATCACCTGATCACTTAGATGATTAGAGGGATGTCTATCTAAGTGGGAATTCTTAAGCAATATGATTAATTGAACTTAAATTTATCATGAACTTAGTACCTAATAGTATTTTGCATCTCTATGTTGATTGTAGATAGATGGCTCGTGTTGTTGTTCCGTTGAATTTTAATGCGTTCCTAGAGAAAGCAAAGTTGAAGGATGATGGTAGCAATTACACGGACTGGGTCCGTAACTTGAGGATTATCCTCACACTACATGAATTAGCTACTTTGCCGTCCGCCGGGGCGGACGGCAAAGGCAGGAACGGCGGACGGCAATAGGCTCCGGCAAAGTAAGGATCAGCAAAGAGCTACTTTGCCGTCTGCTTTCGGAGGCTGACGGCAAAGGGTCCTTTAACATAAGCAGCGGACGGCAAAGAAAGCTGACGACAATAAATATGTTGTTAGTCCATTAGATGGCTAACGGCAGCCTTTGCCGTCAGCTGCTGACGACAAACATTATCTGGCCTTTGACGTCCGCCTGGTGACGTCAGCTAGATGTCACTGCCCACCTATTCTTTGTCGTCCGCCACTGTAGGAAAATGTGGTGACCCTTTGCCCTCTGCCACTGTAGGCAAACTGGCCAAATGGGTCAGCTCCCAGGGAGCACAGGTGGCCGCCACGTGTCTTCTTTGCCATCTGCGGCGGACGGCAAAGGGTCCTTTGCCATCAGCGGCGGACGACAAAGATCATGCATTGCCTCTTTTTTCTGTTTTTTTAATCCAACAATTTTCACAGCACACACACACACACACACACACACACACACACACACACACACACACACACACACACACACACACACACATATATATATATATATATATATATTCACAGGGCTATTTAACAGCAAACATATGACATATCCACCACATAAGTTTCAACGTACATACATATATAGTTCCATCCATTCATACATAGCAAGTTGTACATACACATAAGTTGCAACCATTAGGAAGTTGCACATACATATTACAATGCAAAGTTTCATCAAGATAGCAAGTTCCATCGTAGCAAGCTAGAAGAGAATGAAATAAAAAACAAGAACTCCATCATAGCAAGCACTCCATCATAGCAAGCTAGCTTCCGAGAAGTGAATGAAATCTGCAAAATGGCAAATAAGAAAGTTAGGAAAAGGTGACTAGAAGAACAAGACTAGAAGAAGAAGTACTCCATCGTTTGTGAGGTAACTTAGGTGAAATGGATCGTTTATGAGCTAACTTAGGTAAAATGCATCATTTTAGAGCTAACGTAGGTAAGATGGGTCATTTTGGAGCTAACATAGGTAAGATGGGTCATTTGAGAGCTAACATAGGCAAAATGGATCATTTTGGAGCTAACGTAGATAAAATGGGTCATTTTAGAGCTAACATAGGTAAAATGTATCATTTTGGAGATAATCTATTTAAAATGGGTCATTTTAAAGCTAACTAGGGTAAAATGGATCATTTATGAGCTAACTAAGGTAAAATGGGTCATTTTAGAGCTAAATAGGTAAAATGGATCATTTTGGAGATAATCTAGGTAAAATGGGTCATTTTAAAGCTAACTTGGGTAAAATGCATCATTTATGAGCTAACTAAGGTAAAATGGGTCATTTTAGAGCTAACTTAGGTAAAATGGATCGTTTGTGAGCTAACTAAGCTAGTTATGCCGTTTTTACATAAGTAAGCTAAGTACATGTCATTATTGAGCAAACCTAGTTAACTAAGCATATTACAACTAACTTAGGTCATTTTGGAGGAAACAAAGCTAAGTATAGATCATTTTAGAGCTAACTTAGGTAAAATGGCTAGTTTTGGAGGTTAGTAAGTTTATTAAGTCATTTTGGGGGAAAAGAAGCTAACTCTAGGTCATTAAGGTAAGCATATTGAAGGAAATAAAGCTAAGTCTAGGTCTTTATGCATTTATTAAGCAAAAAACTAGAGAAACTTACCGTGAGCATGGAGGTGTAGGAGCGGGCTGGCTCGTGCCAGTAGCTGGAGAAGGATCATGTGATGCTTGTCTGGAGTTACGCTGCACCAAAGATCATTTCCAATGTTTCGTTAGCATGATGACACTCAAATGTTAAGACTAGCAAGTAACATTCATTCAAATTAAACTCGCCGTGGTCTCAGGAGCAATCTCTAGATCAATGGCTATGGAGCCACGGGCCCTCCCGCCACCAGATATCATCACCTGCTCTGGATCAATGGCACCCTGGCTAAGGTTAAAGTCCTCCCCTTTCCTCGCCTTCCCCTTGACTTTCTTGTAACAGGCAGTGTGGGCCATGGCATACAGGTAGTACCCCTCTAGCACCTTATCTATCTTATTGTAGCATGCCTGAAAGAGAGAAACAAAGTAAATTAGTAATTAAAGGGCTCAAGCTAGCATGATGAATGAATTGCATGAATCATGAAGCAAACCACATACCCAGTTCCGCCCAAACTGATATAAGCTGGAGCCACCTTGATGGTGTGGCACACCTTCAATTTGGGCAAGTTTGTCCTTCGCCTCAGTCGGCTCCCCTTCCATCTTTCAACACCTGCCATGACAAAGAGTAAACGAAATTAGTACAACATAAAAAATACCGACATGAATAATAATATCTATATCACTTAAGTGTATCATCATCAAGTACAACATAAAAAAATTGAATACCTAACACTACTAATAATCTCAATCAGTATCATCAATAAATGCATAATCATCATCATCACTATAATCAATGACGGGCTCATAGGGTTCAGTGGCATCAACATGTGGAAGGCCACCTTGACGTAATCGGTCAAGCATTGACAAGTCATCCGCAGCAGTAACCTCTTCTTGTTCCTCCTCTGGGGTGATGTCGGATTCACTGTCGCTGTCTACTTCAATGTATTGGGGGTGAAGTATAGCAGTTCTTGAAACGCTTTTTGGAAAGACGTGTCTCTTGGAAGAATTCTCCTTCATATGTGCCTGGGTTAATGTGAGGTTCATAATCCTCTTCCTTTGGGGGGGATAGTCTAGCACGTGGCCACACTTCATAAACGACATCCCAACCTTTCAGATTTGGATTAGTTTGGCAGGCCCACGGTAGATACAATACTTGGGTCGCCTGTTGAGCCATAATATAGACATCAGGAACATCTAAATGGGTGCTTTGGTTGATTTCAACTATCCCTATATGTTCATGAGTCCTTCTAGTCTCCTTCGGCTGAAACCAATAACATTTTAAGACTACGACATTCGGTGGGTTTTCACCATAGAATAGAAGTTCATAAATTGCTTCAACTCTCCCATAATACTCGGTACCTCCTTCGCCGATAGCAGATACATAACAATTTGTAGACTTTCGATCGGCCATAGATAGCTCTTTGCCATAGGTACGAAAGCGATACCCGTTGATGTCGTATTTGTCAAATGAATAGACCTTATAGTCAAAACCATTAGCGACTTATCTCAATTCGGCATCCATAGACTCTGAATTAGCCTACAAGTTTAATACGAGAGGATTGTTGCATTACACACAAATTAGCGAATGAAATGAAATTGTCTAATAGAAATTACCGTTTGTTTGAACCAAGAGATGAAACCGGGATAGCCGCCTCCTTGCTTTGCGAGAATCTCATACTCTTCGACGGAATCCTTTTGGATCACCGCTCCATACGAGAATATGGCGACGTATTGACTGTATGAAATATCCAGGAATAAGAGCAGTTCAAAGGAAATAGAAGTTGCGAAACGATGTACCGAGAACTTACTCCATGTATGGCCGCACTTCTATCAGGTTGTTGAAGATATACAACGAAATGGTCCGCCATTCTTCGTTATCCAAAGATACTGGATTTGAAACACTAGCTGATGTGAGATTCCCTTTGAATAGGCTGAGGTTGGATCCACCCTTCTTAGGGTCGTCAGCATTGTACTGAGGCTTCGGATTATGCAAATGACAATTTTTGGCTTCGTAGTGTGCTGTCATGAAGTTTGCCGCCTCCTCAGTGATGAATGCCTCAGCCATCGATGCTTCAATTCTACGTTTATTTTTACATTTTTCTCAAAGCATCTTCTGCATCCTCTTACTTGGGTAGCACCAACGATTTTGCACGGGCCCCCTCAATCTTGCCTCAGTCGGGAGATGCGAAATCAAGTGCTGCATTAGATTAAAGAAACCCAGTGGAAAGATCTTCTCTAACTTGCAGATCAACTCTGGCGCCAACTCTTCGATTTCTTCTAGCACGCCAGGCGATAGTTCTTTCGCACAAAGAACATGGAAGAAATAGCTGAGTTCTGCAAGTACTAGCCATTCATCCTCAGGGATGAAGCTACGCAACATCACCGGTGAGGGAGTCCTGGATTAGGGGGTGTCCGGATGGCCGAACTAAGACCTTTGGCCGGACTCCCGGACTATGAAGATACAAGAATGAAGACTCCGTCCCGTGTCCGGATGGGACTTACCTTGGCATGGAAGGCAAGCTTGGCGATATGATATGAAGATCTCCTCCCATTATAACCGACTCTGTGTAACCCTAGCCCTCTCCGGTGTCTATATAAACCGGAGAGTTTTAGTCCATAGGACGAACAACAATCATACCATAGGCTAGCTTCTAGGGTTTAGCCTCTCTGATCTCGTGGTAAATCTACTCTTGTACTACCCATATCATCAATATTAATCAAGGAGGAGTAGGGTTTTACCTCCATCGAGAGGGCCCGAACCTGGGTAAAAACATCGTGTCCCTTGTGTCCTGTTACCATCCGCCTAGACGCACAGTTCGGGACCCCTTACCCGAGATCCGCCGGTTTTGACATCGACATTGGTGCTTTCATTAAGAGTTCCTCTGTGTCGTCACCGTCAGGAAGGATGCCGCATCCCGTCTTTAAAGCCGGTGCTGTTACTAAAGGAGCTTTGGCTGCCGGCCAAACTCTCCGGCTAGGCTGTTTTTTTATGACCGCTTGTTCGGCCGCCGCGCCGATGATGACCTCTCGGGCCATCGAAAGCAATCTTCACATCAGCTCGGAGCTTGCTGAGCAGTTAGGTCCGACGGAACTCTTCTCCCTGAACGAACTCTTGGATCGCATTGCGGCCCTGGGAGTCGCTACAGATTACGGCCAGATTGGGCTTAAACCCGATCAGAGAGAGATCGACTCTCCCCAGGTCACCCATCACGTCGAAGTGGTGGAAGAACAATGCGGCGAGTCTTCGCCCGCCCTAAGGACCAGATGTGTCCGGATTCCCGACCCCTCCAAGCCGGACACCCGCGGAGGAGAGGATGTCGCCCAAGCTCTGAACCTAAAGTCAGGCAGCAGGCCTGATTCATTGAATAATGTCCAAGAAAGCAAGCTTCCGAATTCAGAAACTTCTTGGCCCCTTAATCTTACATCGGCCAAGGTCCCGGATTTAAATCCACCCGCCCACCCAACTATGAGGGATTTATCCCAAATACGGCAAGAGCCTGGGGAAACAGTACACCACTATTGGGCCAGATTCCTCCTGGTTATGAACAGGATAAAGGACTGCCGTGAGAAAGAAGCAATTTCATTCTTCTGTAACAACTGCACGGACATCGGAATCCTCAACGCCATAAGTCACCGCGAAATTACACGATTCGCCGACTTGACATCCATAGTATGAAAGTACTGTGCGACTGAAAGTGTTCGGAAAACCGAAGATAAATTCTAGGACAATCCGGCCCTGAATACAACACGAGTCCGAAACAAAAGGGCGCATTATCGCCAGGCATCTGAGCCAAACATCAAAAAACAAAAACCCTCTATAGGTATGGGACCGTACTGGAGGGATGGCTCAATGGACCCTATAAAATTCATAATTCAGGGGAAGCCACACCAACTCACAGCCTTAGAGCATGTTGGATACTCCGGCAGGTGGCCCGAAGTGGCAAGGAGCTTCTAACTCCAGCACCCGAAGAATACCTCCCCAGAAATGCCAGTACGGTGTCGACAGTCTTTGAGACCTTCACATCAAACAATGCGAGGAAACGACCGCTTCGCAACCTGGCCGAAGTCTACCAAGTAGCAACAATAAACCCATGGAGTGACACGGCTATTACCTTTAATGCCAGTGACGAACCAAAATTCTGGACAGCCCAAGCACCAGCCGCATTGGTCCCTAGTCCGTTAGTGGACGGCTTCCGACTTACAAATGTACTCATGGATGGTGGCAGCGGACTCAACCTCATCTACGAGGAAACCCTGCGAAAAATGGAAATTGACTGGAGCCGCATTGAGCGAAGCAACACAACCTTTAGAGGAATAATTCCAAGCTGGGAAGCGTGCTGTTCAGGAAAAATCACACTGGATGTGGTGTTCGGCACGCCGGATAATTACAGATCCGAGGAGGTCACGTTTCAAGTGGCCCCGTTCAGCAGCGGATACCACACTCTGCTAGGGCGAGAAGCATTTACAATTTTCCAAGCCATACCCCATTACGGGTACATGAAGCTCAAAATGCCTGGACCCAACGGAATCATCACTCTTGCAAGTGATACGGACATAGCGCTCTGTGCCGAAAACAAGACAGCCGCACTGGCCCTGGAGGCATTATCCGAAGCCCTAGCGGCCGAGGAACTAACTGCGTTGCGCTCCACGGTGGACAGGGACGATGTGATACTAGACAAGAGATCCAAGTCCACATCTTTCAAACAAGCGGGCGAAATAGTCAAATTCCAAGTCCATCCAACGGACCCCACAAAAACGGCCTCCATCGAGGCACAACTAAAACCCGATGTAGACACCGCACCCAGAGAATTCCTGCGAGAAAATTGGGACATTTTCGCCTGGCACCCCTCAGATATGCCAGGAATCCCATGCAGGCTGGCTGAGCACAGCCTGGACATCCTAAAAGGGTTTAAACCCGTCAAGCAGACTCTACAGCGTTTTTCCGAACCCAAGAGACAAGGCATGGGAGAGGACTAGCAAAACTGCTGGAAGCCGGATTCATTAGAGACATAAAACATCCGGACTGGCTAGAAAACCTGGTGATGGTAACAAAGAAGGACAAATCTTGGCGCCTATGTGTCGATTTCAAAGACCTAAATAAGGCCTGCCCAAAGGACCCTTTCTCACTTCCCCGAATTGATCAAATCATCGAGGCCACCGCAGGACACGACTCATTGTGTTTCCTCGATGCATACTCTGGCTACCACCAAATCATGATGGCAGAGTCAGACCAAGCCACAACGGCATTCATCACCCCATACGGCCCATTCTGCTTCAACACGATGCCCTTCGGTCTCAAAAACGCCGGCGCAACATATCAGCGCATGATTCACACATGTCTGGCCAACCAGATCGGCAAAACAGTTGAAGCGTACGTAGATGATGTTGTCGTCAAAACCAAACACGTCGATACTCTAGTAGACGACTTGAGGCTCACATTCGACAATCTCCGAACATATGACATCAAGATCAACCCAGAAAAATGCGTTTTCGGTGTACCGGCCGGAAAGATCTTGGGCTTCATCGTATCCGGTAGAGGAATTGAAGCAAACCCAGCCAAGACCCGAGCTCTATCACAATTGGATACCCCAAAAGACCTCAAACAAATACAAATATTGATAGGATGCGTGGCGGCTCTAAGCCGCTTTATCTCCCGCTTAGGAGAAAAGGCATTACCCCTTTATCGCCTTCTGCGGCGCACCGAACACTTCGAGTGGATGGATGCCGCCACGGCCGGACTAGAAGAAATAAAATCCATACTAGCAACAAATCCGGTCCTGGCCGCGCCCAACACAGGCGAACCAATGCTGTTATACATCGCAGCAACCCATCATGTTGTAAGCGCGGTGCTCGTTGTCGAACGAGAAACGGACGGACACAAGTTCCCCCTCCAAAAACCAGTGTACTACGTGTCCACTGTCCTAACTCCATGCAAGTCACGGTACCCGCATTACCAAAAGATAGCATACGCGCCGTTCATGGCATCCCGGAAGCTGTGACACTATTTCCAAGAGTGTTCAATAACAGTGGCATCCGAAGTACCCCTTAGTGATATTATAAACAACCGCGATGCAACGGGCCGGATTAACAAATGGGCCATCGAGCTCCTCCCGTTTGACATAACTTACGAGCCAAGGTGAGCTATCAAGTCGCAGGTTTTGGCCGACATCATTGCCGAATGGACTGAAGCCGAACTCCCTAAAGAGTACGGCGCATACTCCAACTGGATCATGCACTTCGACGGCTCCAAAATATTGGCTGGCCTAGGGGCTGGCGTCATTCTGACGTCCCCAACCGGAGATACAGTCCAATACATAATTCAGATAATGTACACGGATTCCAACAACGCAGCCGAATACGAGGCCCTTTTACATGGTCTCCAGATGGCAGTCTCCATGGGCATTCAGCGCCTAGAGGTCCGTGGGGATTCAAACCTCGCAATATCCCAAATAAATGGATACTTTGACGCCAAGGATCCGAAAATGGCAGCTTACCGCAACGCCATTGTAAAGATGTCAGCTCGGTTTGAGGGGCTCGAATTTCATCACATAGCCCGGGAGAATAACCAAGCGGCAGACGTGTTGGCACGCATTGGTGCCAAACGTGAGACCGTCCCTCCCAACATCTTGCTAGAGAGGCTGTTCAAGCCATCAGTATCATGGGAAGGAGAGTCCAGAAACAATAGCCTGGACACAACCACACTGCCCCTCACCGAACATTCTGACACAGTCGGGGGCTCCGCCAATGAAACAACGTCATCAGCACACACAATAATGGCAGTCATTGCCCCTTGGACAGAACCATTCCTAGCCTACCTAACTAGGCAGGAACTTCCCGAGGACCAAAACAAGGCCCGCTGCATAGTGCGGCGATCTAAAGCCTACAAAGTCTACGAGGGAGAGCTTTACAAGAAAAGCACAACCGAAGTCCTTCAAAGGTGTATCTCCGAAGAGGAAGGGCGAGACCTTCTGGCTGAAGTTCATGCCGGACTCGGCGGGCACCACGCCGCAGCCCAGGCCCTTGTAAGCAAGGCCTTCCATAATGGATTTTATTGGCCAACGGCACGGGCAGACGCTCAGGACTTAGTGCAGTGATGTGTTGGTTGCCAGTTATTCGCCAACCAAAGCCACATGCCGCCTACCGCCCTACAAACTATACCCATTACCTGGCCTTTTGCGGTCTGGGGGCTTGACATGGTTGGACCCCTTAAAGGAGGAACCCACAAGCAAAAATATCTACTGGTCATGGTGGACAAATTCACCAAATGGATAGAAGCCAAGCCTATAAAGACGGTCGAATCCGGACCAATTATAGACTTCATATCCGGGGTCGTACACCGTTACGGCGTCCCCCACAGCATCATAACCGACAATGGCACAAACTTCACGGCCGATGAAGTCAAACTTTGGTGCAAAAACATGGGCATTAAGCTCGACTATGCTTCAGTCTATCACCCTCAAACTAATGGTCAATTTGAACGGGCCAACGGTCTCATTATGAGCGGCATCAAACCCAGACTAGTGCGATCCCTCAAGGAATCTAACACGCACTGGGTAGAGGAGCTTGACTCCGTAATCTGGGGGCTGCCGACCACGCCGAATCGTACCACCGGATTCACACCATTTTTTATGGTATACGGCGCAGAGGCAGTACTGCCATGTGACATAATCCATGACTCACCTCGAGTGCGCATGTATGAAGAAAGAGAAGCCAAGCTCGATCAGCAGGACAGCTTGGATGCATTGGAGGAGGAGCGCGACGTGGCAAAATCTCGTTCCGCATTCTATCAATAGCAGGCTCGAAGATACCAAAGCAGAGAAGTACGGGCCAAAACTTATAACATTGGCGAACTAGTTCTACGCCTGCCAGACAAGAAAATGTATAAATTAAAGCCCAAATGGGAGGGTCCCTTCATAATCGACCAAGTACTGACCGGCGGAGCGTACCGTCTGCGAAACGCACCGGACAACCGACTCGAGCCGAACCCATGGAACACAGCACGCCTACGAAGATTCTACGCCTAGCGCCGGACTCCGTGTTCGTCTCCTTCCTCTGTCCCTTTTTGTTTATTATTTTTATTTTAGCTATCCGGGATTTTGTTCCTTCTCCCTACCCCTTTTTCTTCTCCCAAGCCCTTAGGGGCTTGCCTGCGCATTGTTCGCACATACCCGACGCGCCAGCCGCGCTCATAATACTTGGGGGCTTCTTTACCAAGAAGTTTATATAAAACAGGCCTCATGCCCAAAACATGTGTGACACTTCAGCATGAACCTTTTATACACCATTATATGCATCGATATGACTTAAGTTTTGGCCAAGCTGGGTTGCCTGGTTCCTGTGCTTACCCCTATGTTCCTGTTCGTTCGGCTAGGTGGTAAAGGGAGCACCTCTGCGATTGTTACTGCTGGGTCAGCTGGATGTGTACCTCAGACTGGGTGAAGCCGAAAGCAAGCGTTCTTAAGAGAATATTCGGTCGGTGAACTAAAAGATGATCTTTCGTATTTATTCATCTGCCCCCAGATGCTTTTCTGCTCTTTCTAGTAGTTCAGACATGCACTTTAGGGCATGTCTCCCAGGGAAAGGAACCCCTAACGGAACTATTCTCCCTGGAAGATGTTTCTTACTAACCATGTAATATAACATAACTAGTTGGGCACTTGTCTGCTAAAGCACTTATGACCCCTACGCGTTGTCTCCATGCATGCCCCGGTTCTTACATAATCGAGAGGGTATTCGGACACACTCCGGACTATAGGGTCCAGAGGTCGAAGCGAAAAGGTCCGCAATGACAAACGATCTACAATCCGACTAGAAGGCATTTTTCATGTCATTTTAAATTACAGAGTCAATCCGACTCGGCATATTCTTCTTCAATACCATCCAACAGGCGGTCTAATTTATAGTCCTGTTGGGAATACTTTGCAGCCAGCTCAACCTGGCCATATACTAAGCTGACTGGGATCTCCTTTCCGTCACGACCTATAGGGCTGACCTCGGCCATGTGGTTTGGGTCAGCCTTTGTGTACCGAGTCTTCACCATGGCCCAGGCCTCCCTGGCACCTTGACGGCAGGCCGATATCTTCCACAATTGGAAGCGCTGCCGCACTCCCTCCAGCTTCTTTGTAAGCTCTCCAAGGCCTTCGGACATGGAGAGGGATGGACACATAGCCTGGATGACGCTTTGCATTGCCTGCCGAACTCGTTCGTGTAGTTGCAACAGCTCGGGAAAAAGGTCTTCCGTTGATTCGGGCATTTCCTCCGCAGGACGACCCATCAGCAGACCTACAGACATAGCTCTGTCAATCGACTTCCTCGCCGAATTCTTTCTTTTTCAAGATTCGTTCAAGTACTTACTAAAAATGTCGCGTCGAAGTCGCCGATTCTCCTTTACGGAAGCAGACAGCTGAATACGAACATCCTTTAGTTCCTCGCCCAGCTGGGTATTGGCGTCTTGAAGTTTGTTCTTCTCTTGCCTCACCCTCGTCAGCATGCTCTCGCCAGCCTTTAGTTGGCGTAGGAGTTGTTGCTTGTCCGGATTTACTCCGGCCCCATCTGCACTATTATCGTCAGGGTTGCACACCTGCCGCACTTCACAACAGAATTATCTTTCGAAGCATATAATACCTGCGGGCGTCCCCTTCACATTTTCTGAAGTGGCCAGTGCGGCCTCGAGTTGGGCCTTGCACTATTCAAGCTCCTGGGATAGTTGCATATTCTTCTTTGTAAGACACTTCACAGCACATGATCCTTAAAACAGTTATCTTATCTATTTCAAGTCTCGGGGGCTACTGACATATATAATCTTCAATTCTACTCACCTGTATGTCTTTTACATACAACTCCGTGGCTCTGGCTAGACCATTTTGAGCAGCACGGAGATACGCATCTCCTATATTAAAGGCGTCCAACGCCTTTGGGGGAAAACATGCGTCACGAAGAATAGTCCGGTGACGCCTGTGGTTCAGGGCAGTCTCCACCTCTGAATTGGTGGCAGATAGCCCGTCGGCGTCCTCTGTCGGAGGAGCGCCTGAGGCGCGCTCCGTGTCCGTCTCCGCTTCCGGACCCGGCCTTGAACCTTGGCTGGCGAACATAGTCCGGCGAGCTCTCTTCTTTCTAAGAAAATCATGAGCGTTAGTAAAACTCAAGGGCATAAACCCTAGGCGTTAAATTCGCACGTCGTACCATTGCGCTTGAATCTTGATCTGGTCCGCACTTCTTTTTGTCCCACCTGGCTTCAGCGGCCCTTGTTGGCTGCCCACCGCGGGCTCGGCCTTCCGCCTCAAGGATTTACCCTGCAAAAACACTATTAGTTTACAGCATGCAAGATAAAGCGTGAGAATACTGGGATTTCGGTCTCGGTTACCTTTGAGGCTGGAAGTAGTCCGGGATAGTCGGCTGTGATGGCCACTAAGGAGTTGTCCTTGCTCAATTGATGAAACACTCCATCGATTAACTTCACACATAAGTCCGGGTCTTCTTGGGAGTCCGGATCGAGGGACCATTCTGGGTCCTCGGGTTGTGGAGGAGGGCTATTTATTTCCTTCACAGCCTGGCGCAGCTCCTGCGTTTAACATTGATAGACTAAGTACTTGACTATGGGAATTTTAAAAGCGGGTAGACAAGTGAAGGTGTTCGCTCACCCAACTAGGCGGATTGTACATGGAGAATCCACCCTCCGGGTTGACACGGAGGAATTCTTCCTCTTCTCCCTTGAACAAAGCGGATAAGATTCTCGTTAAAGTGGCGGCCGAATCTGGCCCCTTGCGACCGCACCGGGTGGCGTCATCGTCCCCGTTGAAATCCCACATGGGGTGGCCTCTGTATTGAAGCGGCTGCACCCCTCGCGTGATGCATATGGCCATGACCTTGATCATGGTCAGTCCGAAATGAGCCAACAACCTTATCTAGCCCATCAGGTACAGGACGTCCCTGTCAGCTTCCCTCTGAGGGTTCCGCGGGCGCCAGCTCAGGCACTTCTTCAACGGGGCATTATTGAACTCGGGGAGGCCGATCCGTATAGGGTCCAGCAGGGGGACGTCATCTATATAAAACCACTCGAGGGCCAGTCTTCGGACGCCCTCTTTGGGGTACCGGATAGATATCCGGTCCCGGCGATGCGCCATAGTTTGGCTCCGCCCACTTGATAAATAGACCCTCCTGAGAATGGGGCACAAGGCAAAACAACCTCTTGCACAGCGCGAAATGGGCCTCAACACCCAAGAATAGCTCGCAGAGAGCCACGAAGCCCGCAATGTGCAGAATGGAGGCGGGCGTGAGGTTGTGTAGCTGGAGGCCGTAGAACTCCAGCAACCCTCAGAGAAATGGATGAATTGGAAATCCTAGTCCTCTCATCAAATAAGGGACTAAGCATACCCTCTCTCCTTGAGAGGGATTGGGGACGCTCTCCGCCTGCTCTCCGCCGCTATAGGCAGCAATCCCGGCTCGAACTGGGACCATATATGCTGGGGGAGAAGCCCCTTGGACTGAAGCACTACTAACTCTCTATGTGGGACGGAACACCGCCCCCAATCTCCGGGCCGAGGGCTAGAGAGGCGAGAGGAGGAGCTGCACCGACCGACCATGGTGGAGTGGATCCCTGTCGGAAGCGTACTGATGAAGACTCGCGGAGGGAAGATGGTGCGAATTGGATCTAAATCCCCGTCTCTTTTATGGGCGGCTCATTAACGCAACCGGGGGGGATAAATGAAAAAATCCCCTGGCTTTTCGCATTCGTTTGACGCGTGGAAGATGGTCATTATGGGGCACAGAAGACGAAGAGGACAACACGCACTAGAAGCCAGACACTATTCGACGGGTGCAGGAAATTCGAAGGAGAACCCGCCTTGCAATGCCGAAGACAAATTGCACACCGGACTCGTCGTCATTGAAGCATGGTTCGGGGGCTACTGAGGGAGTCCTGGATTAGGGGGTGTCCGGATGGCCGGACTAAGACCTTTGGCCGGACTCCCGGACTATGAAGATACAAGATTGAAGACTCCGTCCCGTGTCCGGATGGGACTTTCCTTGGCGTGGAAGGCAAGCTTGGCGATACGATATGAAGATCTCCTCCCATTATAACCGACTCTGTGTAACCCTAGCCCTCTCCGGTGTCTATATAAACCGGAGAGTTTTAGTCCATAGGACGAACGACAATCATACCATAGGCTAGCTTCTAGGGTTTAGCCTCTCTGATCTCGTGGTAGATCTACTCTTGTACTACCCATATCATCAATATTAATCAAGCAGGAGTAGGGTTTTACCTCCATCAAGAGGGCCCAAACCTGGGTAAAAACATCGTGTCCCTTGTCTCCTGTTACCATCCGCCTTGACGCACAGTTCGGGACACCCTACCCGAGATCCGCCGGTTTTGACACCGACAACCGACATTACCCGCTCAATCCATATGTGCCAATCATGACTCTTGAGACCAAATATCTTCAATTTATCAAGACTTGCTCCCCTCTTTAGATTCGCTGCATACCCATCGGGGAACATCAACTGCATTTTCACCCACAAGATAATTTCCCTTGTAGCTGGCCTTCCAAGATTGAACCATGCCTTCGGCTTCGTCCAGTTCTGCTTTCCTTTTGGTTCTTTCATATTTTGTAACGGCCTATCACATAGCGCCTCCAGATCGACTCTAGCCTTAGTATTATACTTTGACTTCCCATCTATGTCGAACAATGTACCAAAAAGTGCCTCGGCGATATTCTTCTCAGTGTGCATCACGTCGATGTTGTGTGGGCAAAGGAGGTATTTGAAGTAAGTCAGATCCCATAAGCATGTCTTGTGAGTCCAGGCGTGCTCAGAATTATACCCCTTGAAGTACCCTAGACGCTCTGGATCTGGATCGAGAGCATTTAACTGATCCAGGGTCTGTTGGCCTATAAACGCAGGTGGTGCAGAGTTTTTGACAACTCTACCTCTGATGAAGTTCTTCTTGTCTTTCCTGAACTTATGGCAAGGATCCATGAACTGTCTATGCATGTCGAAGCAAGAAAACTTGCGACCGGCCTAAATCCAACGAAACTCAAGACTCTCTTTCATGTGGGACATGGGAACCTTCCATGCACACACCAGCCAACGAATAGCACATACACCGACAAGTCATGCGTCGAGTACATGTACCAGACACGCATTATGAAGTTCCGTTTGCTATAGGCGTCGTATGTCTTGAACCCATTATCCTAGGCTTCTTGCAATTCGTCCTTAAGCGGCTGCATGTACGCATTCATATTTTTTTTCCAGATAGTTGGGCCCTGGAATTATCAACGTCAGGAAAATGTTCTTTCTTTGCATAGTCTGTCCGGGGGGAGATTGAGTGGAAAGACAAATACGGGCCAACAACTATCTTGGGCTGCCGTCATACCAAACACACTCAACCCGTCCGTGCTGACGCCGACTCGAGGATGCCTCAGATCTGCCGCTTTGTCTGCATGTAATTCATCAAACTTTTTCCATGCAACACCATCCAATGTGTGAACCATCATCAGATTCCCATCAGCACCTAGTTCGGTTCTTTTGCCTGTTTTGTGCCATGTCATCTGTATGTTCGTCTCTTCGACCATGAAAAGACGTTGAAGTGTTGGTACGATTGGCATATACCGAAGAACACTAACAGGGATTTTGGTCTGTGTCTTCTCACCCATACCGTTGTCTACCACAACTTAACTGGAAGACTTGCAAATGGGACAATAGTTCAAGTCCGCATAGTCAAGCCTAAATAAGGCACATCCTTTCTCACAGGCATGTATCTTCTCATAGGGCATCTTCCGTGCACACAGGATTTTGTCCGACTGGTACAGGTTTGCAGGCATTACATGGCCTTTGGGTAGAAAGCGTCCAAATATTGTCATCATTGCGTCATAGCAATCTCTGCCCAAGTTGAACTGAGCCTTCAGAGCCATTACTTGTGAGATGGCATCCAACTGACAAAGCTCAGTGTGCTCGTGAAGCATATGTTTTGAAGACTCCAACATTTCATTGAAGGCCTTTGCAGATTCCTCCATCTCCTCGTCTGAATCCCGAGCATCATCATAGTCTTGCACCATGTTTTCCATCCCGGTACCATTCTTATCGGTGCAACGATGATCCACCTCAGCTCGGTCACATTGGGCAGACTCACCATGATATGTCCACACCGTATAATCGGGCGTAAAACCACTCTTCTGCAGGTGTTTGCCCATTTCAGTCTCTGTCCTCTTTTCCCAATTGCTGCACCGGAAATAGGTGCACCAGGTTTTCCTCTGGCCATTTGCAAATGCGTCTTGCACAAACCCCTTGGTTTTTGTGAACCATTCAGTGATCCATTTGTTCTGACCAGTGTGACCGGTATACATCCATGCACGATCACTCATCTTGACTTTCAGAGCTACTGGACACACAACAAATATATATATATATATATATATATATATATATATATAATTCACCATGTATATATTCATCAATTGATCTACTTTGTCAATTTTATTACGTCCATGCAACCTACACTCTAATAGGTAATGATAGGTCCTAATCCCACCCGAGTATGTGTAGATTGGGTTCATTTTCCCATGCTATGCTCCGGATCCAACGCAAAATTTCGGCAGCACCTCCCCGTTGTTCTCCTGATACACGTCTCTGCACAGAGAGGATGTGTACCCGGAGAACAACAGGGGAGGCACTGACAAAATTTATGCGTCGGATCCGGAGCAAAGCATATGGGAAAACGAAGCCAATCTACACATACTCGGGCTGTCCATGGATAGCGTTGGACAATTCGAAAGAATCAAGGTTATAAATATGCAAATGCATGCATATTTATAACTATAACGCTTTCGAACGGGAGACACATATTGGTTATGCATACTGATGATTCAAGACACATATATAGCTAGCTATCAAGTTTCATCGGCACGAACACCGGAACAGAGAAAATAATTAATGGGGGAGGAGGACATACATGTCATTTGTGCTCACCCACGAACGAAGGGGCAGAGCTCGTCAAACGCATGGCGAGGTCGTCGAACACCAAACCTCGCTGTGATGAAACAACTACACATTTAAATCAACCCAATCAACACAATTATATATGATGTTTTTCATAACAAAATCGAAAAATATATGACCTAACTCATAATTCACAAATATATGACCACGTCGGCCTCTGGAAGGCCAAAGAGCACCTTTTCGGGAGGTTTTGGTGGTCGGGGTGTCGTGTCAGTGTTGGGGTCGGGGTGTTGTTTCGGGGTCGGGGTGTCGTGTCGGGGTCGGCGTGTCGGGGTGTGGTGTCGTGGTGTCGGGGTCAGGGTGTCGGGGTGTGGTGTCGGGGTTGGGGTGCCGGGGTCAGGGGTCGGGGTGTTTCCTTCTATCCTTCTTCTTCTTTCCTTCTCTTCTTCTTCTTTTTTCTTCTTCTTTCCTTCCTTCTTCTTCTTCTATCCTTCTTCTTCTTTCCTTTCTTCTTCTTCTTCTTCTTTCCTTTCTTCTTCTTCTTCTTTTTTCATCTTTTCTCTACTTCTTTTACTTCTTTTCTTTTCTTCTTTTCTTATTCTTCTACTTCTTCTACTTCTTTTCTTCTTCTTCTTTTTCATCTTTTTTCTACTTCTTTTCTTTTCTTCTTTTCTTCTTCTTCTACTTCTACTTCTTTTCTTCTTCTTCTTCTTTTCTTCTACATATTCTTTTTTCTAACACTAACACTAAATCTTCTCTTTTATAACACTAAATCTAACACTAACACTAACACTAACAATTAAACAACAATTAAACAGCAAAAAAAGAAAAAACAGAAAAAAATACTCACCGGAGCCAGGGCGACGCTGGCGTCGGGGTGGTGGGCGGGTGGGGGCGGCGGGGATCCGGGGCAGTGGGACGGCCGGGCGGTGGGGGCGGGGGCGGTGGCGGGGCGGCGCCGGGCGGCGGGGGCGGTGGCGGGGGCGACGCCGGGCGGCGGGGGTGGGGGCGGCGCCGGGCGGCGGGATGGTGGGGCGTCGGTGTGTGAGGGAGGGGGCGGTGGCGGGGGCAGCGCCGCGCGGCGGGGACGGAGGCGGTGGCGGGGGTGGCGTCAGGCGGCGGTGGCGGGGGCGATGGCGGGGCCGGCACCGGGCGGGGCACCGGGGCGTCAGCGGGTGGGGTAGGGGGAGGGGGCGGGGGCGGTGCCAGGCGGTAGGGGCGGGTCCGGTGGCAGGGGCGGCGTAGGGCGGCGGGGGCGGGGGCGGCGCCGGGCGACGGGGACGGCGCGGTGGGTGGACGATGTGGGCGTCGGGGAGGAGGGAGGGAGGATAGACAAAGTAACGGGCGGGGGAGGTGGCTCGGCCGTTAGTTAGGTTAGTTAGGTTAGCATTTGCCGTCCGCCCCTCCTTTGTCATCTGCTTTTGTTCATCTTTGTCGTCTGCTGCGGACGGCAAAGAGGGGGGACGTTATGTTTTTTCGTTAGTGGGTGCCACCTCCCTCTTTGCCGTGAGCCAGCAGACGGCGAAGATTCTTTGCCGTCAGCCAGCGGACGGCAAAGAAATGGCCGATGGCAAAGACCTTCTTTGCCGTCTGCCATTTGTTTGCCATCTGCTTCTTGGTAGCTGATGGCAAAGACCTTCTTTGCCATCCGCTAGCTGACGGCAAAGAGATGGCAGACGGTAAATTCCCTAATTCCAGTAGTGTCATTGCTGCACAGAAGAATTATGTCCTGAAAGCACCGCTGGGTGCCAGGCCTGCTGCAGATGCAACTGCAGTCGTTGTGAACGTTTGGCAGAGCAAATCTAATGACTACTCAATAGTTCAGTGTGCCATGCTTTACGGCTTAGAACCGGGACTTCAACGATGTTTTGAACGTCATGGAGCATATGAGATGTTCCAGGAGTTAAAGTTAATATTTCAAGCAAATGCCCGGATTGAGAGATATGAAGTCTCCAATAAGTTCTACAGCTGCAAGATGGAGGAGAATAGTTCTGTCAGTGAGCATATACTCAGAATGTCTGGGTATAACAATCACTTGATTCAACTAGGAGTTAATCTTCCGAATGATTGCGTCATTGACAGACTTCTTCAATCACTACAACCAAGCTACAAGAGCTTTGTGATGAACTATAATATGCAAGGGATGAACAAGACTATTCCCGAGCTCTTAGCAATGCTAAAGGCTGTGGAGGTAGAAATCAAAAAGGAGCATCAAGTGTTGATGGTCAACAAGACCACTAGTTTCAAGAAAAAGGGTAAAGGGAAGAAGAAGGGGAACTTCAAGAAGAACAGCAAACAAGTTGCTGCTCAAGAGAAGAAACCCAAGTCTGGACCTAAGCCTGAGACTGAGTGCTTCTACTACAAACAGACTGGTCACTGGAAGCGGAACTGCCCCAAGTATTTGGTGGATAAGAAGGATGGCAAGGTGAACAAAGGTATATGTGATATACATGTTATTGATGTGTACCTTACCAGAGCTCACAGTAGCACCTGGATATTTGATACTGGTTCTGTTGCTAATATTTGCAACTCAAAACAAGGACTATGGATTAAGCGGACACTGGCCTAGGACTAGGTGACGATGCGCGTGGGAAATGGTTCCAACCGTCAGCACGCTACCTCTACATCTACCTTCGGGATTAGTTTTAGACCTAAATAATTGTTATTTGGTGCCAGCGTTGAGCATGAACATTATATCTGGATCTTGTTTGATGCGAGATGGTTATTCATTTAAATCTGAGAATAATGGTTGTTCTATTTATATGAGTAATATCTTTTATGGTCATGCACCCTCAAGAAGTGGTCTATTTTTGATGAATCTCGATAGTAGTGATACACATATTCATAATGTTGAAACCAAAAGATGCAAAGTTGATAATGATAGTGCAACTTATTTGTGGCACTGCCGTTTAGGTCATATTGGTGTAAAGCGCATGAAGAAACTCCATACTGATGGACTTTTGGAATCACTTGATTATGAATCACTTGGTACTTGCAAACCATGCCTCACGGGCAAGATGACTAAAACGCCGTTCTCCGAAACTATGGAGTGAGCAAATAATTTGTTGGAAATCATACATACTGATGTATGTGGGCCAATGAATATTGAAGCTCGCGGCGGGTATCGTTATTTTCTCACCTTCACAGATGATTTAAGCAGATATGGGTATATCTACTTAATGAAACATAAGTCTGAAACATTTGTAAAGTTCAAAGAATTTCAGAGTGAAGTTGAAAATCATCGTAGCAAGACAATAAAGTTTCTACGATCTGATCGTGGAGGAGAATATTTGAGTTACGAGTTTTGTTTACATTTGAAACAATGCGGAATAGTTTCGCAACTCGCGCCACCCGGAACACCACAACGTAATGGTGTGTCCAAACGTCATAACCGCACTTTACTAAATATGGTGTGATCTATGATGTCTCTTAATGATTTACCGCTATTGTTTTGGGGTTATGCTTTAGAGACGTCTGCATTCACGTTAAATAGGGCACCATCAAAATCCGTTGAGACAACGCCTTATGAACTATGGTTTGGCAAGAAACCAAAGTTTTAGTTTCTTAAAGTTTGGGGCTGCGATCTTATGTGAAAAAGCTTCAACCTGATAAGCTCGAACCCAAATTGTAGAAATGTGTCTTCATAGGATACCCAAAGGAGACTGTTGGGTACACCTTCCATCACAGATCCGAAGGCAAGACATTCGTTGCTAAGAATGGATCCTTTCTAGAGAAGGATTTTCTCTCGAAAGAAGTGAGTGGGAGGAAAGTAGAACTTGATGAGGTAACTGTACCTGCTCCCTTATTGGAAAATAGTTCATCACAGAAACCAGTTCATGTGATGACTACATCAACTAGTGAGGAAGCTAATGATGTTGATCATGAAACTTCAGATCAAGTTACTACCGAACCTCATAGGTCAACCAGAGTAAGATCCGCACCAGAGTGGTACGACAATCCTATTCTGGAGTCATGTTACTTGACCATGGCGAGCCTACGAACTATGAGGAAGCGATGATGAGCCCAGATTCCGCAAAATGGCTTGAGGCCATGAAATCTGAGATGGGATCCATGTATGAGAACAAAGTGTGGACTTTGGTTGACTTGCCCGATGATCGGTAGGCCATTGAGAATAAATGGATCTTCAAGAAGAAGACTGACGCTGATGGTAATGTTACTGTCTACAAAGCTCGACTTGTTGCGAAAGGTTTTCGACAAGTTCAAGGGGTTGACTACAATGAGACTTTCTCACCCATAGAGATGCTTAAGTCTGTCCGAATCAGGTTAGCAATTTCCGCTTTTTATGATTATGAAATTTGGCAAATGGATGTCAAAACTGCATTCCTGAATGGATTTCTGGAAGAAGAGTTGTATATGATGCAACCAGAAGGTTTTATCGATCCAAAGGATGCTAACAAAGTGTGCAAGCTCCAGCGATCCATTTATGGACTGGTGCAAGCCTCTCGGAGTTGGAATAAACGCTTTGATAGTGTAATCAAAGCATATGGTTTTATACAGACTTTTGGAGAAGCCTGTATTTACAAGAAAGTGAGTGGGAGCTCTGTAGCATTTCTAATATTATATGTGGACGGCATATTATTGATTGGAAATGATATATAATTTCTGGATAGCATAAAAGGGTATTTGAATAAAAGTTTTTCAATGAAAGACCTCGGTGAAGCTGCTTATATATTGGGCATCAAGATCTATAGAGATAGATCAAGATGCTTAATTGGACTTCCACAGAGTACATACCTTGATAAAGTTTTGAAAAAGTTCAAAATGCATCAAGCAAAGAAAGGGTTCTTGCCTATAATACAAGGTGTGAAATTAAGTCAGACTCAATGCCCAACCACTGCAGAAGATAGAGAGAAAATGAAAGAAGTTTCCTATGCTTCAGCCATAGGCTCTATCATGTATGCAATGCTGTGTACCAGACCTGATGTATGCTTAGCAATAAGTTTAGTAAGGAGGTACCAAAGTAATGCAGGAGTGGATCACTGGACATGAGTCAAGAATATCCTGAAATACCTAAAAAGGACTAAGGATATGTTTCTCGTTTATGGAGGTGACAAGGAGCTAGTCGTAAATGGTTACGTCGATGCAAGATTTGACACTGATCCGGACGATTCTAAATCGCAAACCGGATATGTGTTTATATTGAACGGTGGAGCTGTCAGTTGGTGCAGTTCTAAACAAAGCGTCGTGGCGGGATCTACATGTGAAGGGGAGTACATAGTTGCTTTTGAAGCAGCAAATGAAGGAGTCTGGATGAAGGAGTTCATATTCGATCTAGGTGTCGTACCTAGTGCATCGGGTCCAATGAAAATCTTCTGTGACAATACTGGTGCAATTGCCTTGGCAAAGTAATCCAGATATCACAAGAAGACCAAGCACATCAAGAGATGCTTCAATTCCATCTAGGACCAAGTCTAGGTGGGAGACATAGAGATTTGCAAGATACATACGGATCTGAATGTTGCAGACCCGTTGACTAAGCCTCTTCCATGAGCAAAACATGATCAACACCAAGGCTCCATGGGTGTTAGAATCATTACTGTGTAATCTAGATTATTGACTCTAGTGCAAGTGGGAGACTGAAGAAATATGCCCTAGAGGCAATAATAAAGTTATTATTTATTTCCTTATATCATGATAAATGTTTATTATTCATGCTAGAATTGTATTAACCGGAAACATGATACATGTTGAATACATAGACAAACTGAGTGTGCCTCTACTTGACTAGCTCGTTTATCAAAGATGGTTATGTTTCCTAGCCATGGACAAAAGAGTTGTCATTTGATTAACGGGATCACATCATTGAGAGAATGATGTGATTGACTTGACCCATTCTGTTAGCTTAGCACTTGATCGTTTAGTATGTTGCTACTGCTTTCTTCATGACTTATACATGTTCCTGTGACTATGAGATTATGCAACTCCCGTTTACCGTAGGAACACTTTGTGTGCTACCAAACGTCACAACGTAACTTGGTGATTATAAAGGTGCTCTACAGGTGTCTCTGAAGGTACTTGTTGGGTTGGCATATTTCGAGATTAGGATTTGTCACTCCGATTGTCGGAGAGGTATCTCTGGGCCCTCTCGGTACTGCACATCAGTATAAGCCTTGCAAGCAATGTGACTAATGAGTTAGTTACGAGATGATGCATTGCATAACGAGTAAAGAGACTTGCCGATAATGAGATTGAACTAGGTATTGAGATACCGACGATAAAGATCTTCGTAGAATATGTGGGAGCCAATATGAGCATCCGATGACAAAGGGAATAACGTATGTTGTTATGCGGTTTGACCGATAAAGTTCTTCGTAGAATATGTGGGAGCCAATATGAGCATCCAGGTTCCGCTATTGGTTATTGACCGGAAACGTGTTTCGGTCATGTCTACATTGTTCTCGAACCCGTCGGGTCCGCACGCTTAAAGTTAGATGACAGTTATATTATGAGTTTATATGTTTTGATGTACTGAAGGTAGTTCGGAGTCCCGGATGTGATCACGGACATAACGAGGAGTCTCGAAATGGTCAAGACATGAAGATTGGTATATTGGACGACTATATTCGGACACCGGAATAGTTTCGGGGGCTATCAGATATATACCGGAGTACCAGGGGGTTACGAGAACCCCCCAGGGGGTTAATGGGCCACTTGGGCCCAAAGTGGAGAAGAGGAGGGGTGGCCAGGGCAGGCCGCGCGCCCCTCTCCCTCTAGTCTGAATTGGACAAGGAGGGGGGCGGCGCCCCCCTTTCCTTCCTCCCCTCTCTCCCTTCCTTCTCCCTCTCCTACTTGGACAAGGAAAGGAGGGAGTCCTACTCCCGGTGGGAGTAGGACTCCCCTTGGCGCGCCCCCTCCTGGACGGCCACCCCCTCCCCCTTGCTCCTTTATATACGGGGGCAAGGGGGCACCTCTAGACACAACAATTGATCATTGATCTCTTAGCCGTGTGCGGTGCCCTCCTCCACTATAATCCACCTCGATAATATCATAGCAGTGCTTAGGCGAAGCCCTGCATCGGTAGAACATCATCATCGTCACCACGCTGACGTGCTGACGGAACTCTCCCTCGACACTCGGCTGGATCGGGGTTCGAGGGACGTTATCGAGCTGAACGTGTGCAAGAACTCGGAGGTGCCGTGCTTTCGGTGCTTGATCGGTCGGGACGTGAAGACGTACGACTACATCAACCGCGTTGTGCTAACGCTTCCGCTTTCGGTCTACGAGGGTACATGGACATACTCTCCCCTCTCGTTGCTATGCATCACCATGATCTTGCGTGTGCATAGGAATTTTTTTGAAATTACTACGTTCCCCAACAGTTCTGTCTACCATCTTCCGCACATTCTTTGAAGAATGAAAATAAGATATAAATGGAAATAAGCTGTCAACTATTTTGAAATAAACAATATAAATTACTTAATAACTATGTTTGAGAAACTCACATAGCGGTAGAATTGGAAGCGTATCAACAAGGACCCAAATGTCTATATTGTCTTGGGCGATGTCAGGATCACCAAGATCCATGGTGACAAGCATACCCTGATGAAAATCATACATCTTGCAAAGTGCTTTCCAATTTAGGCAACCAAAATGGGTTACGCTCTCAAAATTGTATAGATTTACATCAAAATCCATACCATGATGGGTCCTTAGGTGAATTTTCTTTGTTTCCATACTTTTATGATCTTCAAAATTCATCCTCTCCAAGACATAGCATCTTGCATGGCATGGGATAAGCTAGTTGAATTGTAAAAGACGAAAATTACACGTTGAAGTAGTAGAAGTCGTGCTTAATTATGAAAAAACACTTGTCGTCGTTGTGTACCGTTTCAACATCGAAGGTCTCCTGAAGCTTAATGCTGAAGCAACGACCTTCGTCCAAGTGAGGCCTGTCGCATAGACCTCGGTCGTCGTTGCACCATTCGCACTCCCCCGGGAGACTTTCGTCGTCCGGTGACGACGTTTCCTATGTTCATAATTCAAAGATTAAACTTGTACAATTAAATATATGTACTACAAAAACTAAATTAGATCTTTATTATTCATCATGGGTTGACTATCGGTCTGCCGAGTCTTTTCTTGAAAACTCTCAGCTCATGTGGTGGATACATTCGACCGTTGGTGATTATCGCTCCTCCTTTCGTCCCCAAGTGCATTACACCAAAATCTCTAGCACACGGAACGAAGGAGAAGCGACCCCCATGACAAAAGTCGGGATTTTTCGTCCTCTCATATATGGTGGAGACTCTCCCTCACTGATTCCTCTCTGACATTTGCGACTGTTGGTGATGGTCATTGCTCCTCCTTCCCCTAGTGCATAACAAAGGTCTAGCATAAGGAGAAGAAGGAGAAACGACGCCCACGACAATAGTCAGGATTCTTCGTCCTCTCTCATATATGGTGGATACACTCCCTCACTGATTTTTCGACCGTCGGTGATGGTCGTTATTCCTCCTTCCCCTAGTGCATAACAAAGGTCTAGCACAAGGGGAAGAAGAGGAAAACCGACCCCCACGACAATAGTCGGGATTCTTCTTCTCTCATATATGGTGCAGACTTTCTCCCTCACTCATTTGTTGACTGTCATGTATGGAGCCTCGATAGACTTAAAGTCAACCCGAAATGTCATTTAATTATCTTTCTAAAAAATCCAGGCCACTCGATATTTCCTACATATTCTAGCACAAGTCATGCCAAAATTCACGGAAAAATCCGGCATGACCTTTGCTAAAAAAGGACACATCGAGCGCCTGAAATTTGCCGGAACGAAAATTAATCAACACTCTGGCAAAACATAGGCTACTCGGAGGTGTTACCTGCAAACATGGCCGGCCCCTTGGGCAAACACATATCCTATTTGAGCAACACAAGATATACATGTTTATATCTACATCATATGAGCGTTCAAACTTGATGGTCATTGCATTTCAATGGTTGAAAATATGAACAAAAACATTTCAAAATATCTTATAGGACTCATATTGACACAGAGATTTGGCTGGTCTTACCTCAAGGTCAGAGGGGGTCGGTGATAGGGATGACGACGGGGATATTGAGGGGCTCCTTGATTTCTGCAAAAACAAATACCCTATAAGCTATCAACTTATCAAATGCATACGCCTTGCATAGTGCTCTCCAATTTGAGCATTCAAAATAGGAGTAATTATTCAATTTGAGCATTCAATAAGCAAAACCAAATCGTAAAATAAATTAGTATTCAAATTAGCATGCATTCAATAAGCAAAACTAAATCATCTCTTGTGTCTGTATATCGTCGAATATTATCACTAATACATCTCGAATAGTGTCATACATATAACATCACTAATACATCTAAAACCCAAGCAAACGACGGGTATCGGCACGGGCGATGGACACCCAAAGAGAAGAAACCATCACATGATCATAGCTCCAGTGAGATCCCTGAACAACCTGCCAGGTATTAGAGAACCTGCCCTCCAACAACCATGTAGCGACGGACGTGCTCGTCCACCTCGCTGACACGGTGACGTACCACCTCTGCGGGGTCCTCAAGCCTCCGCACCATCACTGGCCCACGTGACCGCCACCAAAGAAGGTTCGGGTCAACGACGGGCTGGCTCCTCACCAAGCTGCGCCCCCCGGAAGGTAGCACCTCCCAGTACCAGCCTGACGGAGCCCAGTCCCGGACATGGCCCCTCTGATCAAGCAGGCCTCCTCCGCCAAGTTAACAACGAGGATGCGGGATAGGCATCGTCGACACCGATGCGGGAATAATTGCTTTAACTAAAAAAATAACAACAAATGTGACATGTTCAAAATATGACATGTCCACTTCAAAACGAATCAACCTAGAATTCTGTTAAATACACCTAAAAATAAACTAGTTATATTAATTTTCTTACTAAAAATAAACTAGTTCTATTAATTCAACTAGTTCAACTAAGCACTTACTATAAATAAAAAACTAATTCTTACTAAAAAAATAAACTAGTTCAACTAGTTCTGTTAAGTTTCTTACTAATTCTATTATACACTTACTAAAAAACAGTAAAATAGTTACATTATACAAGAACAGTAAAAAATAGTCTAGGGTTTAGGAGAGAAGGAGGGAGGAGGGGGCGGCCAGAGGAGGAGGGTGGAGGGGGCGGACGACGGAGGAGGGAGGAGGGGGCGGCCAGAGGAGGAGGGCCGGGGGGGGCGACCGGTGGAGGAGGGAGGAGGGGGGACCGGAGAAGGAGGAAGAAGGGGGCGGCCAGAGGAGGAGGGAGGAGGGGAGGAGGAAGGAGGAGGGACTACCTCAGTGGAGGAGGAACGACGGCGGCGAGCGACGACGGTCATCGGGGAACGGCGATGGCGGCAGATGATGGGGGCGTGGGGGAGAGAGTGAGGGGGGTCGTCGGTCGCGCAGGGACGATAAGGTAGGGTTAGTAACAGTGCGTGTCGAAGAAAAGCGCTACTACTACGGAGCATAGCAGTTGCGTCGGAATACGCGGTGCTGCTAAGTGGGGCTAGCCATATGCGCCCAGTTCAAACTTAGCAGCAGGGTGTTTCGCTAAAACTTGTTGTTGCTAAAAGGATAGCAGTAGCGCGTCTTACTGACAGCGCTACTACTAAGTAGTAGCAGCGCTTCATTTTACCCAGCGCTACTGTTAAGATTCTGTGTATAAGGGTTTCCTTAGTACTGTGTTACTGTTTGAAGAAGAAAAAAGCCACAGCAAGAAGCATTCTTTGCCGAAAGGTCAAGGGCGCGCCTATGTCTCGCTTATAGCGAGACGTAGGTTGTGCTCGCGTTAGGCCCCACACTAAATGGGCTGAACCAACGCGAGAGGCCACATGCCGCTGACTCTTTTTCTTCGACTTCTTGGCATTTTCTGTTTAATCTTCTTTATTTATTATTGGTTTAAACTTTCAAATATTCTAAATAAATGTATTAAAAACCTTTACATAAAGCATTTTCAAAAAGTTAAATATGTACAGATAAAATATTTCTGATGTATACAGAAAATGTATTCTAAACATATACAATGTGTGTGAAATAGGTTGATCACATATTTAAAAATATATATTATTCAAACATTTGAAGAAAAGTATAAATGAAAAGTTTGAAAAATATTTATCAAGCATTTGAAAAATATAAGATGTGTGTAGAAAAAAAATGTTTGCCATGTATATGAAAAATATATACAGAAAACAAATGTGCATGAAAAACTGTAGATAAGTTGTTTAAAAAATGTTAAATGCGAATAGAGAAAATATTTCTCATGTATATGGAAAATATATATATATAATATACAATTTGTATGAAAAATGTTAATCACGTATTTAAAAAAATGTTAATCAAGAATCTAAAAAAATCTTAATCTAGAATTTTAAAAATGTTAAATCTGTATAGAAAAATATATTTGTTATTTATACAAAAAAATATATACAAAAAAATAACGTGTATGAAAAAATGTTGATCATGTTTATAAAAACGTTCCCGCAGTATAAAAAAACGTAAATTGTGTATGAGTTTTTTATTGCCTTTAGAATAATCTTGACCATATATGGAAAAATATTGACCATTTATTTAAACAATTATTAATCTTACATATTTAAAATGTGAAACATGTATGAAAAATATATAAGTATTAAATGTTCAATCTTATATTTTTATAAATCTTAAATATAAATTATTAAATAAATAAGTCACATAAATGTTCAATGTGTATGAAAAATATTACTCATAACATTATTTGTTTTCAAAAAAGGTTAAAAAATTCACTAATGTTAAATGTGTATATAAAGTATGTATCTAATGAATATGAAAATTACAGAATGTGTACTCAGAAAAGTTGTCATATGTTAAAAAAACCAATGAAAATTGAGGAAAGAAACAAAGGAAAACAAAGACACCTCACGCCCTCGCCAAGGCGGCCTCCTCTCTTCCTTCTGAGTGTCATGTGTGGCTAGCAACTTTGCTTGTTATAATTTCTATCCGTTTGAACATTATATTATCTAATATAAAGGATGGAGTTTCAAAAAAAAGCTAAAAGGAGGAGGAGTGACGCTGCAACATCACCATATGTCATGGCCCAACCTCAAGCTCCCCGGCAACGCGGAGAAATCACGGCCTGGTTTGCTAGCTGGCACCGAGAAGCCAAGCACCCTTAGCAGAGAAACTTTGGAAGGTTGCGCCGGTAAATGAAAGCACGTCGTAGAAAAGCCGAAGGCCGATGACTAAATGCAGTGTCACAATCCGAAGTGGGAGCGCACTGGGAGACTCTAAAGGGGGATTGGTCACTGGCCCTCGCAATTGCGATCGACGATGGTAGTGCAGTGGCTGTTACCACCGGAGTGGAGGGCAGTGGT
The DNA here is from genome assembly GCF_018294505.1 of Triticum aestivum. Lineage (NCBI taxonomy): Eukaryota > Viridiplantae > Streptophyta > Magnoliopsida > Poales > Poaceae > Triticum > Triticum aestivum. Next base: position 71,873,081 of record NC_057795.1, read on the forward strand.
TCAGGGGGCAATGAGCTCAGCTCAGCTAAAAAAATACTCCCTCTGTAAACAAATATAAGAGCGTTTAGATCACTAAAATAGTAATCTAAACATTCTTATATTAGTTTACGGAGGGAGTATAAGCTAGGGAGGTTGAACCTTCCTTTCTAAAGAGAAAAAACAGAGCTTACCATTTAACTAGCGTCACACAATGACTACCATACATTACAAAAACATTAGAGGGACGGATTTAAGATTTAGCACCATTATACGTACCAATAATATGGATTTATAATCCTTCACAAGTACAAATTTGAGTCCTCAGAATGTCATACGTACATAAGAAGTTCAGAACAATGTCCATAAATTTGGGTTACAAATGTGTAATAAGGTGCAGAAAGCACAAGAATTAGATATGCACAAGAATAATCTTACAAGTGCAGATTCTATTCGAGTATGCTTCCGGAATGCTTGGCATAGAATGTTCTTGAATGTTTATGAAATCAGGCTTTGGTCATCAGACATCAGGTTTCTTCTTCTTTGGCACATACTGTCGAGCCCATAGATGTTTTCCCCTGGTCATGAACTTGACTCTCCTGTTCCCATCAAGAACACGGAATAGTGTCATCTGCGAGTAAAATGTAACGTGTGCGTAAAGTGGTGGCCTACTTTCGATTGGCTCCTCTACACTTATTTCTTCAATATCTCCATAGTGCCTGTGACAAGGAAGAAATTAGTGAAATAAAGTTAGCAACGTCCTATATAGGCAAAATTAATGCGTTGAATTCAAACTACTGTAGATAAATTTTTCTCCTCAAATTCTTTTTGTTTTCTTTATTATAGCCTTTCCTGTCTTTTATGTCAATCATATAATATTATTATTTTAAAGGAGGATAACCCCCAGCCTCTGCATATATCAAATTGACCACGTTAACTAGTAGATTTTAGATTTTGCAACATCTATTGTCGCCTTCACAGATTGAGAGGTCCGGGTGTATGTCTTCACACCTCTCTGTGTATGTGGACTTCACGGCGGTTTTTATGGTGGCTATCAAAGAAGATAACAGAAACATATTTTCAAGCTTTGATGAGGTTACCGGTCTTGCTAGCAATGTGCACAAGATCTTAGTGCCTACTACCCTTGTTCGTGTATCGATCTCAATGGCATCCCTCTTGATTTTTTGGACATTTGCACTCAATTCCCACTGCCACACTTAGGTCTTCCTCTGTCAGTGCATCATTTGCAATATGTGTACAACATCATGTGAAAATGTATTAATTAATTTGCATGTCATGGCAGAGAGAAACGCATGGTTATCGGTCCTTAATTCACAAGCTACGTAGCACTTTACTCCTCTGGTTTTGCCTAAAGGAATCATGAAGACCGTAGTTAAGTTGAAGCAGGCAGTTTTGTGGGTCAAGTCTGACAAGGTGTCGAGAGGGAAATTCAAATCAAGTGGGAGCTCGTTGTCGGACGCCGTCTATGGGCGGGTTGGCATCGTTGATTGAACTAGAGAAATTCTGGAGAGCTTTTGCGACTATGTTGCTCATGGCTTTCATGGGAAGACCCGGATAGGGGGTAGGGTTGGGACACCCTTGCGACTCCATTGATACAGACCTCTTCTATGATGTTACCACAAGCACTATTGGACATGGTAAAACTGCAGCCTTTTGGCATGCAACTTGGCTTGGGAGCCGCAAACGGAAAGACCCTGCGCCATCCATTTACGAAATTTACATGTATAGGATAACCATGGAGATAGATTCTTTGGAGTATAATTGATGGAACAACAACACTAAGATTCAGCTGACTCCGATATTACACTGTTTATTACCAGCGATCAATAACCATACCACTCTCCATACACATAATGGTGAATTTACCTATGTAATAAAATCTGAAACGATAGGCATACCTCATAAAAAATTCATGTAGTTCATCTTTGGTCAGTGGGTAGCCATTAGAAAATGTCACGAACAAAGTTCTCTCATCAGGTGGAATTGGAATATCAGATAGTTGTTGCGTGATCTGCAGAGAAACATATTATTATTTTCTCTTCAAGCTAGGAACTGCACTAAGTATTTGGATGAAAGCTATCAAGTCTTTTTGGAAAATAATGAATAGACATGCACAAAATGACTAGTGGCGATGACTTTCTTACTGCATCATTATGGTTCTCTCTTAAGATCAACTTATCCAGCAATGCTGCCAAATGGGAGGTGGACTGATAGTCATGGCGGAGCATATGACTTGTTTGAGCATGGATGTTACTTGAACTTGAGCATTCTCCATGACGCAATTGACTTGTTTGAACATGGATATTTCTAGAACTTGTGCCTTCTCCATGATGCTTCGGATTGTTAGCATACAAAGCCTTGATCTTGGTAAGAAGGTGTTTCTGCATATAGATGATTTGGTGAATCAGAAGGAGGAGAAACTATTTCATAAACTATTAACAGATATTTCATTACTCTCACCGATCTATTAGGAATCTGTTCATGCGATGATTCTCCATAGACCTCTTGGTATAGATCTGTCATCTACATATATAGATGATAAAGCAAATCATAAAAGGGTAAAACCTTGTACTAGTAACAGATCTGATCTTGAATAACTATATATGAACACTAGTCTTACTGAGATATTAGGAATCTGTTCATGCGATGATTCTCCATAGGCCTCTTGGTATAGATCTGTCATCTTCATAGATAATAAAGCAAATCACAAAAGGGTAAAATCTTCTACTACTAACAGATCAGATCTTGGATAACTAAATATTAACCACAGTCTTACCGAGCTTGCAGCAGGAACCCGATCTGTCCTGGACTGTCCATAGGCTTCTTGGCGCAGGTATCTCATCTGATTACGGACAAATTTCATCTCTATCCTTTCTCGAAGATCTTCTAAGGCCTCATAACAGATAGTATTGAGGTAGAGAGAAATTCCTTCAATAGCTTGATTCTGAAAGTCACTTCTTGGTATAGATCTAGCCTCTGAACCATCAAACGCAAAATGGAGAACTTCCAGAAAACGTTTTGCGGAAGAAGCAATTGCGCGAAAATGATTGTCACCAAGAGAGTATATGTGCTCAAGGTAACCAACTTGGCCATTCCCTTGTTGGAGCCACAACCAAAAGGCAATTATCTCCATGGAAAGGGAAGACTCAACTTGAAGACCGAGGACCAAACGAAAGAACAACACTCGAAGTAGCATATAGTAAGAATTTGAAGCATTATTCAGTGGATCTGGTGCCATGGAAGGTGTGGAAGGCATGCAGGAGTGTATAGAAGAGTTGCTAGTTTTGAATCAACAAATACATACGAGGAAGAAGGTATGTGGGCTTGCTTATCGTTTAAGTAAATGCATATAAGGTTCAAGCGGATGTTAATTGAGATTTTAATGCCTCCCAAAGTATGAGTAGAAGATAGACAGAGGCGACAAAAAAAGCAAACTGTTGACAGTCTTACTCATTAATGGCAGTCCATTGTAGGCACACTTGCCAAATGCATTGCTGGTTTTTGTTTCTTTTGCATGCGTTACCTTTCTGGTAATCTCTACGAAATCACCAAGTTTATCACGAGACTTGTATAGAGAGTTATAAAAATTATATGAAAATATTCATTATATAATGCTGTTTAAAGCGTTCCTATGTACTCTGTGAAAAGACAGTTGGTACTCTGTAAAAATAGAGTTGGTACTCTCTATGTATAGGACTATATATATACTTATATATTTACAAAAAATTACAGTTGGTACTGAAAAGCTACGGGCTTTATGTTGGCAAATAATAAATGATCATTAGTTGCTATTTAGACTTGGTTGTTCCACCATTCCTTGTTTACAACCATCAATCCCATCTAATCGCCTAGATGTTTTGCACCATCTGCATGCGGAGATGGATAAGGCTCCTGGGAACACACTCCCTGATTAGCTGCACAATGGCACGGTGTGTATGTGGTTTAGCTGATGAAGAGTTGAGTGAGCTCATCTCCAGAAGTACCACTAGTGACCCACGGGAATGGCTAATGGGAGCTGAAGAGTTCATAAAGGTGCTCGTTATTTTATGGGCAATGTGGTTGGCTAGGCGTAAAGCAATCCTTGAATCATTTTTTCAGTGCCCCTGTATCAATTATGAGGTTTGCTTGTTGGAATAAGCCACGGCTTAATGCGGTCGGTCTTGTTGGGTGCGTCGGGTGCGTGTGGGACGTGTTGGACGCACTGGTGCGGTCGGACTCGTCGGACGCATCGGGTGCGAGCGGGATATGCGGGACGCAGCGGAAGCGTGGGGAGTGTGCGTGTGTGGCGTGCGTGTGTGTGTGGTGGTGCGTGAGTTTGGCTCGCGTCCGAGTCCATCACAGTAGTCCCAAGCTGTTAGCGCCGGGTCGTGGTGATCTGTTGTCAAGTGCCGCGTCATGCGTGTGAGTGCGTCGTGGGCATGCGGATCATGCCCGTGCATGCAGCGTGGCGGAAGCATGGGCGTCGCGTTTGCTGCCAAGGCTACAAAGCCGTCTGTGTAATCCTGTTTGTGAGTTGGTGGCTGAGTCCAAGGTTGTAGCTCGTGGTGGTTAGTCCAGTTATAAAGAAAAAATGGCGTTGTGAGCGCCGGGGCGTTCGTTGCCGGAAACTAGTGATTGTCTTCTCCTTCTTCTACCTCCGTTCAGCTGAGAGCTAGTCTAGGGCTGCACCAACATTGCTAATTAATAGTCTAGTATGTGGGCTCAAGTTTCTGCCAAAGAAGAATGTGAAGATAGGTAATTCTGAAACCACCTAGGTGGATCCCTACGGCTGGCATCTGGAAACTATATATGTTGATGGAGCAACGGTGAATTCATCAGACAGGAGATCATATCAGCTAGCGCAATTTGCATATGCATGGGAGCCTCGGCTGTTGACTGTCGTGATGACTATCATACACGCTACCGGAATTGGCCTGTTTGCAGTGCATGCTTGTTCCCCGAGTGTCTTTTCTCGGGCACTCGGCAAACGGACCCTTTGCTGAGTTCGTAGGGAAATACACACGGCAAAGCAATATCACTCGGTAAGCTCCGGGTTCACCTTGTGTTATACTTGGCAAACAAAAAGCCCATTGGAAACTATGTTGATGGAGCAATGGTGAATTCATCAGACGGCAAAGTCAAACCTTTCACGAGTGTTTTCTATAAAACAATTGGCTAAATAATTATTTTTATTTTAAATATTTTTGTTCAGTGAAATTTCTTTTATTTCTTTTCTTTTCTATATTTTCATTCTTTTATTTCTTTCCTTTTCTGTATTTGCATCCGTTTATTTATTTTCTTTTCTCTTCTTTTTCTTCCTTTATGTAACATGAAAAGGTAGGAAAAAATGTGTTAAAAATCTCATTTGTAGAAATGAGTCTATGTTTAAACCTTGTCCAAGAAAACAAGAGGAATTCCAAATATTAGGGTGCCAAGACTTCCTCGAACATGGATCAGAGCTTATTTTGGGCTTCTTTGTTCTTTGTTCTTTCTCTTTTATTTGTTTCTTCTTCTTTGTTCTTTCTCTTTTATTTTGGGCTTACTGTGCTACTCGCCCCAGCAATTGCTTTGTGATCGGTGTTCATTGCTTTGTAATACAAAGCGGGGAAACCCCTTTTTCGGTATCAAGGATCCACGACAACATGCATGAGAATTTTTTCATTACATTATGCTACTTATATTCAATAAATATTTTCTTAACTATACCCTAATCAAATACAATACATAATATGTATTTTAAGTATTAGTTCATATATTAATAGTCCAAATATTCATGTTTCATCCAACCAATTTTATTAAAATATATTGCAGCCAATTCCTGCAGCAACGTATGGGTATCATCTAGTTAATGCAAAGGAAAAACACACCGTCTCTTCTTCTCAAGTTGGATATAAAGAAAAAGGCTTTCGACTCTGTGCAATAAGAACATTTATTGGACCTTTTGCAAAAAAGAGGGTTCCCTTCGAGGTTCTGTGCGGCGGTTTTTGTGGTTGCTATTAAAGATGATATCAGTAACCTAACTGTTAGAATAAATTCGAGGCTACCGTCGATCGTCCGAGAACCAAGAAATCACGCGAGCACGACACTGAGATTTGTTAACGAGGTTCACCGATACGGCTACATCCCCGGGGCCTGACTACGGGCGCTCCTCCCCATGACACCGTCAGAATACCCACACCGGCCACCCGGGTGCCGGCACACGCCGCCGGCTCCCCCTTGCGCCTGTGCTATTATGTTGGCATAGGTTACATCGTGTGTCTACCCCCGCTATATAAGAGAGGCCTAGGATGCAAGTGTCCTACTAGGACACGACTCCACATCCTATGTAAACACGATACAACTACAAGTCCAACTGTAACCAACCTTGTACACTATATTCGACACAACTCTAACACTAACGAGTATTTTGCAAAGCGTTGGTGAGGTTACCGGTCTTGTTACCAATGTGGAAAGAAAAAAATCTTCGTGTCTTATTAATAACATCCCGGGAAGCCTATACAATACTAGAGGTGCCATCGTTCGGGGAATCCACTGTCCCCATTCTTGTTTGTCCTCAGTATTGAGCCGCTGCAGTAGATTTGGATTTGGCGGCCGCTAATAGTCATCTTCATAGATTGAGAGGTTGGGGTTGCATGTCTTCACACCTCTTTTGATGCAGACCGTGCGGCGGTTTTTGTGGTCGCTATTAAAGAAGATATCAGTAACCTAACGAGTATTTTGCAAAGCGTTGGTGAGGTTACCAGTCTTGTTACCAATGTGGAAAGAAAAAAAATCTTCGTGTCCCCTTATACATCGATCTCAATGACATTTTTCTTAACTTCCCGTTGTTCCCACTGAATTCCCACGGTGATACTTAGGTCTTCCAACACATTGCTTGTGAAGTGTGTACAAGATCACATGCAAGCTCATTAACTAGTATCGCATGGAGGGGAGAAACATGTTGATTAAATCGTTTCTTAATTCACAAGCCATTTACCTCCTTAACACCCCCCCCCCCCCCCCCCCCCCCCCCCCCGCCCAAAGGAATCATGAAGACTGTAGTTAAGTTGCAGAGTGATTTTTTATGGGTCGGGTCCGACAAGGAGTCGGGAGGAAAGTGTAAAATCAAGTGGGAGCTCGTTTGTCAGCCACCATCTATTGGTGGGTTGGCATCCTTGATCTAGAGAAATTCCAGAGAGTTGTGCTACTCTGTTGGCCATGGATTGCATGGAAAGACACAAATAGGAGGTAGGGTTTGACACGCTTGTGGTGCCACTGATATGGACCACTTCTGATGTGAACACAACCACTACTGGACATGGTAAAACTGCTACCTTTTGGCATGCACACCTTAGCCTGGGGGAACAAGCCAAAACACATTGCACAATCCACTTTCGCAATCTCCATGTGCAATAACCTAATTCTTGACAGATCTTTGAAGCGTGACCAATGGATCAAAATCATTAAGATAAATCTTAGTCACTATGTGCAGCACATCATTAATTATGTTTTGAGCTTTGGGTCAGTTTGCACGACACTCAAGCGGCGACAACCAGGATGAAATTGTTTGGAACCTTTCAGCAGAGTGCTAGACATCGTCAGCATATTCAGCTCGACTCGACTCCATAAACATTTAGTTACTGAAGCCATTTTTTTGGAACAATTGGTCGTCACCTAGCTACGGTTTTGCATGGATTATCTTGCAAGACTAGGAGTGGAGGGCTGATTGTTAGAATTAATGGGCTAGGCCCATAGCAATTTCTGAAATATCAAATAGTGCCCCATGTGTAAAATGGCAAGTGGTGGTGCTAAAGTTTACTCACACCCCGAAAGTTGAAGACGAGTTGGACCTCTTTATATGGTGGATTCTCTTCACCACTCTAAGGGGTGTGTTGAGAACAGAAAGGGAAGACCACACTCACGCGCTCGCTCGCCTCGCTGGGTCGGGCTGTGGCGTGGCATGGCGTGGCGAGGCAAGGTCTCCCGAACTGTTCGTCCTTGCGATCCTACACAGCGAGAGGACGAATTAGGTTTTTGGGAAGCGCTCTGCGCGACTGCTCAAATTCGTCATCACAGATCGTCTTCCGTCCAAGTCGGGCGGTGCTACTCATCGCCGTCAGCAGCAGATCGTCATGAACACCATTGCATCCACAATAGCTTGCTAGATTGTTGCATGCTAGTATCTGTTCTAGTCATGAATTATTTACTGGAATTAATCATGAACTTGCCTAATTTTCAATGATCCAAAAACCTAAGTGTAGGAAATTTCCTGAGTTAACTATGGCTGCATTCGCTGATGCAGTGAGGCCAGATAAGTTTACCGGTGTGCACTTTAAGAGGTGACAGGTGAAGACCACGCTCTAGCTTACAACTCTAAAAGTTTTCCACGTTAGTGTTGATGCTCCAGAGGGAATGACTGACAAAGATCAGAGAAAATTCCAGGAAGCCAATACTATGTTTGTGGGATGCATTCTGAGTGTTCTTGCTGACGTTTGTGTGATGTGTACATGCACATAGATGACGGAAAGACTCTGTGAGATGCACTGAATGCAAAATTCGGTGCAACAGATGCAGGCAGTGAACTATACATCATGGAGAGTTTTCATGACTACAAGATGGTGAATAACCGTTCTGTGGTTGAACAAGCTCATGAGATACAGTGCATTGTGAAGAAACTTGAACTCCTTAAGTGTGTTTTACCCGACAAATTCGTGGCTGGGTGCATGATTGCAAAGTTGCCTCCTTTATGGAGGAATTTCGCCACAACTATGAAACATAAGAGATAGGAGACATCAGTTGAAAATCTGATTGCATCTCTTGATGTTGAAGAAAAAGCCACTACTGAGAAAGGAGGTGAGGGCAGCCTACCGCCAATGTGGTGTAGAGGTACCCATAGAACAAGAACAAAGGGAAGAACAAACCTGTTTTCAATAAGCCTACCAAGACTACTACCTTCAAAAAGAAGAAGTTCAACAAGGCTGAGCTAGAGTGCTATGCCTGTGGGAAGCTCGGACACTTTTCCAAGGAATGCCCTGAACGTGCAGACCGCAGAGGGAAAACGAGCTCCAAGACTGTCAACATGGTGACCGCTAGCAATACCGATGGGTATTGTAATTTACCTATTGTGCTTTCAGTATTTCAATCATCTTTGTGGTGGATTGATTCGGGTGCTAGCGTTCATGTGTGTGCTGACGTCTCCCTGTTTACTTCTTATCAGGTCGCAAGGGATTCTTCCGTCCCAATGGGGAATGGGTCACATGCTTCTGTTCGTGGCATTGGCACGGTGGATCTGGAAGTTTACTCCGGGAAAGATCATGCAACTAAGGAACGTGCATCATGTCCCTACTATGAACAAGAATCTAGTTAGCGGCTCCCTTCTATGTCGAGATGGGTTTAAGGTAGTTTTAGAGTCGAATAAAGTAATCGTGTCAAGATTTGGACAATTTATAGGCAAAGGCTATGAGTGCGGAGGCTTGTTCTGCTTTTCCCTTTCAGATTTTTGCAACAAGCCAGTAAACCAAATTTGTGCTAGTGTTAATGATGATGCAAGTATTTGGCACTCTCGTTTATGTCATATTAATTTTGGTTTAATGTCTCGGCTATCCAGTATGAGTTTTATTCCGAATTTCACCGTTGCCAAAGGTTGTAACTGTCATAGTTGTGTGCAATCGAAGCAACCTCGAAAGCCTCATAAGACTGCTGAGGAGAGAAACTTGGCACCTCTAGAACTCATACATTCTGATCTTTGTGAGGTGAATGGTGTGTTGAAAAAAGGTGGAAAGACATATTTCATGACTTTGATTGATGATGAGATTAGATTTTGCTATGTTTATTTGTTGCAAACTAAAGATGAAGCATTAGACTACTTTAAAATCTATGAAGCTGAAGTTGAAAATCAACTAGATAGAAAGATTAAGTGTCTTAGGTCAGATCATGGTGGAGAGTATTTTTCCAAAGTATTTGATGAATTTTGTGAGGAACATGGTATTATTCATGAGAGGACGCCTCCATATTCACCCCAATCAAATGGAGTTGCCGAGAGGAAAAACCGCATGTTGACTGACTTGGTGAATGCCATGTTAGACACTGCTAGTTTATATAAGGCATTGTGGCGGGAGGCTCTATTGATTTCATGTCATGTCCTGAACAGAGTTCCTAACAATAATAAGGAGAAAACCCCTTATGAGGGGTGGCTTGGGAGAAAACCATCATTTTCTTATTGGCGCACTTGAGGATGTTTGGCAAAGGTCAATATTCCTATTCCTAAGAAACGCAAACTTCGACCAAAGAAAGTGGATTGTGTCTTTCTAGGGTATGCTCAATGGAGCATTGCTTATAGATTTTTAGTGGTAAAATCTGAAGTACCTGATATGCATGTTTATACTATAATGGAATCTTGTGATGCAACATTTTTTGAGAACATATTTCCTATGAAAGATATGCATAGCATTGCTAGATTTTTTTCTAAGATAATCCCTGAATCTAGTACAACTGATGAATATTTCCAACAATCACATGAGGAAATCCTTGAGAAGGATAACAATGAAATTCCTATAAGGAACAAGAGACAAAGGATTGCGAAATCCTTTGATGATGATTTCATTGTATACCTTGTGGATGACACACCCAAGTCTATTGTAGAGGCATATGCATCTCAGGATGTAGCTGATTGAAAAGAAGTTGTTCATAATGAGATGGACTCAATTCTTTCTAATGGAACTTGGGAACTAACTGAGATAGACCACATGGTTGTAAACTTGTGGGTTGTAAGTGGGTGTTCAAAAAGAAGCTAAAGCCTGATGGTACTATCAATAAGTACAACGCGCGGCTAGTGGCCAAGGGATACACTCAGAAAGAAGGCGAAGATTATTTTGACACCTATTCACTCGTTGCTAGAATGACCACCATTCGAGTGTTACTTTCATTGGCTGCCTCTTATGGTCTTATCATTCATCAAATGGATGTAAAGGCAGCTTTCCTCAATGGAAAGTTGGAAGAGGAAATCTATATGGATCAGCCTGACGGGTTTGTGGTAAAGGGTGAAGAGAGAAAGGTGTGCATTGTTAAAATCTTTGTATGGCCTGAAATAGGCACCTAAGCAATGGCATGAGAAGTTTGAAAGAACTCTGAATTATGCAGGATTTGTCATTAACGAGGCTGATAGGTGTGTTTACTATCGCCATGGTGGGGGCAATAGTGTCATATTATGTTTGTATGTGGATGACATACTGATCTTTGGTACAAACATTAATGCGATCAATGAGGTCATGTCTTTTTCTATCAAAAAGTTTTGACATCAAAGATCTGGGAGAAGCCGATGTAATTCTAAACATCAAACTTATTAAGGATGAGAGTGGGATTACTCTAAATCAATCTCACTATGTTGAGAAGGTCTTGAGACGGTTCTGCTTTATGGATAGCAAGCCTTCTCTAACACCTTATGATCCCAGTGTGACACTAAGTAAGAACAAGAAAGAAACGAGAGATCAATTAAGATACTCTCAAATTGTTGGTTCACTCATGTACTTAGCTAGCGCTACAAGGCCATATATCTCTTTTGTTGTGAGCAAACTGAGTAGGTTCATGTCCAACCCAGGTGATGATCATTAGCATGCACTAGAAAGGGTCTTGGCTATTTGAGAGGTACTATGAGTTATCGAATTACTTATTCAGGACATCTTGCTGTGCTAGAAGGATATAGTGATTTAAACTGGATCTTCGATGTTGATGTACTCTATGCAACAAGTGGGTATGTATTTACTCATGGAGGTGGCGCAGTGTCATGGACGTCTTGCAAGCAAACCATATTGACAAGGTCAATATGGAAGCAGAACTAACAGCTTTAGACATAGCTACTATTGAGGTAGAATGGCTGCATGAGCTCTTGATGGACTTGCCTGTGGTTGAAAAACCTGTACCGGGTATTCTTATGAATTGTGACAACCAAATGGTTATCGCTAAAGTGAACAATTCTAAATATAATGTGAAATCATCAAGACACCTGAAGAGACATTTGAAGTCTGTCAGGAAGTTAAGAAACTCTGGAGTAATAACTGTTACATATATTCAAATTGAAAAAAAACTGGCAGATCCATTTACAAAGGGCTATCATGAAATGTGATAGATATTGCGTCAAGGAAGATGGGTATGAGAACCATAGATGTTACACCATAGTAGTAACCCAACCTTTGTGATCAGAGATCCCGTGAATTAGGATATGTGAAGAACAAGCTATTGGTTAATTGAGGAGAGTAATAACTAATGACCGTCTTTAAGTGAAGATGCAAAACTCTCAGATCTATAAGGCAGGTTGGCAACATGCCTTAATGTGGTTCTATTGGCTATGATTAGCAAAGATGTTGTCCTACAGAGCAGTCTTGAAAGAAAACACCTATATGAGTTCCGACTGTAAATGTCGCAGTCTATGGGATTTGGATGATCTCTAGCAAGCCCATGAAGAGACCAGGGAGTATGATGTATAAGCTCCAAACCGCGGGATAGACTACTGGCAGTCAGGTACTGGTTAAGACTTTGAGTGAAACCTGTTTACACAAAACTAGCAATTCAAGGCATAGTCCATTGTCAAGTTGTGAATGGATGTAGCTTAAAGTTCTAGACAGAAGGTCAACTTAACAGTCTCTGCTGAAACACTGGTAGATTAAACAAGTGGTGAGAGAAGGCAAATCTCTAAATGAGTATTTATGATCTGGTGGGGAATTGTTAGAATTAATGGGCTAGGCGCATAGCAATTTCTAAAATCTCAAATAGTGGTCCGTGTTTAAAATGGCAAGTGGTGGTACTAAAGTTTAGTCCCATCCCGGAAGTTGAAGAAGAGTTGGACCTCTTTATATAGTGGGTTCTCTCCACCACTCTAAGTGGTGTGTTGAGAAGAGAAAGGGAAGACCACACGCGCTCGCTTGCTCACTTGGCCTGATCCTTTTGCCGATGTCTTGACTGACAAGTTAATGATTTCTTGTCCGGTAAGTATACGAATTAGAAACTAGTCGGTTTGGAATTGTGATCGCGATACAATACCACCTCTGGTCCTAATATATATACAGTTACAGACTGCCGCCAAAGACACACCGAAAACACCTAGGGTTTTGCCTCATCTCGCAACTTGCGTTGCCGTCGTAGTCTACTCCATCCCAAACGCCCGGCGTGCATTGGCACGTGAGAGAGCGGGTCTCCGGAACTGTTCGTCCTTGCGATCCTGCACCGGGAGAGGAGGAATTAGGTTTTTGGGAAGCGCTCTTCATGATTGCTCAAATTCGTCATCATGGTTCGTCTTCCATTCAAGTCGGGCGATGCTACTCATCGTCGTCTTCATTGCCGTCAGCAGCAGATCGTCGCCAAGTCATCAACACCGTTGCATCCACAATAGCTAACAAACAGTACGTCCAACATTATCTGTACATGTCTGTCTCAACAACTGTTGTTTCGTGTGCGCTGCTGCTCTGCATGTTTTGTTGTTCTTCTGGTTTGCTAGATTGTTGCATGCTAGTATCTGTTCTAGTCATGAATTATTTACTGGAATTAATAATGAACTTGCCTATTTTTCCAACACTGATAATGTACAACGTAGAGGATGACTAGAAGGGAGCCGAAGCCCGCGAAACATTTGTTATACAAGTGTAGGTTCACGAGGCGTATTTGGAATGAGATTAAAGTGTGGTTTGGGCCTATTGATGTTAACACCGACGATTGGGGCTACTTAAACACAGTCAAAAATTGTAGTACTCTACGATCACCATCAACAAGAAAATAGTGAGGGGTCACTTCCCTCCTTATTCTTACTTCATGGGAAATTTGGAATGAGCTGAATGCGAGGATTTTTAGGAATCTTTCAGCCATGCATAGTATCATCGTGTGCAAGGTAAACACGGGGGACGTGCTTTGGGAGGTGGCGACTGCAGAAGATTTGAGATCGATTATTTTTTTTTTGCGGGTAAAATCTTTGCATTACTCAAATCTCAATGTCCATACAATCAGCCTCGGCTAGCTGTAAAGAAACTAATGGGCCTGACCCAACCCAGGTCATTGTTCTGCCCTCTTGTCTAGCAAACTTTGCTAAGCTATCGCTAACCTTATTTTGCGTACGATTTATATGAGTAATACAAGAATCACGAAGAGACATCAGGTGTCTAATTTCTTTAACTAAAGAAGAGTAGATCGATCTATCAATATCCATCGCTTGAATCAGCTTGACTGCAATAATGGAGTCCATCTCAATAATGATCGGCAAGTCGCTTCTCTGAATTGCAAAAGACAGGCCTTCCATGCAAGCACACAACTCAGCTTCAAGAATTTCTCGGCATGAAAAAAGCTCCCTGCAAGCTGAGTAGATGACATTACCTTTGTCATCTCGCAGCACCATCCCCGCACCAGCCGTACCATTTACTGCAAAGGACCCATCAGTATTCAGTTTCACCCAACCCGCCATAGGGGGACACCATTTGACAGGAGTGCTCTCAACTATTCGAACATGTGGATTTTTAAGTGGCCTGTCGTATGTAACTAAGGACTTCCCTTTGCTCGGATCAGAAGATAGATCAATTTTAAGACCAACCAAGGAATCAAGGTAACTCACCAAATACCTCCTGGACGCTTCCATTGGGGGCGCAGGTTTATGGTGTAACACTTCATTACGGATGTGCCAAATCCTCCACAAAGTCAAAAGAAGCATGCACCTCTCGATTTCTGGCAATGGGTCAAGGACATGAAGCAGCCATTCCTTACCTGTATTTCTAATAGCAGCCAAGTCAGGTAAGGACCAAACCTCCGACATTGTTGACCATAATTCTCTAGCAAAAGTGCAGCGACAGAGGGGATGGAAGTTATCTTCCGGCTCAACAGCACAAATTGGACAAAGGTCATTAACCTCCAGACTCCTACTATGCTTCTTCTGCCATGTCGGCAAAGCATTAGTAGCGACTTTCCAAGCAAAGTTTCGAACTGTAGGAGGAACATCGCAAGACCAAATAAGGTTCCAACAAGAACGGCGACCATCCGGACTGGAACTAGATCCCGCTGCATTCATTCTGTGAGCTTCATCGAAGGCAAATTGATATGCACTCTTCACAGTAAAAATACCATATTTGCCTGGACCCCAAGCAAGTGTATCATCTTCCAACCGGGGCGAAGCTCGAATTTTAATAATTTCCAACACATCAGGCGGCAAAAAATACTCCTGTAGCAATCCTATATTCCAAGAACCATTAGCATTCAACAATTCAGACACAAAACGTATACGGCATCTGCCCTGAAGCGTGATAGGTTTGAATGAGAAAGGACGGGGTATCCAATTATCACGCCAGACTCGGATGCTCCTGCCATTCCCAACTCTCCAAACCAAACCTTTTTTCAAAAGCTCCAGCCCATAAGAAATAGCCTGCCAAGATGATGAGGCATTCCCAGAAAAAACAGTGTCCTCTAGTTTCCCTTCTGGATAGTACCTGGCCTTCAGAACTTGTGCACA